>NC_051181.1:164734454-165104454 GCF_013339695.2 Rhipicephalus sanguineus | reverse complement strand
GTGACATGACCGGCAAGATTAGTCCATAGCAGTATGTAACGTGCAAAGTTGGCTGGTAATCCTGAATGATGTTTCACGCGGATATGCGGGACTGGAGTGTGCTAATCAAGCTGTGTAGCTCACTGCTGCTGCATAGAAAATTATTATCCAAAATTCCAAGGGGGGGCAGCTGCCCCCCCTTGCACCCCCCTCCGGACGCCCATGAGTACACCTGTAGATAGAAGGCAAACACGTTTTAAAGCGATAAGCAAATCGGCGTCCCCGGCGTTGTCCGTGAGCGAGAAATCGCGATCGATGCAAATAATAAAAATCAGTGGTTCGAGCCAGAATCGAACCTAGGCCGTCTGCGTGGAAGTCAAGTGGTCTACCAAACCACTGCATGAAAAAAAAAGAAAGAAAGAAAAAAAAACTTATAGCGACGTCATGTAGTTCGAAAAGTCGCGTTAACGCATGCAATATTGTGCGGCAGAAGCGTAAAATCGCACCAGGCGTCACAATATGTGAACTGTGCATATGGTTTAAAGGCCCACCCATTAAAAAGCGCTCAGGCATAATTGGTCACATGATCAGCCACAGCATAGGCGTGCGCAGGGTTCCACTTATAGGGGGGGGGGGTTCATCGGGGCGCCCCCCTCCCTATTAATTTAATATATGGGGCAGACTTTGCGCCCCCCTCTTCTTGGGTGACCAGGGGGGGGGGGCGGCCGCCCTGCCCTCTCCCCCTCTGTGCACGCCTATCAGCCACAGCATCAACAAAGTGTGTAGCTGCGTGCGCGTATTGCCATGACCACGCCTAATGGGTGCATCACTAATCCGCAAAATGACGAATTATGGCATAGTGGGCACTTCGCAACTGTACTTGCAGTAGGCACTCTAGAATAGCTTTAAGCGGCCCGTACGCGCACGGACGTCCCTTTCCTTGCGGTGCGCTTGAGAATACGATGCGAACAGGGTCCGATCACGCTATCGCTTCCCTCTCTTGAAGGCGAAGCTCAAGCGTGCTCCAAGTTTTTGTCAGTACTCCTTAAAGCTGGAAATTCCGCGCTAATCCCTCAACTTAAACTTTTGCAGACACAGCCTGCTTCGATATATGGAGTGCTCGTATTGAGACAGATAGATGCGCTGTTTACAGATAACAACCCAAGAAAGGACAGCCTGAGGCGTACAGTACATTCCTCGGGTCGCATATTTCGACAGGACTAACAGAAGCCTGGACTCGCCACTGTGGTCTAGTGCTTATGGTGCTCGACTGCTAACCCAAAGGTCGCAGGGTCGAATGCCGGCCGCGTCGGCCGCATTTCGATGGAGGCGAAAATGCTTGAGGCCCGTGTACTTAGATTTAGGTGCACGTTAAAGAGCCCCAGGTGGTCGAAATTTCCGGAGCCCTCCACTACGGCGTCTTTCATAATCATATCGTGGTTTTGGGAGGTTAAACCCCAGATATTATTATTAAGAACACCAGACGGCCAAGATTTCCGGAGCCCTCCACTACGGCGTCCTTCATAATGATATCGTGGTTCTGGGACAAAAAACCCTAACAATTATTAACTGAGGCTTGAATTCTTCTGGAAGCACTGCTGGTGGCTGCTGAACAGAATCTGCGCAGAAGTGGCCCTCGTCGCTGGCTTTCTAATCGAACATCTTGTTCCGATTGAAACTTCTTCCGTTTCTCATGCTGAGTGCGTATAAACGGTACTTTCACGACTCCTGAGAGAATGGCTTTGGCACAGCCGACCCGGTCTTTCCCGTCGCTGCGAGAGTCACAAGGCCGTGCGACACAAAAGAAGCAAAGAAAAAAGAAACGCTGATAATAATCGAAGACAGAAAGGGGCGCATGAATCTCTGCATATCTATAGACACGAGAGAGAGAAATGAGGCAAGCGCATTGAAAGAAGACCTACGGAGCATGCAGATGGGACGCATTTCGCATAAGACTAGATAAGAACGACACATTGAACTCTGCCTTCTAACATAGCGCTGCATCATTATGGAAAGTAGAAAAACAAAGGCTTGGCTCTTCGCTTGTTTAGCGTGCCTGGGAATTCAGAGAACAAAACATTTTTTCTTACACACTTTTTAAGCCCCTTTACGTTCAACTGTAAAAGAGCAACGACGGGGCTGCGGTAGAAAAACGACTTGGTGTTTTAAGCAGCAAGTCTGACAAAAGCTCGGTGTCTCAGGCTTCAAGTTCAAGGGTGCGGCGACCTTGCGGCTTTTAAACATTGCATCTTTAAAAGGCGACCAAATTTCAATGAACAACGTTCTCAGGCGGAATTTGTCGACTGCAGATAGCACGCAGTCAGCGTGGCGTGGCGTGGCGCCGTACACGAGTGGACGAGGTCTGTGCATGCACCTTTAAAACAATATGCCGGTTTCAACGAGTTCTATTTCGCTCTGGTTGAGTTACGCTTCGGAGAAATAAAAATGTACAAGGGTCCGCAAACCGGTTCGACACTAGCTTTGCACACTGCTGCTGACACATATGTGTTTACGTGAAACACTCTAGGCAGTACTGCTCAAGTGACTGCGCGCGCGATTTCACCAGTGCACGTGTTTTGTACTTGTTATTTTATTTTCCAATAATGTGTTGTACGGAGCGCATGGCGCGCACCATTCAAGGAGGTGAAAGAAACCGGCCTCACGGCAGAACGAAACGGCGATAGATGTTTTTACATAACTATCGGCGAGACTGAATGAAAATAGCTACAGCAGGCATACTTGGCCATCCTAAAGGCATGGCAAGCGTGTGTACACTTGGATGCTTCCATCCCTCTGTCCCGCATATCTTTCTATAGCTAATCGTATACTGAGCACGTGTAGAACAGTAGAAATTTTCGCGGAATTTCAAAAAGCGGTATTGCCGAACCTGGTCCAACAGGAATGTTAGAGAAAAACGACCGTGGAATATCGACTCAAACGAAATAGAATGAAAGTTTGGTAGAGTCTATTTAGCAACGAATCCGTCAAATCGATACAGCGCAGCATGTGCGACACTGCAGGACTACACCTGGTGCAGCGTCACGTACAAGTTCATGATAAAAAGAGCATACGTAGATGCATCTAGGGTGGAGTGCAGCACTCGTAAGTCATAGGCATCGTTTAGAATTATCATGAAAAAATATCTTTTTTGTTTCTTTGGCTGTAGACAAATTAAATACACTAAAGTATGCCCACCGACCCGAGGGTGCTACCGGACCGGTGCTCAACGTCATAGCGCGGTAGGTAACCTCCCGAATTTCGGTTGCGTTTAGTACTTGAAATATCCACACGACTCTTTCAAAGCATTCGTTAAGGGCTCTTCTTATACGCGCTGATAGCTGTTCATCGCATCTTCCGTCACCTACATCTGTGAGTGCAAACGCTGCTGGCAGTCGCACAAGATGGCACGAAACCAAGAACCTTAGTTGCTGAATTAACATGACAGCTGCCGGAGGCTGCTGATGTGACCGGAATTTAATTCAATATTGAGGAATGTGAGGACTGTGGAATCGGGAGCCAGAACACACGGCGGCATAAATACATACGACAGACTTTTTCCGCAATAATTTAGCGAGCGGACCAGGAAGATAAGGCGCCATAATCGATGCGCATACAATACACACGAAGCCCTAATGGCCAAGCCACTGCCGCAAACGACGGAGGCTGAGTTTCATTGTACTCGGCCAGTAATCGTGTACGTTATGCACAATGACATTCCATCGTTATTTATCTACAAAAGAGTAATTGCAGCTCTTGTGCACGAATTCCATTGCTCTTTATTTTATACTATTAAAGCGAGTACGTTACATGCACGTTGCCAGCGGTTGTAAGGCAGCAACGCTGGTTTGCTTGCCTTGCTTAATTTCTATCTCTCCATCGGCGGACCTTACGTGAAGAACGAATGGCCGGGCAGGATAAGTCAGCGCCTCGTGCATGACATGACGTGACCAGTAGATGTTCGAATCACAAGACCTATTATTGTGTAGGACAAACTAGCGTGTATGTAGAGAGCTTGACCTATACCAGGGGTCTCAAACACGCGGCCCGCGCCGGCCTGCCGATGACTGCCTTCGTCCCATATAAAATTTTCCAATAAGTATGTTGATGGGCTACACAGGCGTGACTGGCCTCAAGCTTCTTTTTTTTTTTCCTGAGGCACCCCATGCAGTCACCATGTGTTTTAACATAACCGTGGAACAAAAAACGCTATGTATTTCAGGATCGGCGTCGAGTTTGTAGTCATCCTGTTGATAAGCACGAATATGTTTCTCGAAAGCTGACGTCAAATATATATAGTGTTCTACACTCGCCGCCATGGCTGCGATCGGCGCTAACACTCCTAGGTTTAAATGCACGTATACCCCATAAAGTGGACGGCAGAGGATGACCGCCGCCGTAGCTCAGTGGTAGAGCATCGGACGCGTTATTCGAAGGTCGCAGGTTCGGTCCCTGCCGGCGGCAAGGTATCTTTTAATCCACTTTACTTTCTTCACCTTTATATCCTAATTACTACAAATAACATCCCCTATACTTTCCTTGGCATTATTGTCTGTTAGTTCTCACTAATATTGTGTCTAACAAAGAAAAACGAGCCCTTAAAAAGTCATCTTCCTTCATATATATATATATGTATTGATGAAGGCCAGACTCTGGCCGAAACTGTCGAAATAAACACTTCCGTTGTTACTGTTACTCACGGAGGATCCACTTCACTGTTTTCAACGCTACGGCCACTTTCGCCACCATGTCTGCCTATATATATATATATATATATATATATATATATATATATATATATATATATATATATATATATATATATATATATAAACAATTAAATGCTAACAAAGGACCCGGAAGTAAAAGTTCAGAAAAATCAAGCACGTAGGAAAAATTGTTCTGTAAAGGACTGACGTTTCGGCCGCGGGACCGGCCTTCGTCGGAGTGACGACGAAGGCTGGTCCCGCGGGCGAAACGTCAGTCCTTTACAGAACAATTTTTCCTACGTGCTTGATTTTCTTGAACTATATATATATATATATATATATATATATATATATATATATATATATATATATATATATATATATATATATATAATGGAGGGCCGCCTTTTGGATGGCAACGTTAGGTTAAGTTCTTTTTTCTTAAAAGTAGCCCCTCCCACCTTCTGCGCTGTCCCGGCCCTTGCGGGAGAAAATTTCATGACTGCGGTCCACACGCCAAGATGAGTTTGAAGACCCCATACAGCATCGAAAGTGAGTTAAATATAACTGTGAAGGTAAGTTTTCCTGCACGTATGCGAGAGTAACGATGTGGTCCATGCGCACATCTCTGAGAATATAGTGGGGACTCGAATGGCGCAAATGAAGTCAACTGGCATTTTTCCAAGCCGGAGCGTGCATGTAGTAATTGGTAGGCCGCGCCTAATGAAAGCTTCGCGCTTTGAACTTGTTAGGAGAGAAGTTATTTTCTGTGAGTTAAAAGGAAAGCAACTCGAGCCGCTTCCTTTGTCAATAAAACTCCTGAAATGCGTTGCTAACTGCGAGAGATACGCCGAAGAATGAAGTAGGAATGTTGTACGAAGGAATGCGGAGCTGAAACGGTGTGGCCTCGGGACCACGAGGGACACTCGCCAACGAAGTCAAAAAGGCAACGTCATTTCGGCGACACAGGTTATTCAGGCGAAAGCCTTATACGCCTCATGAGTCAAGAAGCTTTGCGAGATTCGGCGAAATATTTCGCGACGCCTTCTGACGGCGCGAAGGCGCCAACGCGAACGGTACAAAAGGTATCGTGTGATCACAGATGACGTCATGGTGACGCCATCCGTGATCTGTGATGTCATCAGGATGTCACAGATTGTGACGTCATCATGACGCCACGATACGACGTCATCATGTGACATCGTCGTTTAGTCAAGGGTGGGCCGATACCGGAAGTAGTGCAACAACGGCGACATGCAGAAAGCTTCTGGGTCAAAGGGGGCGGGCACTAAGAACGTCACCGGATGACTGTCTCGCTTGTACTCTCCTTAGCGCTATAGTTAAAGGAACTGTCAGTTTCTTAAGAGCGAAGCTGTTTAAGCTATCGGTAAATTGTGCTCCGTCGTGAAGAACTCCACAGGTGGGTGCTGCGCCACAGGAATTGGGCAAAAGCCCCACCACCGAGTACACAGAAGGTGCGAGCGCTAAACGAAAACGCTGCTCGGCGAAGTGGGGCACGTGAAACACGTGAAAGAGAGAGAGAGAGAGAGAGAGATATAGAAAGAAAGGAAGAGAGAAAATAGAGAGAGAAAGAGAAATTTTTAAATAAATACAAGGAATGAAGACGTGAAAAGGTAGAAAGAGAAAGAAGCAGGCGCGGAAAAGAGAGAGAAAAAACAGAGCGCGAGAAAGAAGGAGAAATAACGACAGAAATGAAAACAAAGAAAGAGAGAAGCAGAGAGATAGAGAAAGGAAGGGAAGAGAAATAAAGAGAGCGAGAAAGGAAAAAATAGATAGAGAAAGGAAGAAATATAAAGAAACAGATACAAAAAAAAAGAGATAGAAGAAATAGACAGAAAGAGAAAGGAAGAGGAGAAAGAAAAGAAAATACAGAGAGAAACACGGAAGGCCACCCAGCTGCGCTCTTCCTTCAGGCTTGTATGAAGCTGCCGTAATTTTTTTTAGCATTTAAGATAGTTTGCTGCGTTACCTGTTGAGGCGCAAAACAGCCTCATCTAGGCACTCCACCGGCAGAAGCACCATGGTGTTCTCGTGTATTGTGTGCGCTGCTAATCTGGAGGACGCGGGCTCGGTGGCCGCGTGTCGATGGGGGCGATATGCAAAAACACCCCGCGCTTCGGCTTGGCGGCACGTCATAAAGAACTCCAATTGGCCCAAGTCTATCCGGAGTCCGCACTACTGCTTGCTTAGTAATCGTAGCTCAATTTTGGCGAGTAAAACACCGGACTTCGGTTTCTTCATTACCATATTGTGCTTAATACAAGTTTTTTGCACTATTTCTCTCCATCTTTTATTAGGAACAACCTCGCAAGTGAGGAATCTATCGCCATGGTCACGGCGGTGATGACAATTCCGAGAGTAAGATTTACATGGAATCTCCTTTCCTTCAGATACTTTTTGTCGACCCTCTTTGTCTCGCGTTTCACGTGCGCTTCGCACCATGAAGCATTTCTTTGCCATAGCCTCGCTGCGTCCGGTTGTTCGTGCTCGTATCTCTGCAGTGACGTCATTTGTGACGCGTTTTGTACTTCCAACAAACACGCGGCGAGCGTCACTCGTGCGACCCTATTTAGCTCTTCCTGTTCGCTAAAAGTATAGCTGTACATATTTCGTGCCATTTTGTTGGGCACGAAAAACGCCACCTGGGCCTTCTCAGCGAAGGCGTCGGTCACCTTGACGTACTCTGAAGCAAAAATAACCTGGATCGGACGCACGCTGGTTCGGACCCCTTCCGGATGTTTGCTCGGTCCATAAAGAGGTAGCGACACCATTTCGCAGTCAGCTGCAAAGAGACGCGCCTATCAAGGCTGAACCAGATCGAAGCGTCGGCGCGAGTGGCCACTAATGAAGTAGCGCTTCTCTGACGGCCGGAACTGCTCGTTTTGGCGTTGCTCGCGACCATGCCTGGGAGGCGTCCGCGAGTCTTTATCCGCGAGAGCATCGAAACGCCATCCATCGCGATCGCAAGCATTCCACGAACTTCGTAGGAATAGAGGGCGCGGGGGTCGCGCTTGCGTCAATGGCTCGCTTCGTTTGCACTTCTCGGCGTTTCTATGTAGTGTTCGGCGTGGCTAATACGGCGAGTACACGGCTGTCGAATCCCGAGGTGCAGAAGCCGGAGAGAGGCCACGGCACACCCGCTGCGATCTTGGAAGCAAGATGCACTTTCCTTGACCTTGACCAGGCCCTGACCTCCACGTCTGACGCCGGTGCACACTGAACGGGCGCAGAGCTATTTCCTGATTGCGGTAACCGGCCGCCAGCGGTCACCCCCCGCACTCGTCGAAGCTACCGGTGCTCACAGTTGTAGGAAACACCATGGAAAGAAATAAAGATATGAAGAAATTGGCGGGGGGTGCCTTAACGCTGCTGAGTGTTCACGTTAAGCCATGCCCGCGTTTCGGTGTGACTTGTATCCACAAGACTTGGGTTTCGCATCCGCGTTACATGGGAAAGCAAGCTTGTAGGGGCGAAGGTCGTCCTGCTGGGCAAAGAGAGGGTGAAACCTCGGCCGCCGCCGGAGAAGCCGTGTTCGTTAGCCGGATGTGCGGCTGCCTTTCTTTGCCTCATTACGACATCGGCCAAATTGTATAATCATTATTATTGATGATAATGTTGCGACACTGCGAAACATGTACGAAGCGCTCTGTTCGAGATCTTATAAAATAGAGACTGGCCAGGTTGAGACCCTTTCTT
The DNA here is from genome assembly GCF_013339695.2 of Rhipicephalus sanguineus. Taxonomy (NCBI): domain Eukaryota; kingdom Metazoa; phylum Arthropoda; class Arachnida; order Ixodida; family Ixodidae; genus Rhipicephalus; species Rhipicephalus sanguineus. The sequence continues at coordinate 165,096,052 of NC_051181.1, read as the reverse complement.
TCGTGCTGTGCTAGAAGAGTGCTTGCACAATTTCAGGAAACGATCTCATCGCTGCTCGAAGGGCAGCGCCTTCGTTTAACAACGGAAGCGATCGACTCGGATTGGCCGTCTATTCTTAAGCAATCTCTCGCTTGCTCAGCCATTCGGCTCATTATGGCCACAAGGAGAAGACGCGACGTGCTGGCAACGAGCTCTGTTTGGATATCACTAACTTGAGCGGCATGGCGTAATCTTCTCGCGTCATGAAGAGGCCATTGATAGCCCCGGCAATATGCATGCATATGAATACTCGAAATTTTCCAATGCACCGGGTCGCAGGAAACTCAAAAAAAGATGAACAGTGGACATGTGTGTGTGTGTTCACATATACATACTCGTTCACGCGCGAATTCTCGTGCAAAGCCACTGTGTTGTGTTTGAACTTTGCTCGCGTCACGAATAGTGTTGTACACATGTTCGTCTTCTTCGGAATGTACATTGACACTGTACATGTAAGCGGACGCTACCGAGTACAGATTCGCGTGCGCTGCTATCACTGTGCGGGAGGGAGTGTCCTGCAGTCGCCCAATAAAAAGGTCAATTATTTACTCATGCTTTCAACAGCGTTCAATTTTTTTTTCGTAGTCGTCCTAACGTAGAAGTAGGAACGGTAACACATTACAACGGAGATGAGCACGTAAATTTTGTAGCTCAGGAACTATATGCGCACGCCAAATGACCGAGCAGCGCGTAAATCATACTCCGTACGCTTTACACTTCAGTCATGCCAAACACGTGTGGTGCACTGCGACTCGAATTGTGGAGAATAGATTGTATCCTCCACAATTTGGTGCACATATTGGCAAACATATGATATAACCACCACATTGATAATATTTTTTCTGTGTGTTATAACGTTACAAAACAACCCAAACGTCGGTGCTATCGAAACGGTGCGATGATGTACGTCTCATAGCGGTCGTCGGCGTATTCCACAGGGAGTCGAGCAACGCTTGACTATAGCTTGAGGAGTCATAGGTGCACATATGTAACGTTTATTACATCGTTATAAAGCGGAGAGACAACACTGTAACCACATTTGACGTTGCCCCTACATGACGTCTGTACAGGGTATCTTTCAGAAGCAGTTTCAAATGGTCGTGTCAAATGTCAGCTAACGGTGCCATTTAAAAGAAGAGCTTTCCGATATATCACATATGGGTCGTTTCTGAAGGATATTTGGCGGCAGGATTCCAACAACATATTAATACCTGTCTTGAACATGACTAAAATATGGACGCCGATTTTGAAATATAGAGTTTTGTTCCACGGTTAGGTATCAACACATGGTAGCCGCAGGGGATGCCTCACGACAGCAAAGCTTTAGACCTGTCATGCCTGTGTAGCTTAAAGGGGTATTGACACCGTTTTTCGAAGGCGAGTTTACTCTGCCATACAAATCTCCTGTGTGCAGAGACGGCTCTGAGCAAGTGTGCAGCTCAGCAAATGCTGATAAGATATTTTATTTTGATATTAAAGTCAATTTTCCATGGCGCACCTACTGACATCGACACTAGCCTGATATCAGGCTACAGTACAAATTCTGGTGACTTCACGCAGCAGTCTGGCTAGTTTTGATGACGTTAGGTACCAAAACTTCCAAGATGGCGCTTGTGCGTCATCAAAACTTCCAAAATAGTCGCTTGCGCGTCACCAACGGAGCCACGGTGCGGAGCGGCCGTGGAAACGTCACTACTATATGTTGTGCCAGCACGTGACAAGAAGCTCATACCGCGTTGTGACGTCAGGGTACAGAGGAACCAAAACTAGCTTTTAAAAACATACTGTAATTTTTTAGGGCGCACTCACGATTAGCACTACCGTTTCTAGGCTCTTGAGGGCTTGACCTTTCATTTGACGCGAAATAAACGACAACTGAAAATATTCGTGTCAGTACCCCTTTAAAAACATACTTATCAAGAAAATGAAAAAAAAAAAAAAAAACGGGACGAAGATAGTCATAATTGAAAATTTTGCTGAAGCGCACTAAAAAACAGACGGACAGACTGTCCTTGTCAGTCTCTTCTGTCCGTCTGTTTTTTAGTGCGCTTCAACAAAATTTTCAATTATGAACGTAATCCAACTGGCCCAGCTTGCCATCTTGCTGAAGATAGTCATGTGCGGGCCACGGGCCTCTAGGGAGAGAGGCCCACGGGCCGCGTCCCTACTGAAACGTTCTGTATGCCATTCCAATTATTCCATATGTTTCCATATTGCTGCGGACAGCCATCAAAAGACGATTAGGCTGAAGACGACGACGACGATTTGGAGACTGTTGTGTGCCGCTGCCTTGCCCGAGCACTCTCCTGTAAATACACTTGTTTACAGCCTCTAGTCTTCGTCTCTTCACGTAACATTTTGGTGGACGTGCTGGGTACCTCCCTTCGTCACGAAGCTTCGCAGTGGACGCCACCTTGAGCCTTCGAATATGGCTCAGGAAAATGCGCCGACCACTCCGGCTCCAACACCTGCCACCAACGCGACGTACATCAACGTCACCGCTCCTCGTGACCCTGGTGTTTTCTCTGGCGCCAACGGGCAAGACGTCGACAAGTGGCTCAGCCTTTACGAACGCGTCAGCACAGGCAACCGGTGGGACCCTACTCTCATGCTTGCCAATGTGCTATTCTACCTCGACGGCACCCCGCGAGTGTGGTATGAGACGCATGATACTGAGCTGACAAGTTGGGATCTCTTCAAAGAGAAGATACGAGAGTTGTTCGGCAACCCTGACGGTCACCAGCTCGCTGCGAAGAAGGCGTTGTCGACCCGCGCGCAGACGTCAACAGAGCCGTACGTCATGTACATACAAGACGTCTTGGCTCTCTGCCGTGCAGTTGACTCGCACATGACGGAACAGGACAAGGTTGCTCACATTCGCAAGGGTATCGCTGATGATGCGTTCAACCTGCTCGTCTTCAATAACGTGTGCACTGTTGATGCGGTCATCAAAGAATGCCGGCGCCTGGAACTCGCTAAAAGCAAGCGCATTCTTCCGCAGTTTGCTCGCTTGCCTAACACCGCGCCGACGTCGTCCTGTGCCGATGTTCCCCGTTCAACAAGCAACGATGCCAACGTTACCAGAATTGTGCGACGAGAAATTGAAGCTGCTTATCCAGCTACCTGCGAGCCCAGCACCTGCTCTCCCCCTGCAGTTCCGGTTTCGATGATTCAGGCAGTTGTCCGTCAGGAGATTGCAAGCATGGGACTCCACTCTGTCTGCTCGGTAAATCACGTGGACTCTCGGCCGCATCCTCCGACTGCACCCCCTTCACCGACCCAGTTCCAACCACGTTTCCGCAACGCTGAATGGCGCACTGCTGACGACAGGCCCATCTGTTTCATCTGCCACCGGATTGGACACATCTCTCGGCATTGTCGCAATCGCTGGAACTCTCCTGCACAGCACACGTGTACACTGGCTACAACCGCGCCTATGGCTCTTACCGTCCCTCTACAGCACGTGCCGATCACGCTGCCACTGAATCTGTTGCTCCTAGCCGCCCGTACTCACGCTCACCTTCGCCCCTACGCCGGCAGTCCCGCTCACCCCAGCCCCGTCGCTCCAATTCGCCAAGCTTCAACGCACGCTCCCACCCGGAAAACTAGATGATGCAGCGCCCGGAGGTGCCGCTGCATTGCTCCCTACGCTGCCAAATCCTCTACTGACCCTTTCGACCAATATGAACCTCATTGAAGTCCACATCGACGGTGTTCCTGTTCGTGCTCTAATCGACACGGGAGCCCATTTATCTGTGATGAGTGCTAGTCTTCGGACTCGCCTGAAGAAAGTTCTCACACCAGCCGCGAAGCCAGTTGTCCGTGTCGCCGACGGCGGAACAGCTTGTGCAATTGGCATGTGTACAGCTCGAGTCGACATCGCCGATCGCTCTACCATCGTTGTTTTCACCGTACTAGCCCACTGCCCCCACGACGTCATTCTAGGCTTGGACTTCCTTTCTGCTCATTCGGCGCTCATAGACTGCTCTACCGGTACTCTCCGCCTTGACCTTCCTCTTCCAGATCACCCTGCGCCGCCTCCCATTCGCCTAACCGCCGCAGACTTCGTTCGCTTACCACCCACAGCTCTGACCTACGTTGACTTGGTACCATCCTCACCCGTGCCCGACGGGGAGTACGTTGCGACTCCTGTCAAGGATGTTCTTCTCTACCAGGGTATTACAGTGCCTCGTTCTGTATTATGTATTACATCCAATCGCACATGTTTGCCAGTGGTCAACTTTGGCTTGACAATGCAAGTGCTGCCACGAGGGATATCCTTGGCACATATCAGCGCCTTCGACGATCCCTCGATAGCATCAGTTACGTTGGAGGATGGTACTACCGAGCACACCGACCACTCGCAGTCCGCCGCATCTGTTCTCGACGACCTGAAGAGAATGATGGCGCCAGATCTACCCCCAAAGAATGCTGACGACCTCTACCGGGTTCTCTTTTCGTACCGCGATATTTTTGATCTTCATGACCGTCCTTTGGCACAAACTACGACCGTGAAACATCGCATAAATACTGGCGATGCCGCTCCTGTTCATAGGCGTCCGTATCGAGTGTCACACGCAGAGCGTCAAGTGATTCAGGCAGAAGTCAAGAAGATGCTCACCAAGAACATCATCGAGCCATCATGCAGACCATGGGCATCACCCGTTGTCTTAGTGAAAAAGAAAGACGGCTCGTGGCGATTCTGCGTGGACTACCGGCATCTCAACAAAGTAACAAAAAAGGACGTTTACCCCTTACCTCGTATTGACGACGCCCTTGACTGCCTACATGGTGCTCGCTACTTTTCGTCTATTGACCTACGCTCTGGCTATTGGCAGATCGCTGTGGATGATATGGACCGCGAGAAAACCGCTTTTATCACACCTGATGGTCTTTATCAATTCAAGGTGATGCCATTCGCACTATGTAACGCACCGGCCACATTTGAACGCATGATGGACTCCCTCCTTCAAGGATTCAAGTGGTCCACATGTCTGTGCTACTTGGACGACGTTATAGTGTTCTCCCCCACTTTCGAGAGTCATCTAGAGCGCCTATCTGCAATCCTGCAAGTTTTTCGCCGAGCCGGTTTGCAACTTAACGCATCGAAGTGCCACTTTGGTCGTCGCCGGATTACCGTACTTGGCCACCTCGTTGATGCCAATGGAGTACAGCCGGACCCAGCCAAAATTCGCGCTGTTACGAATTTCCCGATTCCTAAGTGTGTGAAAGATGTACGCAGCTTTATTGGTTTATGCTCGTACTTCCGCCGCTTTGTGAAAAATTTCGCGGTCATAGCACGACCACTTACTGACCTTTTGAAAAAAGAGGTGCCATTTATATGGGGCGACGCCGAAGCTTCCGCGTTCGCTCATTTGATCCGGCTGCTTACAACGCCGCCCGTTCTGGCCCACTTTGACCCTTCTGCGCCGACTGAAGTTCGTACCGACGCCAGTGGGCACGGCATAGGCGCAGTACTAGCCCAACGACAGCACAGTACTGATCGCGTCATCGCCTACGCCAGCAGGCTCCTCACAACTTCGGAGCGCAACTACTCTATCACGGAACGTGAGTGTCTGGCCCTAGTTTGGGCGGTTGCGAAATTCCGCCCATACTACCGACTGAAAAGGGTCGCCCATACGGCCGACCTTTTTCAGTCGTAACGGACCACCACGCGCTCTGCTGGTTGTCCTCACTGAAGGACCCTACCGGACGACTTGGTCGCTGGGCGTTACGCCTTCAAGAATATTCTTATACTGTCCTATACAAGTCTGGTCGCCTGCACATGGACGCCGATTGCTTGTCCCGTTATCCGGTAGACGAGGCCGAAGACACCGACCACGACGCATCCAATGGCATCTTTTCTCTGTCTCCTTTCGAGAACATCGCAGACGAGCAGCAACGCGACCTTTCGCTGCGAGAACTCATCCACCGTCTGCAGACATCGCCCAATGACACTTCAGTGCGCCACTTCGTTCTCCAGGATGGTGTCCTATACCGTCGTAACTTCCATCCAGACGGGCCGGAACTTCTTCTAGTCATACCGAGACAATTACGCCGAACTGTTCTTTTTGAACTTCATGACGCTCCAACTGCAGGACACCTAGGTTGTTCGCGCACGTACGACCGCATCCGCCGTCGCTTCTATTGGCCCGGTCTCCTCCGTTCTGTTCGACGCTACGTTTCTGCCTGTGATTCCTGTCAACGTCGCGAAACGCCCCAGATATTGCCTGCTGGTCATCTCCAACCAATCGACGTTCCCGTAGAGCCGTTCTTCCGTGTTGGACTTGATCTTCTCGGCCCCTTTCCTACGTCATCCACCGGGAACAAATGGGTAGCCGTGGCGACTGATTACGCTACCCGATATGCCATAACACGGGCTCTCCCCACCAGCTGCGCCACCGACGTCGCGGACTTTCTCTTACATGACATCATCTTGCTCCATGGTGCTCCACGACAGCTACTCACTGACCGTGGCCGTAACTTTCTCTCTAAAGTTATCGCCGACATTCTGCGTTCCTCCGCCACTCAGCACAAACTGACCACCTCGTACCATCCACAAACGAACGGTCTCACGGAGCGGTTCAACAGAACCCTCACGGATATGCTGTCGATGTACGTGTCGAATGACCACCATGACTGGGACATTGCTCTCCCTTACGTCACGTTCGCATACAATTCTTCTCGACACGCCACTGCCGGATTTTCGCCGTTTTATCTACTGTACGGTCGTGAACCCACTCTGCCACTTGATACTGTTCTTCCTTCAGCTGCCACCCCAACTACCGAGTACGCACGTGATGCCATAGCACTTGCCGATCATGCGCGCCAACTTGCCCGTACTCGGCTGACTGCCTCGCAAGACACACAGCGACATTACTACGATGCCCGCCACCGCGACGCACAGTTCTCGCCTGGCGCGCTCGTGCTGCTCCGGTCGCCTTCCCGTCATGTGGGACTTTCGGAAAAGCTCCTGTCTAGATACACAGGACCCTACCGCGTCATCCGCCAAGTAACACCCGTGACCTACGAGATTACTCTGGTCAGTCCTCCTTCACCCTCTGCCGCGGTGTCAAGTGACATCGTGCACGTCAGTCGACTCAAGGCCTACTCCAGTGTATCTGACCATAACTTTAAAAGCTCCGGGACGGCGCTTTTACCGCCGGGGGTCATGCTGCGGACAGCCATCAAAAGACGATTAGGCTGAAGACGACGACGACGATTTGGAGACTGTTGTGTGCCGCTGCCTTGCCCGAGCACTCTCCTGTAAATACACTTGTTTACAGCCTCTAGTCTTCGTCTCTTCACGTAACAATATGAAATCCGTATAATTTCCGTATATTTTCCGTATAGTTTCCATATATTTTCCTTATATTTCCGTAATATTCGTACGGAAACATGCGGAATTATTGGAATGGCATACGGAACGTTTCAGTAGGGGTGTTTGGGTCGCCTGCGCTATACAGGTATAGTGTGAGAGCTACATGGTACTGCAGCAACACCGTTGGAATGCGCAGGAATAGCATAGGTTCAAACAGCATAAGGCGTCAGGCAAAATATATTTGCTTGACGAAATATCACGCTTGAAAAAAGGCAATTACGAATTCTGTGCCGGGTGATGTCCCTTTACCTCGAAACATATGCATCCAATGAGTAAGCGCCGAGAAGCTTATTCAAGCCTTTATTACCAAACTGCAACGAACACCGAAAATAGATCGAAATCGCTTCGTCCATCTCCTGCCAGTCCTACCCGCGTATTCCAGTGATCACCTTCTACCAGTACAACATCGTTAGGAAGGCATAGAGCATTGTGATATAGAAAAAAAGAGCGCGGTGCAAGCCGTGCATAACATACACTGCTGAAAACTGCCAGGAGAAGCCCTCAAAGAGGAGCTTTATAGGTGATACTGAAATAGCGGCACAACGTTCAGAAACGATAGAAATGAAGGGATAAGCTGCACAGCTACGTTCATTCTGCAGAGGTCCACAAAGACATCTTAAATTTGCTCCTGTGGTGAAAGTTAAGAACAACGACTGCCGACACCTTCACAATTCGCAAGGCAGATGTGCACCCCTGCGGCAAGCGCATGCAGTGCGAGAAACTTAAGCGTGGCAGGATATGTGATGCAACGGTGTATGGCGTGCTTAAAGCCGGAATCTCTAGATAATTTGATTTTTTTGCACAATAACACGTGAAGAAATAAATTATAGCATATGCCACACAAGATTTATGGACTGCAGTGGTGCAGTCTATAAATCTTTTGTCCATAAATCTAGCAGCAGTGGTGTGATATATGAAAAGAATTATACCACAAATACTTTTTCGTCCTTTCGGCTGCCTATACGTCTTTCTAAAAGAACACGTGGTGCACATGGTTCGTTATAATTTTTATCCACGTTAATGTATTTACAACAAGGTAATAAACTTGGCTTTTTTCCTCTATCTTGCTGTGGCAATAGATTTCAAAACAGGAGAAAGTGCCTCAGATCAGGCTGGCCGACGTTTCGATAGGGGACCTATCTTTGTCAAAGGCGGCTTGTCATCCCTGGCGTGTTAGTTTTATGGGGTTAGTGATGACGTCGTGTCCAGCGGTGGCGCGTCTGTTGCTGTTGGTAATTTCTGCCTGGAAAGAGAGAAACTCGAAAGCAGGGGAGTGTAGCCCTTGCCACATTTCAAGAAAGTTTGCAAACACGTTCGGGTCTGCCATGTCAGAGTTAAAGGTAGCTGCAAAGAAAGAAAAAAAAAGAAAAAAGAAAAGGGGGGGGGGGGTACAACCAAGCGAGAGGGCGAGTGCAGCCATCACAAAGAGCTGCAGAAGGTGGTGAGGAAGGAAACTACAGGCGGGGAGAAAAACCGGGCGGCTTACGTTTAAATGTCCGCCAAGGAGCTGCAGAAGGCGGTGGGGAAGGCAGCTACAAACGTAAAAAAAAAAAGGTACTCGGGCGGCGTACGTTTAAAATTCCGCCAGCCTACTTTAAGTGATATTGAAAGGGTTGCCTGAAAAGCAAGCTCCTGCTTAATGGGTGAAGTAATTGGCTGGCATATGCATCCAGTGTCGTCCGTGGCTTCCAAAAATTGGGCGCCCGTCAACTAAGAGGGGAAAAAAGAAGAAAAAAAAAGTTGAAAGGAACGAGGGGCGGCCGGGGGGGAACAATCGGAATAAGACTCGTAGAACTTCCTGAGAAGACGAGGGCTGTGACAATGCTGGCCAGAAGCGGCCTTTGGAGCGCGGAAAGGGGGGAAGGAAACCGTGTTTCGGATTCACTAGAAAATGAAAACATCTTAAGAGAATAATATCTACAGGTATGTGCACATATATACATGCAAGGTTAAGAGATATTAAAAAAGAATATTGATAGTGTATTATGGGAGCTGGTCGGGATTTTATTTTGCGAATAGGTTAAGGTTTTTGAAAGCTGAGCGCACTTCATGTCTCTTAATATTATAGGAATCATGCTATGGCTTTTAACGATTCCAAATTACCACGAGCTAGATTTATTCCTGATGGGTGTAGGGATTGAAATTTGTGTATCAGATACGATTCCATGTATTTCCTCTCACGTGGTGACCGGAAGTTTGTTTGTAGAATGTAAAGTTTGGCTTGATCGAAATTGTGGTCTTGTTGATTGAAGTGGCTGGCTACTGCTTTTGGTAAGTTGTGCTTTGTGTCTGCGCGGTGGCCGTTCAGTCTTACATGAATTGGTTGTCCAGTTTCGCCTATGTACTGTTTTTTACAGGTGGCACACTCAATGCAGTAGATCAGGTTGTTTGAGGTGCACGTGAAGTTCGATGTTACCTTGTGAAGGTAATCGGATGCTGTGCTTTTTACGTTGGTGGCTGGCTGTATATGTTTGCACGTAGAATATCTTGGACGCCCACAGGGTCCAGACGTTGGTGTAGTTCTTGTTGCGAGTTTTGCATGTACGAGCATACCTTTAAAATTGGCGTTGCGTCTGTAGGCAACCTTAGGCGGTTCGGGGAAGATTTTTTAAAGTTTCTGGTTGGTTGTTAGAATCGGATAGTATTTTGCGAGGATGTTGTTTATGTTCGGAAGTGCGTTGGAAAATTTTGTAGTGAGAAGAGGCGTTGTTGTTGTTGTGGTTTTAGGGCGTGGTTTGAGTGTCTCAGTGCGATCTAGTTTTAGTGCGTCCGTGTAAGCCTTATGAAGGAACGCGTTTGGATGGCTTCTGTTTGCTAGTGTTTCTTTTAGGGTAGTAAGTCTGTTTACGTAATCCTGATCCTCTACGCATATGCGACGTAACCTTGTTGCTTGGCTCCTGAAAATGCCCTGTTTACAATGTTTTGGGTGATGGCTAGTATAATCTAGGTATTGTTGCTTGTCAAATGGTTTTTTATACAGCGTTGTCTTTAATATACCATTCTCAAGATATATGGTTGTGTCAAGAAAGTTGATGCACTCAGCTGAGGTCTCGGACGGGAACTTTATCGTTGGATGAAAGGAGTTTAGGAATGATGTAAATTTAGCTAGATTGTCCCTGCCGTGACCCCATATTATAAGTATGTCATCAATGTACCGAAGGTATGTGTGGGGTTTGTCTGCGCAGCGAACCAGGAAGTCTGTTTCCAGAATTCCCATGAATATGTTTGCATAAGTGGGTGCGAATGGGGTGCCCATGCTTGTTCCTTGTATTTGAAGGTAGTAATTTTCTTCAAATTCAAAATAGCTGTGTGATAGTACTAGTTCGAGTAATGATAAATATACTTCAGTAGAATGCTGTACATTATGTTGATTTAAAGTTTGCTTTATTGAGGTTAGGCCCTCTGGGATCGGGATATTCGTGTATAAAGCGGTAACGTTTAGTGTGACGAGGATGGCGTTTTGTGGTAGTGTGCCTTTGCTATTAATCTCTTCTATTATTCGCAGTAGGTGTGGGGTGTCCTGTACAAATGACGGGAATGTCTTCGGAATGTCCCCGAGAAAGTGGTTAAGGAATTCGGAGAGGCTCTCGGTTTGGGTGTTGTTATTTGATACTATTGGGCGCCCTGGAATATTGGCAGTGTATAATTCGGTGGATGGTACTTTGTGAATTTTGGGGAGGAGGTAAAACCGCCCTGCTGCTTTGTTGTTTGGTTTCAGAAACTTGAATTCTGATGGAGTTATTAATTCATCAGCAAGGAGGGATCTAAGTGTGTTAGTGATTGTGAGTGTGTATTGTTCTGTTGGATCGTTGTCTAGTTTGCGGTAGTGTTCTGGGTTATTGAGTTGTCTGTAGGCCTCGTGCTTGTACTTCTGTGTTGGCCAAATGACTATGCTTCCTCCCTTATCGGCTTCCTTGATGATAATGTCTTCGCGCGACTTGAGGTTAGAGATGATGCGACTCTCCGAATAAGTCATGTTCCTAGGCTTTTTAGATGATTTCGATTGATTAATGATTTCTGTAGTGATAGCTTTAAGATATAAGTCGAGTTCGATTGCCTGTTCTGGTTCGGGAGTCCAAGTAGACTGAGCCCTGAGCGTTGTAGTACCTGTTTCTGCTCCATCGTTATCTGCAAAAAAGTGTCTAATGCGCATTCTTCGTAAAAATTCTGTGAGGTCTCTGTGGAGTTCGAATTCATCTATTGTGTTGTTGGTTGGACAAAAGTTTAGGCCCTTGCTAAGGACCCTTGTTTCCTCTAGACTTAATGTACTTGAAATGTCTACAACATTGGACTGCTCTATTTGTGTGATGTTAGCTGCGCTTGGTATTTCTCTGTTTGTACTGTCAGTTGTTAGCGGGACTAGGGTGGTTGTTCGGGAGGGTGTTCCTTGACTGGAAATCATTTTCTTATTCTGCTTTTGCCTCAATTTTTTATTCTGTTTTTCTTTATATTGTTCTAGGTCCCTTTTTTCTTCGGTTGTTAGAATTATGTTCTCGAGTTTTTGGGAAAATTCTTCAATTTGCTCTATGCAGTGGCTCTTGAGTATATTTAAGAGAGAAAATGAAGCGTTGTCTAGTGCCGTTTGCCAGTTATCTTGATATTGGGTGGAGAGAGTACCTAACGCGGGTGTCGCTTTCAGTTTTAGTCCTTTGGGAATTGTGTTGTTCTTTATGCAGTGCTTGTACGTGTTGAGGTGGCAGGTGTAGTTGGTGAGTTTTTGGGTTAGTTTTCTAGCTTGTAAAAATTCAATGCGGCGTGTCTGGGGAGTAGTGATTTCAAGGGTTTGTCACTTGTTTGTCTTAGTGCGGGTGGACCGGCGTGTGTCCGCGCGTTCCGGTTTGGGAGCTGAAGACAGGTGTTACATGTCCAGAAGCCGGGTGTTGCATTTGTCGTTAGAACATGTTTTAGGTTTCAGTAAAGAGCGCAATAAAAACAAACTGAAGAGAGCGTTCTGTTCTCTGTCTCCTCTGTTTTTATTGTACTTCCTATCGAAACTTCACTCATGCTACAAATCAGTTTGCTTGCTGCAATATCTGCTACAAAACGCTCCTGATGATTCCCATTGCATTTGCAAAAAAAAAAAAATAAACTAAACAAAAAAAAAACAGTTATAGTATACCATTGCCGCGCAAACATTCAGTGTACCCAGTATGTCCACTCAACTGTTTCCACCATGAGCCCCTTTTCACACGAAATTACCGTAGGTTAAAGTAAAATTGTTAGCCAAACATTCGCCATCAAAGCGCAGATATTTGCTACTTAACACTTTACTGTAGATTCTATGTTCTGGCAACACCACCTATATTACTGGATCGGGCCTCTGTCGGGCCTGATCTGCCGTCGGGCCGGGCCGGGCCGGGTAGGCGAAATTTTTTCTCGGCTTCGGGCCGGGCCCGGGTCGCGCATTGAATCACCGGGCCGGGCTCGGGCGGGTAAACTTGAACGAGTTCCGGGCCCGGGCTGGGCCCGGGCCGAAAATCACGGCCGGTGCAGTGCTCTACTCTCGCATTAAAATGACCAATGTCCGTTCCCGTCGATCCTGGGTAGGTATAAACTGTCAATCAGCTGTGGCGCACGTATACTGCGGCCCGTGGTAAACGGGTATGTGCCACACGTGTCTAGAGAAAAGGGTTTGACGACGTGCGCGACAGGTTTTTTACGTTCTGCATGTCATGACTAGACAGTCATATTCGTGAAATCCTCTTACCCTTCCATGCCAATTTTGGTCTACACCAAGTTAAGGAGGCGATCACGAGAGCCCCCCAGACGTAGGCGGCTAGATAGATAGATAGATAGATAGATAGATAGATAGATAGATAGATAGATAGATAGATAGATAGATAGATAGATAGATAGATAGATAGATAGATAGATAGATAGATAGATAGATAGATAGATAGATAGATAGATAGATAGATAGATAGATAGATAGATAGATAGATAGATAGATAGATAGATAGATAGATAGATAGATAGATAGATAGATAGATAGATAGATAGATAGATAGATAGATAGATAGATAGATAGATAGATAGATAGATAGATAGATAGATAGATAGATAGATAGATAGATAGATAGATAGATAGATAGATAGATAGATAGATAGATAGATAGATAGATAGATAGATAGATAGATAGATAGATAGATAGATAGATAGATAGATAGATAGATAGATAGATAGATAGATAGATAGATAGATAGATAGATAGATAGATAGATAGATAGAAACGCTGAAAGTGCCTTGAGTTCGCTAAGAAACGTTTCGCATTTAAAACCGACATCGGCAGCGTTGACTTGACGAATGAAAAGAACAAAAATTAGAATCCCAACAGGAATCAAACTCAAGCATTCTGCGTGGCAGTCAGGTATTCTACCACAAAGCCACACCAAGTCTAGAAACTGTTTTGGAAAAACACCCTATGAAGGCGTAATGTCGGTCAATTGTGGTTCTGGTGCTGTCTATCTAAATTTATAACAAAGCAATAAACACCACATACGTATTCCTATGATACACGCGTTATGTTGATTTAACATCAACTGTGGTTCCAGTGTTGGCTCCGTTTTTATTTAATAAAGGCTCGTTTCTTTGTTAGACACAACCGAATGAACCGAACAGGCAATCAGGCCAAGAAAAGCACAGGGGTTATTAATTATTGTCTTTCAATGTTGTGTTTAACTCACTCACTCACTCACTCACTCACTCACTCACTCACTCACTCACTCACTCACTCACTCACTCACTCACTCACTCACTCACTCACTCACTCACTCACTCACTCACTCACTCACTCACTCACTCACTCACTCACTCACTCACTCACTCACTCACTCACTCTGTTTTCTTTCTCCGTTTGCACTGACCTGATCGATGTATGCACTCGCCGGTGATTCCGCCGACACGATTAAATAAACGACCTCTTGCTGTCCGTACGACCTCGTCTTACTGAACTCGAGCTAAATGGTGGCGTGACCGACGACAGCTTTCTAGTTTTACAACTTTCAAGCGGGACTTCTCGAGGCCGGTCCGCGTTGGACGCCCAATTCTCGAGTAGCCAGAAGGTTCTTCTTGTCGCAGATTCAAGTGAAAGGGCTGCGGATCGGCTGCAGCTCCTTTGATTCATTTGCATGCTTCTTAACTGCGCATGTTTATTTTTACGGCCGCGACCAGTTCGGCGGTCGAGGCAGTGGGTGGCTGCGCCTTCTCGCTCACGTGGTAGTCACTTGAAGAAAAAGCCTACATGGATCACGAGGGCACTTGACCACAGGAGTCACACTGCTGAGTAATGTAATATCTGCTGGTTATTTACTCTCTCATTCATGTAATAATGAATAGTCTTTTCATTTCGCATGGGAGCGCATAGACCGTAGAAGTAGTCAAACTACAGTGGACACGACGCCCCGCCCCTGTCCGCGATCTTAAATCTCCCTATTGACCGATGTTCGAGTGCTTTAATTATGCGTGTTTTCTAATCGAGAGACAAGGCACGATCCAGTCACGAATTTCATTCGCAAAAAGTCAACTTCATCCCTGGTGTCAGACTTTACGTAACCTAATTAAGCACAACGAAAGACATATTTTATATTTCAGCAATATTATAAGATCATTTCTTGCGTTATAACTGCTTCCATAGATAATCGAGGAATCTGACGTAAACACATCAGTTTAGTAAAACTGCACTCAGTCAACGCCCGTTACAATGTGTGGGCAGGGAATTCTTTCAGCACACCAGTTACCCGAAAACGCGCGACGTAGAAGTTTTTCATTAATGGTAAAATTAGTAGTCATTGAAGACAAAATAAAATGGACTCGATTACGAAACTGCTGTTACCTCGATGTTGATACATGTCCACCCTCGGTTCACCTGGCAGTGACGTCCTTTGAAAGGAATACTATTTAAAAAGCAAGGGCCGTTATCCATGCGACAATACCGCACTCAGCGCACCCTGTTGTATCAGCATTGAGCAACCGCCCTTTGCGGCGGATCGTCATTGCGACTATTTAGTCTGGCTAACAGCTGCCACACACTAGTAATCCTCTCATCTGGAAACTAAATACATTGACTACGTCGCTAAGACTGTCTGCTTATCTGTTACCCTACAGTATACCTTCAGGTATGCCACGGAGAAAGAATAATGCTCTTTCTCCGTGATTTGTGCCCGGTTGCAGATAAGGGGACGATGGAAGCTTACAGCTACGAAAAAACCTTGAACACGGGGTTAAGGTTTTGAAAGGCGCTCTTCTCCAAGACAGCAACCGTGGTTGCTTAATTGAAGAAGACTCACTTGTCGAAATTTGGGCTCCAGGGCCACCGCGTACTCAAGGATTTTTCATCACTTACCAGGGCGTATGATATATCTTTTAACTGCGCATATCGTACCTCTTGACCCTCGTCCTTTGCTTTTAGATATACAGCCCAAAACTTGTTTGATGCAGCTGACGAATTCTGGCGACACCAGAAGTGTACAGATCTATTTAATAATGCGAGTTATTTAAGCTCCCTTAGACGTCCCTGTGTGGCCTGAAGAATACCATGAGGTCATGCTGCACGTGCGCGACCTCGTTTTCTCTTACCAGTAGTTTCATCCGAGAATTAATTTTCGCTCAATGGGACCAGCATGACAAAATAAGGAAGTTTTACTCTCACGACCTCCGCATGAAATGGGGCTGAGCTCCTTCATGACTGGGACTTTCGTTTGTTCCGCATTCCGAGGTATTCACGAAACTATGCCTACCGCATTCCATAACGTATTGTTAGCTGCGCAAACCTTTCCTTCCTTCTTTCCTTCCTTCTTTCCTTCCTTCTTTCCTTCCCTCTTTCCTTCCTTCCCTCTTTCTCTCTTTCTTTCTTTCCTTCCTTCCTTCCTTCCTTCCTTCCTTCCTTCCTTCCTTCCTTCCTGCCTTTCCTTTCCTTTCCTTCCTTCCTTCCTTCCTTCCTTTCTTTCTTTCTTTCTTTCCTTCTTTCTTTCCTGTCCGCCGCGGTGGTATAGCGGTTACGGTGCTCGGCTGCTGACCCGAAGGTCGCGGGTTCGATCCCGGCCGCGGCGGTCGCATTTCGATGGAGGCGAAATGGTAGAGGCCCGTGTACTTAGATTTAGGTGCACGTTAAAGAACACCAGATGGTCGAAATTTCCGGAGCCCTCCACTACGGCGTCTCTCATAATCATGTCGTGGTTTTGGGACGTAAAACCCCAGATATTATTATTATTATTCTTCTTTCTTTCTTTCTTTCTTTCTTTCTTTCTTTCTTTCTTTCTTTCTTTCTTTCTTTCTTTCTTTCTTTCTTTCTTTCTTTCTTTCTTTCTTTCTTTCTTTCTTTCTTTCTTTCTTTCTTTCTTTCTTTCTCTTTGCGCAATGCTCGCTCTTAACTGTTTCCTTCATCCATGCCGGGAAATGAACCGTCATCCATATGCTTAGCAGCGCGACATTCATTTGCTATAGGCAACAACGATGATCACGCGTTCACATACAGGCAGCAATGAAATGTGGCAACGCGAAATGACAACTCACCTCGATCAGACTGCCATATCACAAAACGACCGATAAGCCCACGATTGAGATAATGGAAAACGGCGCGTGCCTTCAAGGGATGCATTTCGGTAACGTTCTCTCGCACCTACAGCGCCAACGACACTTGTGGAGCAATATACGTAAGCTTCGCTTGAAAAAGTTGTTGTAACTGTAACCATTGAAGGCGAAATCCTGCTTCCCGCTTAGTAATGCGTTGAGTTTTGCCCAAATACTCTGGCACTGTGGAGGCATCACGCAATGCCATCCCGAAGCACCCCAAAGTACGCGTGTTGTTTTTATCGGCCGTTTGCTTGCTACAGACCTTGATGAATGTGGTGGAATCAGTGAAAGTGGCGAGAGCAAAGCGTTTGATATTTTCATTTGTTTACGAAGTGCGTTTCCGCGCCGAATGCGGCGTCGTACATCACCAATTTCTGCTGCCGGAAGTGAACTATCATGCTGGGCGTTTTCATTGATTGGAAATAAAAAATATTTTGCGCATGCGTGCGATGTACTCAGTGTGAAAGATTTACAAATCGGCGTGTGTTCAATACTTGTTAGAGCTGCGAAAAGGACAGCAATTTGTGCATCACGATATGGATTTCTGTGCAACTGACGCAGATGGCGATTCGGACGGTCTACACATATCTACACAAAGCGCAGCCTCCATCGATGCACCGTATTTTTTCATTTCTGCATCAGCGCAGAACCGTTCATTCCTGTGTGTAAAAACACACAGTTTCCCTGTAATCATCGTTAATGACCGTCCTGACCTCTAATTTGTCGGCACAGAGTCGTCTGTTAAACCGTGCGGCACCGAAGCCGTCAGAAAGTGCGGCGGCAGAAAGGCCACCATGTAGGTTCCGGTATGCAAGCCGCGTTTCGATCGCAACCAGACAAACACGTCACTGGGCGTGTGAAATGCGAACTGGGTATGCCCAATTCTGTCATCTGTTTTTTTGTTTGCATGCGTACATATCTTTAAAATTATTTTTGCATTCATCTCGGGGCGATACAAGGAGCGCGTTACTATGTAAGATTTGGCGGTTAATATTTGGGTGCAGGGCCCCTTTAAGGCCTTCTCATGCGAACATGATGGAAAGCCGACGTGGACGAAGCAAGGCAAAAAATAAAGCAACCGCGCGAGCTGCTCTTTCACTTCATCTTTGCGGCGTTCGCGTGACCAAAAACAAATAAATAAAAAGTGGCTTTAAGAAAACTGTACAAGATGGGACACAGCTTGTGGGGAAAAATAAAGCGCAGCGCAGACGTCTAAACGACACAGGACAGGCGCTGTAGCCTCTCGGTTTGTCTGAATGGCTCTTCTTTTATTTTTATTTTCTTTCAAAATAAACAGCGCCGTTTGCGTGATATAAAGTTCCCGGTAAAACAGCCACACTGGATGGCTTTCGTGTTCGAGTCGTTTTGCATAAGGAACTCTGTGAGTTTTCGCTGACAGACGATTATGTTAATCAGCGAAAAGAGCAGAATTTGTCCCCCTATAAACATAATACAGCTTCGCAAAGTTAGATACACTGCGTGCACTGATCTTGCGTGCGGCGGAGTTTGAAAAAAACTTCGCCACGGGCGCATCGTGACTGTCCACGTGTGCGCTGAAGAGGGGCAATCAAGAATCTGTCACTTGGCAAAGAGGCGCGCGACGGTGAACCTTGATCGTAAGAGCCCTGCTACCATTAGCAATTCTAACCGCGAATGAGCCGGCTTTAATCCGCACGCTCTGGCACGTCTGCGCACCGCCGCTATCGGCAACGCGCTTCCCCTGCTCGCGCACTTTTCAACCAGACAGCCATTTGGGAACGTGATCCTCCTTATATTTCTCTACGCGTTCTTTTTTGTTTTTTCGTCTTGGTTTCAAGGCCATATAACTGTTTTTTTTTTCATCTGCAGTGCCCAATACTGACCGCGTCTTTTTTCTTTCTTTCTTTCTTAGTAAATCCCCGCGACTTGCGACCATAAGTACTATACCTCTTCTCGCCATCTGCATCGTCTACAAGTGCAGTCCTGCAAGTCCTAGCAAGGCCATTACAACTTGAAACGTGTGAAAACGCGCAGCGTGCATTTCTTCCTGATACCTTCTCCCTAAGATCGAAGGGTGAGGGCAGCGATATCGATCCATTTTTGACATTATACGGGCCCCCTGTATCTTTTCGAAGCACAGAAATTTAGAAGGATCTACAGGAAATCGGGCCAATGTCTGCTGGCGTGTTACAGTGCTGCGAAATATTGGAGCAGGGTCGACACAACGTACAAAGTTCATGCATCCCCCAGTTTACTGACGCTACGTGAACGTAAGCATTGCCACTGGCAAAACGGGTCCGGCAAAATGGCTGCGCGAAAAAGACGGCACTCGGCTTCCGACGAGTACATATTCCTGCTCTTGTTTTGGCAATGGTAAAAAGGTAACATCTTCCGGCTTAACGTGCAGCCCTAAAAACAATGCTCTTATGAGGCCCATTAGTTCGCTAAACAACTTTTTGAACAGGACCAAGTGAAGACGAGACATGGTGCTCAAGATCATTCTGATTTATTTATTTATTTATTTATTTATTTATTTATTTATTTATTTATTTATTTATTTATTTATCTATTTATTTATTTAACCCACAGTGTCAATATGCGCTGTGGGTAAATTTCTAGTTCCAATTTCTAGCCTATTTCTAGTTCATCGGGCTCTCCTCCACTCTTCCTCCCACATACGTCTTTTTCTCTTTTATAATGCACCAACCAGCCCAGTGAAGCACACTGCTAGACTTGATTGGTTGCTTTCTTTTAGAGCTACTTGTACTTTTCCTGTCTTTGTCACTCAATTCTAATTAAACGCTGTCTGAAGTAACCAGTTCTGCATAAGACTGACATGTCCCGCTTTAATTATCTCGTAACCGATTCGCCCTACTGTCCTTGGTCAAGTGCAAACAAAAATGAATAATGCAGCCGAAATTTGAGGCCATCATTGTGGTACAAAGCATTGCGCCAATTGTGGGAGCACGACCCATCTGGTATGTGACGAAATTGTTCAGCGCGTATACGAAAGTCCTCGCGATGCCTTTCAATACCATCGCATATAGGGACACACCTTTAACGGGTCTCGGAACGGCCATTCGACGCGGCCGCGGAAGTGGGCCGATCCTCTCCATAGTGCAATAACTTCAGTGGTGAGAGATCGACTAAGCAGACGCGTCGAACTGTACGCCCAGACAAAGCAGACATTCTGGTCGAAACTGCGCAATAGGAGGGGACACGAAGGAAGGGAAGACAAACGAGCGCAGACTATAACAACTATAACAGTTGTTATAGTCTGCGCTCGTTTGTTTTGCCTTTCTTCGTGTCCCGTCCTATTGCGCAGTTTCGACCAGAATGAACTCGTACCAACTCGCCCAACTCTCCACGCTGCTTAAAGCAGACATGCTTGCTCGGATGCTGTATTCTTTGTCTCGCATGGAAGTTTGCCGCGATGAGGATATTCAGATACAATATGTCGTCATGCAGTCTACAGCCACTGTCGGGGTGGTTTACATGAGGGGATACGTATTACACAACGACTCGAGTGTTATCAGGTTCCCTACGGCGAATGGAAAACCTGGCGGGACCTTGTGGAAGGTGTCCCAAACAATGTTTCGCATTTAAAATCATTAATGCGTTACACTCTTCGCCGACTTGCAATTTTGCGAGTGCGGCCACAACGTGTAAGCGTTTTGTGGCTGCGTGTGAACCAGGCCCGTAGCCAGAAGGGGGGGCAGGGGGTCCGGCCTCCCTCCCCCCCGAAATTTTTATGACACATGGTGTTTTATCGAAAATAAATCATGAAAATAGGCGTTTTTCTCAAATAGTCAAGGCTTTTAGCAAGTGCCCCCCCCCCCCCTCCCGAAAAAAATTCCTGGCTACTGGCCTGGTGTGTACCTATAAGCTCTTGTGTCCCGCCGTGGTAACTTGGCCAGCAAGCTGACCAGCTGCTATGCTCGAGGGCGCGGGTTCGATTCCCAGTCACGGCGGACGCATTTCGAAGGGGGCGAAGTGTAAGGAACACTCGCGTACTTAGGTGCACGTTAAAGAACCTCAGGTGGCCGAAATTAACACGGAGCCACTAGCGCAGTACGACCGCCTTTCCAAGAGCAGGACGGGCAGATACATGCTGGAGAAGTTAAGAATCGGGCATCACGCTCAACACGGTGTCAAACTCGACGTACCAAGCAACGTCAGAGATAGGTTGGTCGTCCTTCCCTTGCCGAAGAATATTCATCCCGAATACCACGGAGATAGGAGAGCACAGGACATACAAAAGAAGTATGGCAACTGTAGATACGCGGTGTTCCTGGACGCGGCCAGGTACGCGCGCAGGCGCGGCCGCGGTGATAGATCACGAGAACTCTAGCAAGACTAGCGTCACGGTACGGACGGAGCACGTGGAGACGGCGGAGAAGGTGGCTATCGCGTTCACGGTGGCAGCGGCCGAAGTGGTCATCAGCGACTCCCACACGGCAGTTCGCAACTTCGCCAACGGCCGCGTCTCCACCGAAGCGTTACGAATTCTCTTGCGGGCAAAGGGACGTCTGCATCTTATGGGCGCCCGCCCACACCACCGCGCTCGCCGGCAACGAGGCTGCGCACAGGGCGGCACCGAGCCGCCACCGTCAACGCCGCCTCGGCCGCGACGTCGGGCGAAGAGTGGGAGTGGGACGATCGCCTCGCGTTTCAGAGAAATAACACAGCATTACAGGCTGGCCAGGTGCAAATTTCTGCCACCACACCAAAAACTGAACAAGAAACAGGCAGTCGCATGGCGACAGCTGCAGACCAGAACGTTTCCGAACCCCGTGATCTTGAATCTCGGAGCTTTGTTCGTCAAGCTGTAAGTTTTGCGAGGCCAGGGCAACGCACGTTGCGGGAGTGCGAAGGAGGTGGCGTTCGAACCGAACGTGCTGGGAAAGTGCACTGCTCAGCTTCGCCCTCGAGGACCAACTCTGGGCCGTCCGGTGGGCCGAGGAAGCCGCCAGAGCTCAAGGCCTCGTGGCTAACGACTAGGCAGGAACAGTCGCCCAAATCCCCGAATAACTCGCCGGACTTCTTTAATAAGGTTGCTGTTCTGTTTCCCCAACCGCGGTGTGCCCCATAACTATATCGTGGTTTTCACGCGTAAAACCTCAACAGTTAATAATAATTATTATTGTAGGGCCCTATGCCATGCGTTTTGTTGGTTCGCATTACGATCGGAGAAGAATACAAAAATGCTCGTGTACATATAAGTCAAGATGAAGGTGTCCCAGGTGATGTGAATTGGAACGGAGTTGTCAGCGAAATTAGGGACGTAGAGCGGCGTCATTTATAGTAACTGATACTGTACTGGCGCGTGAGGAGCTCATCAAGACGTTTGCATCACCACCTAGAATGCGAAGTATTCTACGAGCGGGATTAGCCGGACGATCTGGCTCACTCGTTTCCCGCACCACAGCTTCCACGGCCGAGTGCGTGGGTCGTCTCGAGAGCCGCCAAACGGGTCCGAGGAAAAGCGCGATCCCAGCTGCGTCTTCCAGGTTTTTCCTAGGCTCCTGCCGACGATCATCTCCCCGTCGCGTCAGCCTTGGCTGTGTGCGCCGGTCAGCCGAGCTGTCGCAAGCCGTGCGCTTCTTTTGTGGCAGTGGCAAAGCGCTGTCGCCGTTCGGTTAACGCTTCCACTGAACTGGGAGAAGACAGCCGTTGACGACACTAGCGCATAAGCACAGTTGCAGGTGGATAACGCAGCATAGTGTTTTGTTATCCCCTGGGAATTTGAATGAGTAATTAAGACATCTCAACAAGGAAAAGAGGGGGGCGCTTCGTTTTATCGTTTACTGATGCCAGAAGAGAGGGGCGCAGGAAAGGTTAACTAGGCTACGTCAAGTTTGCTACCCTACACGTGGGGAGATAAAACGCGTGTGAACATCGTCCAAAGAGACCCCGGCATACTAACGTGACAAGCGCGCCACACTTATCTCGATGTGAACATCGCAGAATCGTCAGTAAGACCGTCCATGCAGACGGCTCAGCTTGCTTGCGATCGGGTTATACCCACGTGTCTTGCTTTCGTCGCTTTACTCGGCTTTTGTCCGCATGCGAACCCATGAGCGCTGTGAAATCTCGCTCTCTGGGCTCTTCACAAAACGAACGCAACTGAACGGGTGGCGTACTCTGCAAGCACGAAGCAAGAAAGCAGAGACAGGAAAGAGCGCTTCCTTCGTTTGTCCGTGCGCAGTACGCCACCCGTTCGAGATGAACCATCAGCTTGCAAGAAGGTTCAGAACGCCGTCGAGTCTGTCGCCCAAGGAAACCACCGCGCGCCAGGAGGCGGCAGCTCGACGAAAATATGCCGTGCAGTAGACCACAAAAATGGCACAGCATAGCACGTCCTCCAGCTCGGAAGCTCAACACTTCAACCGCTGTGCCACCACGGTGGACATTTTCAACGTCCATCGAGCCAAGCTCTCTGCAATGACGCTACGAGGAGTGCATGCGCTCCTCTACGCCGGCTGCAGTGCCTGTAATCACATCAAGATGAGCGGCGAATCCACTAATGCGAACTGAAATGCTACTGAAAATTGTTTCCTCTGCTAGACAGGCCGTGCTCTATATGGCGCTGTCGTCAGCAGGCGATGCAGCGCTTGTCTCGTCTGAGTGTGCAAGACTGTTTCACGGCGATGAGAATCTGTAAGTGACATGCGAATATACTGGACGTATCCGTCGGCCCATTCCCAAGAATATAATAATAATAATAATAATATATTTTGGGATTAACTTGGACAACTTAGGGGTCGCGCAGCTTATACGTCTAAGTAAACGGACTTCTTTGCATTTTGTTCCCATCGAAATGCCGGGTCTGACCTCGCGCTTAGCGGCGGGGGAGGGAGAGAGGAAAGGCAGGGAGGTCAACCAAGCTTTGGCTCGGTTGGCTACCCTACACGTGGGGTGGGGGAAGGGGGAATAATAGAAAGGACAGGCGGCGGGATTCAAGAATCGGTTATAGGCACCGCATAGCGAAGTTGGTGTGACGAATCGATCCATCCACCATTCCACATTCGCCGTTCTCTATAATCAACCGCTGTGAGCTCGGAAGTGAGCCAAACTTAACGAGAATATAGGCAGCCACCGCATCGCCTCGCAACAGCAGCACCGTACAACACAAGCAAAAGAGCGCAGTAAACGTCCTGCGAGTAAACGGCACCAAGTTCGCCGCTCCTCTTCACATAGAATGGAAGATCGCCCATGTGGTCATGCGCAGCTAGATCTTGGCTGAACGCATCGGGTTCAAGCAAACGTTGATAGAATCGCGCGTCTGTTATCGTTTTTCGCGGTCTCACAAGGGGTCGTAAAGTCTTTTTTCACGCAGTCAGAATGTCACTGCAACCGAATTCGGATCGCATATGATGGAGGGCATCGATACGCAGAGGTTTAAAAAACAAAAGTAGTCGGAGCTGCTCTTCGAATGACAAAAGATGCTGCTTGAGACGAATAAAAAAAGCCGCCACTCGCGAACTTGCTGATCGAAATAATTAATAGAACGGCAGCTTGGGCTAGTTGGTGATTTAGAATTTACATATTTGCACAGCGCAATATGAACGGGGAAACACGAAAGGATACAACACAGCGCCTGTGTTGTGTCCTTTCTTGCGTCCTCGTTCATATTGCGCTGTGCAAATGTGTCACAGTAATTACGATATGGAAATGTGAATGGAGATAATCAATGCATTGTTTTTGTAATTTTCTTTAACAGTGCGTGAGTCTGCGTTTGTGCTTTATTTGTCAAGCGTACTGCCATATTGAAATATTTGCGCAGGCACACGGGGACACAGAAGAGACACACACACGGGCGCAATATAACAACTGGTTTATTTTTTGAAAAACGTTCACTTAACAGGCCTCGGAACTGCGCACTCTGATCACAAAAATCCATTTGAATTGCGCACATCGCGCATCTTATCACATGCTCATTAAACAGCAGACAACAGCGAAATTTCCTTCTCAAGCAGGGCAACTGATGGGTGACTAACACACTTTTCTTTCAGCCTGTCAATATGATAGGCCTCCATTATTTCTCTTGATGTTCGGTTCCGATGCCTGTACTCCAAAGTAGTGTTTTCAAAACAAGGCGAACATGCGCACTCATTGCAATGTAGTGCTAAATGTGTACTGGAGCGACCTTTCAGACTCGACATATCAGGGCTGGGCAAAGATACCTTGAAATTGTATCGCCATACGATACAAGATACTCAGGCAAGAAGTATTGGAGATACAGATATGATATACTGCCGCAATAATTGTATCCGTTACGATACTTGGCAATTGTATCTTAACATACTTCGATACATTATCAAATTTGTTATTATAGATCTATATAATGTAGCAGCATACGCCAATGCACTAAAATGTCTGGTTGAAAATTTCTTAACTGTGACCTATTTTGTTTCACTTGAATGTAATGTCTCTTAGTATCTCGAAAGTATTGCCCTTCTTGCTCAAAGTACCTTAGTTTCCTTCCAAAACAACTTATTAGGGTTAGTTTTAGCTTCTTCACAGGACAACTCTTTATACACTTCGCTGACAGCGGTTCTTGCTTGTTATTTTTGCAATTGATGGGATTCGCTGCTCAGCTTGCCGACCAGCTAGCGGGTTGCCGTATAATCACAATAACTTCAATAAGAAGCCTTCCCACGACGGCGCAAATACCGGTGTAGACTTTTACCTTGTCCGTGTTTCTTTTTTTCTTTTTTGGGGGCAGGAGGGGGGGAGGGATGGAACGCATTGTGTATACTAGGGATTTGAGACCTTTCGCAAGCGGCACGGCCCACACACATGACCGTCTTCATCCCATTTATTTTTATTTTCTAAATAAGTATGTTCGTGAGCTGCACAGATATGATTGGTCTCAAGCATTCCTTTCGTGTGGAGCATGTGGTCACCATGTGCTGAAACATAACCGTGGGACAAAAACTCTATATTTCAGAATCCGCGTCCAGATTTCACTCGTTGTGTACACCGGTATCGATGTTTCTCGGACCCTCACTCCAAATCCCCTTCAGAAATTACCTATATATGACATATGGGAAAGGCTTCCTTTCAAACGTCATTTTGTTCAAACTCTCTCCCACCATCTTCACTGTCCCGGCCCTTGGAACTAAATTTCGCGACGGCGGCCCGCTGACTATAAGCTGAGTTTGAGACCTCTGGTGTATACGCAGATGACGTAAAACTGCAATGAATTTTCATATTCTACTTACCCGCTGGCGTAAAGGATTCTTTGTTGATAGACTGACTAACGTGCAATCTTTTAGCAATTTTTCTTCAGCGAGAGAACATGTGCAACACAGAAACATCTCAGACGTATTGTATAGTTGCACAGAGCGTCGCAGGACACCACCGCTATTGGCGCTATTGCCGCTTTTAGCTCACATTACGTAGCGATTAGTAATACGAAAAATATTTAAGAAGGCCTAAAATAGGAAAACAAATATAAGAAAAATAGAGAGGCGGTTGTGTGTCAAACATTCACATTGAATCAGTACAGAAACACAACACAGAGGGCGCCCTTAATAGCTATGAGCTAGAGTTACTGTATATGCTACCTTTAGGTAGCAGAGTTGCGCATCTGTCTTCCAACGCCGCTAGCAACCATGCATTGCGGAGAAGCTGCCGCTTGGGCCAATTTTTGTATTTCTTGACGCCGCCGCTTCAGCGAACTGAATTAACACTAGTCATCGACAGCCAATGTTTATCGCCGGTCTTCGACACGCCAGACAGGTTAATCGGCGACACGGTAGGCATGTCGCCTGCAAAAACGAAGTGCGACTTAACCGCACAGCTGTGGTTGCTAGCCGGACCTGTGCGCAACTCTGCTACCTAAAGGTAGCATATACAGTGACTCTACTATGAGCATGAACTATCGTCAACTTAGCTGTTGAGACAATAGAAAATTCAGTGCCTATGGAAAATTACCTGAAACGGCTCGTTGGGACGCTCATGAGTAAAAGGGAGCATTCAGTAAAACACAATTCTCGAATCCCCTTCCTAACATCTTTACGATGGCTCGTAATGATTTCCAGTATTATAATGCAAACTCAATTTCGCTATTTTCCTAAGCGGTAAGCAGAATTTTTTGTACTGTATACTCAATCACGCCCACATAATTATATATTTGTTTTCAATATCGCCTTGGCAACGTGTAAATGTGTTAACAGTAGTAGAAATAAAGCATACAGAAGAATAAAGCAGAGATCTTATTTTGGGAGCGCGTTACAAAAGACCTACTGCAGTGACCAGGCCGGGCAAACAGTGCAGAGACCTAGATAATGTATGGGATGCAAAATGACAGCTAAGAAAGCACTTGTGCTAATAATGACATTATGATTTTATAAATGCTTTGAACAAATGTAGCAGGAAGTGAAAAATACGGTACACCAAGATATTTTCTCTTAGGTAAACGCTTGCTCTTTTAGATGTAGCTTCAGTACCAGTGGCGCTAAAGTTGTTAGAATCTTATTTGCATATAAGTTAATTCAATGCATGCAAGTCAAACTTACATCCACGAGATCCTTCCAATCGCTGATATGTAAAATGCACGCGACGCAAACCAACCTAATTCTTGCACGCATCACACTTCGTTACGGAGCAAGACGCAAGAGAATCTTCAATAACGACACTGTAGCAACACCGGAATTTGCGCGATAGACGCCGCACGCAGTGGAGTACGTGGCGCAGGACAGTTGCTAAGAGCAAGTGTCGCGGCACTGGCGCAAATAAAAAGAAAAAGAGATCGAGAAAACAAAAAGTACGTGGGTAGACGTCCGCGCGCTTGTCTTTCTCATCTTCTGCCCTCACTGGAGGACTCTGGCAGAAAAATAAAATTGCGTCACTGCCCTAAGACTTATTCAGATGGCTTAGTGGCACCAGTGCCAGCTTGAGAAGCGGATATTGGCCAGCGATTATTGTTCCGCACGGTGGTGTTGCGATAGAAGTATCTTGTATCTTAAGATACACGATACATTATCGAATGTATCGGAAATACAGATACAGATACTCGTCTTTCGAGACGTATCGCGATACAGATACAAGATACCCATACACTCTAAGAAAAAATAGAGTCAAAAGAGGGTCATGGAACCGTGACTCCTTCGGGTGTCCATCTGACCCCTTTTGGAAGGTACAGGCAGAGAAAGAGAGTTCGCATTTGGGAAGGAGTCAGTGGACCCTCCTGAAGCGCGTATCGATTGGCTTCGGTATACGGAAGAGCCGCCGTATACGCCATACATATCGCACGCTCGCCCTTTGGCGCCGTTGTGGCGCCTTGCTCGGCAACGTAGACGGGGTTGGCGCCGGGGTGGCGCGCCGCTCTCCTCTCTCAGTCGTCTCAGCAGTCTCAGTCTCCTGGTCTATTGGAATGCGTTCCGTGGTTGCGTAGGTTGCTCGTCTTAGGTGGTGTTGACGCCGGCTCGAGCCGTGCACGAAGTGACGCTTGGAGGGCGGAATATTCATGGAGCTGCGGACACCGACAACGGGCGCCAGTTGACGGTGAGTGTACTGCTTTCGTAGGTACTAATTATACAGCTTTAGCTGGGCATCTGCAGCAGCTCTGCGGAACCTGCCAGCCATTTCCAATAGTAGCCTGTATCCGCGGGGCTGTTGCGGATGCCCAAGTAAAGCTGTCAGTTAACGAGTTGCCACCCTTATGCGCGTTGCTGTACAAGCTCCCATAAAGTGAGCGATGGAAACAATAATCGAGGGTCATTTCTTGCTGATCGCACGTAGTGTCTGCACTACTGAAGGTGCAAGATGTCGTTTTGAGATGCACTTTAGTCTACTTCATGCATAATAACATTTCCATCGACCTTGAGTGTACAGCGTGCTTCCACGCGTGGGAACGTGAAAAAAAAAAAAGAAAGCCTGTGTACAGAACGCTCAGACGCACTATATGTAATGGTTTTTTGTTGGCTTGAAGACGGTAGTTTGAGGTGCAGATATAGTACGGTGACTTCCAGAACGTACGCGGTAGTCATTCTAGTTGGACACGCCTCGCCGGTAAAGTGAAAAAGCTCTAGACTTTCGATGGCGCGCGTTGTTGCGGCCGCCGGCGTGCACTCTTTTTCCTCGTTTCTGTTTGCTGTTTTCGTGGTTTGCATACACTGCGATGACGTTGGGCGCTATAACAGAATCGAGTGAGTGTACGTGATTGTGGGAGTTATGTGCGCTAATTCTAGCATATGACATGTCTGATCTCGACGTAGACGGCGTACGCACGCTCTGGGTGTCGTTCGGGCCCTAGTACTCGCATCTGTTTATCTGTGTATTTAAGGATGGGTTACGTTTCTGAAACATGCGGTCAATAACCGCTCACAGCATGCCTCTGGCTGCCGGAGGATGTGCTTTGTTGTTTTGTTGTTAGCCTTTATTATGTCTGTGTGAACCACTTATTGTGTAGGTTTTGCAAACCTTTACTGCAATTTCATTTTCTCATCATAATATCACGTTCTGCTTTTCAGATACCGTTTTTCATGGTGCTCACGCTGGACTGAGCGACAACCTAGCAAGCCACAAGTCTGATGCCTCAAGCCGTCACCACTTTTTGATTTATTCTTAATCACAAGGAATAAATATGGAAACATGATGGCGATTTCTGCTGTTCATTTAGTACCATATGACACTGTGCACATCACAATCACACATTTTAGTTGGCTATACTCATAGAAGCACGTAAATGAGGAATACCCAAACTTCTTAATTGGAAATCACAGACCATCTTTTCGCGCTTTCTATATAACTTTGCTGGAAAATATGTGTTGTTTTGACGAGTTTTATTAAAATAATGCTAAAACTGAACTATTCTTTTTTTTACAGTCGCTGGGCAGAACGGCAAGTATTATTGGACTTGCTTTATTTATTTTATTTTATTTATAAATACTGCGATCTTTCATTTGAAAGATCGTGGCAGGGTGGGAAAATGTTCGAAAATATGTACATACATTCAAAGGAACAATCAACGTGCAATAACTAAGTACGATGTGAATATACAGGGCTAAGGTTCAAAAAACGCTTATTGCAGTAAATTCGTAGAGTAACATAATACATAGTAACGTAATACGCATAATACATGTTACAGACTAACACAATAATTACAATAAAGCAAATAATACAATACAATAACTAGTGATGGTTTAGGTGAGGCTGTTTTGAAACAATGACAGTGTGTTATGTAAAACGACATCATTTGCAAGGCTATTCCAGTCATTAATAGTTCTAGGAAAGAATGAATACTTGTAGCAGTTAATCCGTGAAGTTAAAGGGGTTATCATTTTACTGTGTCGCTTGCGAGTGGCGTAACCGGAAGAGTACTGAAGGATGCCTGTAGTGTCAACATTTAAATGGCCATTTATTATTTGAAAGAAAAACTTAAGTCGGCAAATGCGGTTTCTGTCCACAACGGATTGGAGGCCACTTTTTATCAATAGCTCGGATACCGATGTTCTACCGTAGGAGTTATAAATAAAACGTAAGCCTTTCTTTTGCACTTTTTCTAGTTGATTAACATTCCGTTTAGTGAATGGATCCCATATTATCACAGCATATTCCAACATTGGACAAATGAGTGTTTTGTATGCTAGCATGCGTACTGACGGGGTAGAATGCTTTAAGGATCGTTTTAGAAAAAAGAGTTTACGTAGACAATTACCTGTAGTTATGTCAATGTGTTTGTTCCAGATGAGATCATTAGTTATCCATAATCCAAGGTATTTGTATTCTGCAACTTCTTTTAGCTTGACGCTATTTGTGCCGTACTGATAACATAAAGGATTTTTCTTTAGTGTGATTTTCATATAAACTGTTTTGTTGTAATTAATTGCCATTTGCCATTCCTGGCACCAAGAAACGACCTTGTGAAATTGATTATTGAGCCTTATCTGATCCCCAGCAGATGATACTTTCGTGTATAACACACAATCATCAGCATAAAGCTTTACATTAACAGAAAGACCATTGGTTATATCATTTATATATAAAAGAAATAAAAGAGGTCCGAGGACCGAGCCCTGAGGTACGCCGGAAATTACAGGAAGTTTGCTAGAGCACCTGTCATTAAGTGAAACAAATTGTTGTCTGTTTTGAAGGTACGCTCGTATCCATGCTATGAGTTTCGAATTTTTCAAGATATATTGCAATTTATGAAGTAATTTTGTATGCGAAACTTTATCAAAAGCCTTTTGAAAGTCCATAAAAATGGCATCTAGCTGTTCACCTTCATTTAGTGCGGTAGAAAAATCGTGGATGGTTTCAACCAGCTGTGTAGTGGTTGAATATCCACGTCGAAACCCATGCTGTGCTCTTGTTATTACTTTGTGTTCCTCAAGAAATGTAACAATGTGTTTGTGAATTATGTGCTCTAGAATTTTACAAGCTGTTGAGGTTAACGAAACTGGTCGATAATTTTTTATTTGAGTTTTGTCACCTGCTTTGTGTAGGGGCTTAATTCGGGCAACCTTCCAGTCCTCAGGGAGCACACCTTCGTTCAGAGACCTAGTATACAACACACACAAATATTTTGCACACCACTCTGCGTACCGTTTTAAGAAGGCATTCGGTATCTCATCTGGTCCAACAGATTTTTTAACATCCAGATTTAACAGTAAATTAAAGATACCCTCTTCGGAAATGGTGACATCTGATATTGGTGGTAGGTTTGCATCGAAGGGTGGGAGATGATTATTATCTTTTGTATAGACACTGTTGAAATAGTTATTAAAGGCCGTACAGGCAGCTTTTTCGTCACTCTCAAATTTTCCATCTAAAAGAAATACATCGGTAGAACACGTGCCTGGAGAGACCTCTTTCCAAAATTTTCTTGGACACGTCTTAATAAATGACGGTAATTTTTCGTTAAAATATTTTTCTTTGTCACGAAAAGACTTTTCTTTAATTTCTTCACGTATATTGCAAATAATTGCTTTTAAATCAGGACTTTTAGCCTTGTTCGACCTTTTTTTTAACCGTTTCAACTTTCGCTTCAGTTGTAGCGTCTCTCTTGTTATCCAGGGATTGTGATTTTCGGCTTTCTTTGTAATTAAAGGGATGAAACGCTGCACACAATCTTCAATTATTCTCTTAAAACAAAGCCACAGTTCTTCAACGCTACGATTGCCTGCATTGAAATGATCATATTCAAGGGCCAGTACATCAATTATAGATTCATCATCTGCTTTTGAAAAATTGGGAAACCTTTTCACCGTCGTCTGCTGATTAAGTGCAACTCCCTTTAGTTCCAGCACCACAGCCTTGTGATCCGATATGCCGTTTATGACGCTGCACGACATGCTTTCTTTTATATTGCCACTCACAAGATATATATCTAGGATAGATTTCGTCCCCTGATCTATTCTAGTAGGGTCGGTAACTATTTGCGTCAAGTCATATTGAAACATGATATCGGATATTTCAGTATCCGCAGCTTGAAATGGGTCTGATGAAAATGTTTCCCAATTCATGTTTGGCATATTAAAATCTCCCGCTATGATTAATTTATCTTCGGTTTTTACGTGACAATGAAGGTAATCCTTAAGCTTTGCGATAACATCGAGGGAAGCATTGGGTGGCCTGTAAACGACACCAAGAAGATATCTAATATTGCCATTGTACACTTTACAGAAGATGCTTTCTATGTCTTGAACGTCTGGCATTTTTACAACACGTGTTGTATTCCTAAAAAGAACAGCAACGCCCCCTGCCCTCCCATCTCGATCCTTACGGTACACTCTGTAATTTTTCGGTACAAACTCACAATCAAAAACATCATCTCGTAGCCATGTCTCAGTTAGTAACACGTAGCCATGTCTCAGTTAGTAACACGTAGCCATGTCTCAGTTAGTAAATTGAATACTCCACTATTTTCAACAGTAGTCGCGCAAAAGTAGAGCAAGGATCAAATGAGTAGCTTAAAATACTTGTGGAGTCGCTTGATGCTTCGGTGTGGGTCCCTTGACCCCCCTAGGAGCGTTACCGGCAAGAGTCGTCTGACTTCCTATAAGTGGTAACGTGATCCTCCCGATGAGAGTCTTTCCACTCTTCCTAGAGGGTCAGGGGACTCTCCTAGAGCGAGCCGACCCTGACCCACCAAGAGAGTCACCGTGACTATTTAAAGAGAGTCCTATACGTGGCAAGTCAGAACTCTCTGAAAAGAGTCACGCATACTCTTTTTTTTCTTAGAGTGTAGAGTATCTAAGATAGTATCTAAGATACATGTCTTCGATACTACCCAGCACAGCCGCTAGCCAAGCCTTTGATGGTGAGATAACTGGGGATGTGGCCACTACCATGAGTCTCGATGTCTAAAAACCACTTAACACTTGTGGCGAAGCGACGTGACACAAACGTCAAGTCCAAGCAGCTGCTGTACGTTGATCCCCGTAAAAATGTAGGGCGCCCATCATTAAGTAGAGACAGTTCATGATCAGACACAAATGAAGCCAGTTTACGGCCCGTTGCGAAGACTTTTGAACTTGCCCAGGTATATAGTGGCGGGCGTTGAAGACTTCTGTAATTATCCATGGACCCGAGATTCCCGCAAGTATGCCATCCAGTTTTTTCCGATCAAAACGGGCTGAGGGAGATAAGTCGACACATACTATTGTAAAGGTGAGGGTTTTCTGCTTCACAATCAGGCAAACGCATTGGCGGCCATCACGAGGCGACACAGGTTGAATGATGTAGGTAAGCTCCCGACGAATATATACACAAGGACCTCGCTGGTTTCGTAGTGAGTTTGGGACGTGATTGATTCGTAGCCGGATAGCCTGACCGGGTTTGATAATTTTGGTTCACAGATTACGATTATTGGAAAACGGTTAGAAAACACGTACTGGCGAAAATCAGAAATCCTTGATCCTATTGCATCCCACTGGATTACGGATGCTTCTCTGACGTCACTCCTGCCATGGCTCTACGCGAGGCAGGCGAGGGCACGAAAGAGATGCGAAGAGCTTCGCGTCAAAGAAAATTCAGCGTAAAGCCAGCTGAACTCCACTGAGTCGTGCACCTCTGAAACATGATTATTATGACACACTCATACACATCAGAGCACGCTGCTCAAAAAATATATGCTAAAACAACTTGGACATAACTTGACAAGTAGTGCACATCTCCTCAGTGCGTCGTATAGTACAACCAACCACACACAAAGGATAATAATAGAACTTTAAAAACAAGTAGAGAAAGCGAATCAGTAATCTGGTTCTCCGTCATTTTTTGTTACCAGTGTTTCTTAATAAAGTTATTTTTATAGTTACAAGCATAACTTTTCTGCTAAATATCGTAGGTACAGCGCAACAAATTTAGGGAGGAAAAGAAAGAGGCAGGAATGCTTTCCCTCATAAATTTGTTGTGCAGTAGCTACGACATTTTTAGGGGCGAAGCTCCTTAAGGCGGCACCCGTTCGTCCCTCGTAGTCGTAGTAGTCGTAGTGCGTAACCAGTCGTAACGCTAGTACCAGATCTTGACCTCCAAGGTGGTGCCGGTGGGAGATTTTTCCTGTGCATTGTTGAACAATAAAAAATTCGCAGCGTGCGCGTTAACTAAAAGCCGAATTCTTCTGTCTCTCATTCCCCATTAGCAGCCATTGGCATGTTCCAGTAGGAAACGTTAGTAGAAGTAGAAGTGTAAGTGTTAGCTAAAAGCCGACTTCTTCTGTCTCTCATTCCCATTAGCAGCCATTGTTTACCTCCAAAGTAGTGCCTGGTGAGATTTCTCCTGTGCGTGATTAAGCAATAAAAATTTTGTTCAAAACGCCGTTGATTGATGAAATAAACCAACGAAAGACGCCAGATGTTTTCTAAAAGCAAAACGAAAGAACGCCAGATGTTTCTAAAGCAAAACGAAAAGACGCCAGCTGCTTAACGAGAGACGCCAGAAGTTTTCTAAAGCAATGGTTTTCTAAACAATGAAAATTCACAGCGTACATGTAAAATTAAAGTGAGCTGCAAGTCGTCATAACTCTCATCGAACCTTTAGTATAAACGCGCCCGATCTCACGTCGGTGATGATGTACTGGGCAGAATTCACGGAAGATTCACGGTTTACCGATGAACCTCCGCAGCTTCGCCCACTCATCATCATTCACTCCGTGGATATGCTGTGTTTTTTTTTTAGTACGAACCAACTCGTCCAAAAAATGCCAGGCCTGCGCGGAAAGCGCAGCACAGTTACAGCGGAAGCTGGAAGAGCGGCATTTCTAGAGACCGTTATAAACTCTCTTGTGACTACTAATACAAGTACACCAGCAACGTAACCACTACGCTACAAATCGTAATGTTTGTGAAGTTGGGAAGCATCCACCACAATATTATTCGTCACTCTGCGGAGAAGCGAGGTACCTACCATCTGTAAGGCATTAGTGCGCTTTGTTGATGCGACGGTTGATTACGATGAAGAATTATGGCTGAGCCCCTTGTAATGGGTTGGAAGCTTCAAATGACCCATTAGTGACGTAATTCGCATTGTGTGACGCCCGGTCATTATTTTAACTCCCACCACGCTTTATAACATACTTTAAAGTAAGAAAGAGGGAGAGAGGGAGTTAACTTTATTGAGACGCTGAGGAAATGGATCATGAGAGCTTTATGGGCTTCCTTGGCAACCAATAGAAGTGCACTTGCTGGGAACCCACTATGCTATAAATCATCATGATTTTTGTGAAGTACGGAAGCAGCCACTATGCAATTTTTCGTCATTCTGCGGAGAACCGCGGTACCCGCTAAACACCTGTGAGGTATTATGTGCACTTTGTTGATGCTGTGGCTGATGACGATGAAGAATTATGGCAGATCCCTTTGTAATGGGTTGGAAGCATTCAACAACCCCACTCGTTGCGCAATTCACATTGTGTGACGCCTGGTTACAGAATTCGCGTTGTGTGACTCCTGGTTGGTGTTTTTACTCTTCTACCACACTACATTACATATGTTAATGTGGTTCCTTCCTGACATCAAGCCTGTAAATGGTCTTTTTGCAAGGCAGTTTCAAGCATCGGCATGGCTCTTTTGAATGAAATGCAACCGCGATGACACCATGGGTTCCGCATGCCTGTCTAACATGCGAGTTTTCCATAAACTGTGCATACCCATTAGTAATAGCATGTCAACAGGCATTTTTGGGTGGCATGAGATAACGTATGCTATACGAATTTCTTCAGCTAAAAGACTTGTATCAACAATTAGAGTTTTAACCGGACTGGTATCCACTCTTCATGAAATGTATAGCTTTAATACCCTTTTAGGACTTCTGTGTAACGCGTGTACGCTGGTAGAGGCCGCCTTGAGTTCGCTATGAATGCTAATTACACACATTTGTAATAAATACCATGAAAAAAAAAGCATCGGCATGGCTCTGAGGTAGAATACTGGGCTCCCACGCAGAGGGCCCAGGTTCGAACCTCGTTCCATCCCGGGTATTTTTTTCTTTTTAGTTTTTTTTTTCTTATTTCGCGCGATAGTGGTTACGGCCGGACACCGGCGGTGGCGGCGGCGGCGGCGGCGGCGGCGGACAACTGCGGCGCCAACAACGGCCCTTGTTGCGATCTCATAACAGCTTTCTTTGTAAAAAGCCCTTGCTGCTTATTTCTGCTGCGTGGTTGAAATTTCTCCAGATTTTGCATGACACTATATATAGCGTGCTCTTAAACCGCCACGGTGGTCTAGTGATTATGGTGCTCTCCTGATGACTCGCAGGTCGCGGGATCGCATCCCGGCCGCGACGGCCGCATTTTCGATGGAGGCGAAAATAATCGAGGCCCGTGACTTAGATTTAGGTGCGCGTTAAAAAACCCCAAGTGCTCGCAATTTTCGGAGCCCTCCGCTACGGCGTCTCTAATAGTCATATCGAGTTTTGGGACGTTAAATCCCAACAATTGCTCGTTGAAATCTTCTTTGCGTGGTTACGCATAAAGCTACGGGCTAAGGTTACATCAGTAAGAAAGCATACCGCACGCGAGAGCGTACGCACGGAGCTTTACCTCGAGAATCGCAAGGTGAAATTTCATTCAGCTAACAACGCCGTATACCATGGAAGTTACCTCCGGCCAGCCTTTTATGGAAATAGCGGCGTGCAGCCGGATACGGCATTCAGGTGCGTCACGGCTGCACTTATGGGACCCTCGTTGCCGCGTTCTAGTTGCTTTTCTTTTGGTCAGCTTCCTCGCAGGATCGACCCCGTCGCTAGAGAGAGGCGAAGCGCGTTCGACGGACGCTCATTATTTACACCAGTGGCCTTGCGCATTGCGAGGGCATTCTCGAGAAGTCGAATGGAGGTTGTGGCTGTGCGTAAAAATCGGAGGCGCTGCGTTACTAGGTCGCTTACGTGCAACTGCAAGCATGTTGGCATTTCACGTGTTTAAGTTAGTTGCTTAAACATGATCAGCTTTCTTTGTGCATAAATGACAGTGGCGTAGTAAAAAAAATTTTTTTTTTGTTTGAGGGGGAGTGAGCGTTCAACTACTTTTTTATGCATGTTCGTGCTTGCGTTGGTATACGTTCGTGTATATATACACATGCGAAATTGAAAATTTTCGGGGGAGGGGGTTTGAAAGATCCCCTCCCCTGGCTACACCAGTGATCGGAAAGTCGGGGCAACGTCACTGCAATGTTTTATAGCAGCGTTGCTCGACCGCGGAGGAATACGTCAATGATGGCTACTTATGGACATCATCGCACTACGTTTACTTTCGATGAAACTGACGTCTGTGCTGTAACATGAGAGGCGGTGTTACGTCGAACCATACGCCACCCATCAGGCGCCAGTGTAGTCGACGTGCCTGGTAAGCCCTCGGTATGGCCATAACTACTACGCAAAGATATATATATATATATATATATATATATATATATATATATATATATATTGTTACGGGGAAGGAACTATATTCGCAGGGTATATTTGACAGCAAAAGCGTACAACGCTGCCGTATATAGTCCAAGCGCGTTCCGCTCAGCACTTCGTCGTCGTCATTCTCTGCCCTGCTCCACCCGTGACATTCTATATATATATATATATATATATATATATATATATATATATATATATATATATATATATATATATAGTGATGTTTAGACGCGGTTCTCCTGCAGCGTGACAACATCTCGCGCGAACGCGTCGTTGCTTACACTAGTCGTGCTCTTACCGTTGTAGAGAAGAACTACACCATAACCGAGCTGCAGTGCCTTGCTGTTGTTTCGGTACTAAAATTTCACCCGTAGTATCTCCACGGCCGCCACTTTACAGTCATCACCGACCATAACGCACTGTGCTGGCTTTCGTCACTGAAAAACTTATCGGGTCACCTTGGTCGCTGGGTGCTTCGCTTGCAGGAGTGTGATTTCGATGTAATCTGTAACCTACCTACAGGTCTGGTAAGAAGCACCAGGACGCTGATGCCCTATCACGCTGCCCTCTGCCCAGCGAAGATAACGTACCATCGCCGCTCCAAAACGACACCGCCTTTCCAATCGCAGCGCTAAGTTGGCTGTCATCCGACACTCCATCCGTCCTCGCTTCGCACCAACGGGTCGACCCATACTGCCGCATTATTGCTGAACGCATCAACGACTCTTCTTCTCCTCCAAACGCCCAACTCCGTCGACAACTTAGCCAATTCAAGCTTCACGGTGGTGCTTTATATCGCTATGTTTGCCACGCCGATGGAAACGAATGGGTCCCAGTCGTACCACGTTCTGTACAACGTGAGGTTCTGAAAGCTTTTCACGATGATCCAACCGCCAGTCATCGATAGGCTATCATAAAACTTACGACAAAATACGAAGTCACTGCTCCTGGCCTGGCCTCTCTTCAGCCGTTGCCAAGTATGTCGCCTCCCGTGTCCATTGCAAACGGCGAAAGCGACCAACGACTGGGCTTAATCAAGGAGGTTGGGCTTAATGCAACTACTTCCTTGTCCCGCCTTGCCTTTTGAAGTCGTCGGAATAGACTTGTACGGCCATCTTCCTACAACATCGAATGGGAATCGTTGGATTGCCACGGCCGTTGACCATCTGACCCGCTATGCGGAAACAGCCTCTCTACAATCTGCGACTGCCACTGAAGTCGCCGATTTTTTTCTGCGCAACATATTTTACGCCATGGAGCTCCACGCATTCTCCTCAGCCCTAGCGCTCTTGTAGTGCGCAGTGCAAAATACGCGCTATTTTCGGTTTCGTTGCTTTATCTGCGTTCGGAAGTATTCCTATGGTCACATGGTATTTTTAACTAAGCTTACTGTGCTTTTAAAATATTCTAATAGGTTTACTTAGGAGAAAGAGTTGCACTGCATCTGTGGAATATCAGCAACCAGAGTGCATTTCAAGGTCTAGGAAATACAGCATGTCCACTAGTGTCTCGCCAATTTTAATGTTTATCTTTTTTAAAGAAATGCATTTACTGAAAGCCGTCCCCCTTTTACTACCCCCCGCCGCCTCAATCTCCCGCAGATATAAAGGCATGCTGCAATGTTACCCAGTGCAATTTGAAATAAATTTGGTGTATCTATACAGCTACAGGCATAGGCGTGCGCACGGTGGGGGGGAGGGGCAGTGGGGCTGCCGCCACCTCTCCCATAGTCACCTAAGAAGAGGGGGGGCGCAAAGTCTGCCCCATACATTGACTTAATAGCGAGGGAGGCGCCGCGATGAACCTTCGCCCCTCCTGAAGGGGAACCCTGCGCACGCCTATGCCTACAGGCCCTAAAACCAGACTATGACCAGAAGAGCTGAGTTAGGTGTCTTTTTGTGGAGATGCAAGAGAATAAAATAGCACTTATTTAAAAATGTTTTTATTGCAGTAATTCATAGCAAACTTTTTCTTTGGAACGTTTGTTGTGAGCACTGAACCACCCTCATTCGCTTTAAGGGTGGCCTACGTTCCTTTTGCTTTGGCCGATGGGCAAAGGTGCTCGGTGCTGCATATGGTTTCAGTTTTTTTAACACGAAAGTGTTTTATGCCGGGGTCCAGCACGTCTGCACTGACGTATTTCTGTCACGGATATGACGTTGTAAAGCATATAGACTAACAGACGGCAAAGAAAAAGTTCCGTCACCGCGAGTCGAACTTCGTCGCAGCGCCCCCCTCCCTATTATGTCAATGTATGCGGCTGCCTTTGCGCCCCTCTTCTCGCCCCCCCCCCCCCCTACAATGTATAGGGCTGACTTTGCGACCCCTATTCTCGCCCCCTTGCCCCCCCCCCCCCCTGCGCACGCCTATGGATATAATAATAATATCTGGGATTTAACGTTCCAAAACCACGACATGATTACGAGAGACGCCGTAGTGGACGGCTCCGGCAATTTCGACCACTTGTGGTTCTTTAACGTGCACCTAAATCGAAGTACACGGGCCTCAAACATTTTCGCCTTCATCGAAAATGCAGCCGCCGCGGCCGGGATTCGATCCCGCGACCTTCGGGTCAGTAGTCGAGCGCCATAAGCACTAGACCACCATGGCGGGGCAGCGTTGATGGTATAATGCTCACGCATATACACGAACAAAAGCACGCCGGCAATGCGAAGGGCGGTTTGAAGTTATAAACACTGCAATATCACTTACTTCGTCGCATAACCGGTTGTTTTATGTGAACAAAAATTCCTTGCGCCTGATTTTGTGTAGCCATACCTTCCTTCAGCCGATATTGTTGGCAGCGCGAGGAGCGAAAAAAAAAAAAAAGCTTTTTTTCGTCCAGCGCGCGGTGAGGCAACCGAAGCCCGGCATACTAGCCCGTCGCGCTCCAAGCATTCAATTCAAACACAAAATTCCTGCGTCCACTCAAGCATCCGGTACATAGGCGCTTCCAGTTTGCAACAACAATACGAGAGGCGAGTGAAGTACTCTCTGCTTACTAAAATGGTCGAACTCCTAGCTTGAAAACACAAACATACCGTCACAGCGCTGGTGCCCTCAGGGCGAAGGTGGAACGGTCACGTGTCGCCAACCGGCCTATTGGTCGGCGCGGCGGCTGGATCAAAAACTTTCGCTACTTTTGAGAGATAGAGGGGATTTAGTTCAACCAACTTCCGGAAAAACAACTGCTAGCAGTGGTGAAATGGAACGCTCCGGCCACCTTACGCCGCCTCGCTGACATGGCGCGAGCGGTCGGCGAATCAGGGGACAGGAGATAGAAGATCGAAAGAAAGAAAAATGTGACGCGCAGGCGGCTTTTCTTTTGTTTGTAATTTTCTTCTTAATGTGCTCACCGACATGGGAGAAATTGACCCCACGTGATTAGAACCGGAGAATACGAGGCACACCTTCCTTCTAGTCTTTTAGCGGTGTGGCTATCTGCTCCTGTGCTGTCCTTCTCAGCCATGCCGAAAAGAAAGAGACCCACAAGTTTGTTTACTCCACGGTGTACACTAGACTCACCATGCTAGAGAATAAAGGGAGCTACCGTTTTCTGCGAACCGTGCGGGACAAAGGACAATTGCACGGCTCCGTTCAACTGTTGGCGCCTTTGTGGCAACATAAACAACATTTGCTTGCTTTCTTGTCGTAGATACAGGTCTTACACGTCCTTTCTTTTTTTGAAATTCTTTGCATACATATAAAAATTTATTGTGCCTACATTTATGGCGTTGGAGGCCAAAAATGTGTTTGCCTGCCTATTTTTGGCGCCTAAAACGTTGCTTTGCCTGCTTATTTTTGGTACCTAAAATGCGCTTTTTTAGTGCCTAAAAATCTGGCCTCTAGTAATGACGAACGTAAATTACAGGTCATGGCATGCCTATCGTGTACAGTCGTCAGCAAGCTTACAGCGTGTCCTGAAACGGTTTGATTGACGCCAGCGTCGCGTAGCTTTGGGTTCTGTTGCCGAGATGTTACCAATGCATGCCGGCATACTATCCAAGCATACCGAGGTATTATATCGGCAACAGCGCCCTGGGCTTCGCGGCTGGCATCAGTCAAACCAGTCCAAGTCACGGTGCGGAGCGTTCGAGTTACGCTTGACGACTGTACGTCATGAAACTCTATTCCCCCCTAACGTGTGGCGTTTAGCCGTATACTACAGCCCGGGATATGCGGTATGTTCCACACGTGATGTAATTCCAATCTTTACAGTTTACATCAGCCCAGGAGCAGCCAAATAGACACTGAAAATGTTATCAGAATGTGCACATTCTGCGTGGGTCAAACAAGAGAAAGACGCAGCGCTTGTTATAGTTGGCCATATTGATGTAGACTTCACATAAGCAGACAAACGCAGAAAAACGGCAATGACCGCGCCGTACAGATAGTAAATAAAAGTGTTACATCATCAGCTTGTCTAACGACAGCTGTGGTTGTAGTTCACCAACGTGGCAGTTTGAGCATGTTGGTAATACATTTTTAAGAAAGGTAAAAGCGCACGGAAAACCCACATATTAATTCACACAGACATACGGTATACTTCCAGCAATATATACCTCGCTACTTATAGCACCACATAATCCGACCACATCAGTACGCAGAAGCCCGAAGCCACTGAGAACTGACAGTTTTAGAACGGCGCTGTGACACACAGAAAAC
Source organism: Rhipicephalus sanguineus (assembly GCF_013339695.2). Classification (NCBI taxonomy): domain Eukaryota; kingdom Metazoa; phylum Arthropoda; class Arachnida; order Ixodida; family Ixodidae; genus Rhipicephalus; species Rhipicephalus sanguineus. The sequence goes on along the minus strand of NC_051181.1, from coordinate 165,053,555 downwards.
CATTTTTTTGTGTCAGAGGAATTGACGGCATGCTCACATTCCCCCTATCTCTTGCGCTTCGATGAACTCCCTTGTGAGCTGATTTCTATTTCGGTCAACAATTCGCTGACTGCTTCGCATGACATCTATTATCACGATGCCTTTGATCTGTTGGATTTTTAAGATTTCCAACTGTCCGGCGGCCGCGTGATTTCCAGACGAAGATGATGCAGATGTCACGAGGTTCGTGGCTGCACGTTTCGTGGCCGATCCCCCGTGGTGGGTTGTGCCATTCTTCCAGGAACCAACCAACCCCTCGTGGGTATGAGCCAGTTTCCTCTAGGCGACAAAACAAATCAAAGACGCGCGCAACATATTCATCCAGCGCTGATTATGGGGCTTCTGTCAGAAGGTACGCCTCTCTCCTGGGAAGAGACCAAGCGGCTGAGCGACTACGTGCGGCACCGTGGCATCCTGCAGTTCATCAAGCTGTACCGCGAGGCGCGTGACCGCCGGGGCGACCGCCTCTTGTGGGGAGACGAAGTCGAGTACATGCTAGTGCGCTTCGACCACGTCGAACGGCGCGTTCAACTGCTGCTGCGAGGTGCCGAAATCATCCACGAGCTGAATGAGCGAGAGCTGCAGACACCGATGAGCCTCTGCTCGTGGCACCCGGAGTTCGGCGCTTACGCTATGGAAGCCGTGCCGGGGCTGCCCTACGGCGACACCCTGGCGCACTGCAACGTCGTCGAGCACAACATGCGCCAGCGTCGCGCCGAAATCAACGCGCTGCTCGGTCCCAACGAAGAGGTCATGTGCATTACGGTCTTCCCGAGGCTGGGCTGCGCCGAGTTTACGCATCCGCCTTATCAGCCCTCACTCGACTCAGTCGCCATGCCGTCTCTCTTCGTGCCCGAGCAGATGATCTACCCAGCTCACCCGCGTTTCCGCACTCTGGCCCGCAACATTCGGATGCGGCGCGGCAAGCGCGTCGTCATCAACGTGCCCATCTTTCAAGACATCAACACTCCGCGTCCCTTCGTCGAAGACCTCGCGAGACTCGGTGCTGACGAAGAAGCGCTGCTCGCAGCTCTGCCCGACCACGTATACATGGACGCTATGGGATTCGGTATGGGCAACTGTTGCCTACAGGTAACGCTGCAAGCGTGCGACATGGCAGAAGCGCTGCGTCTCTACGACCAGCTGGCCAACGTATGCCCCGTCATGCTGGCACTGGGCGCAAGCAGTCCCGTCTTCCGTGGTTTCCTGGTGGACAGAGACTGCCGCTTCGACGTCATCTCTATGGCTGTCGACGACCGTATCGACGACGAGATGAGCACGGTGCGGCCGCGCTACGCCAGCATTCCGTGCTTCATCTGCGCCGTCAACGAGCGCTACAACGACGTACCGCTCGCCTACAACGACGAGATCTACCAGCTCCTGCGCTCCGAGGACATCGGCCACGGCCTGGCGATGCACTTGGCTCACGTTTTTGGGAAGGACTCGCTCTCGCTCTTCAGGGAGAAGCTCGGCGACGGCGTGGACAACGACTACGACCACTTCGAGAACCTTCAGTCCACAAGTTGGCACACACTGCGCTTTAAGCCGCCTCCGCCCAACACGGACATCGGATGGCGCGTCGAGTTCCGGCCCATGGAGCTGAATATGACCGAATTCGAGAACGCGGCTTACGTTGTCTTCGTCGTGCTCCTCACACGTGCCATCCTGACGTTCGACCTGGACTTTGTGATCCCCATATCCAAAGTGGACGAGAACATGCGCGTCGCTCAGAAGGTCGACGCTGTCCTGAGAGAGACACTGTGGTTCCGCGAAGACGTCGCGTCCCCGCACTGTGAAGGCGCCGCTCAGCCACGCGTCGCACGTATGACGATCAGCGAGATCATGAACGGCAAGGAGAGCTTCCCTGGCCTTGTGCCACTTGTGCGCACTTTCCTGGCAGGCATCGAGGAGGTGGACGCGAGCACTCGCTGTACCGTCGAGCAGTACCTGCAGCTCATCGAGAAGCGCGCCTCCGGCCAGCTGATGACGGCAGCGCGCTGGATACGACACTTCGTCACCTCTCACCCAGAGTACAAGAAAGACTCCGTGGTGAGCGACGGCATCGCCTACGACCTCGTGGCACGAATCAAAAGGCTGCAGCACAACTTTTGGTGCTGCCCCGAGCTTATCGGCACGCCGGCGTCCAGGTCGACGGCGACCCCGCCCACCACTCCGGTTGCGTCGGGAACGTCGTCGCCTGCGCACGAGGAAGACTACCAGCGACCTCGACGACATGGTTCTTTGTCGTCGGAGTCCAAGTGAATGCCTTTCAGCAAAGTAATGGGATCGCGGAAGCACGACCCGACTCCCTGTTAACGACGATACTCAAACCTTGCAGTTTAATAGATAATTGTCGCTATCTCCGCAGCAGTTTTGCGCACTGTTACTGCGATATAATGTCCATGTCAGCAGTCGTTCTCTACGTCGTTTCTTACACGAGCGATGACTTTCAATCGTAATTACAATACATATGCAGCTCTTGACAACGTTAGGTGCTTCGCGCTTTTTTTAGCACTCATTCGAAAAAGAGTGCAAAATAAGCTGTTGCGCTTTTGTCTGACATGTGCGCATAACAACGTTGCTGCAGAGGTTAGTGCTTCGCATTCTTGCATTTTCTAACTTTACAATAAAACGTTTCACTAGTTTTTTAAGTCTTTGCATATGTCCACCCAAGGTACAGAACGAGCGCTTCTGAATGTCAGGAAGCTGAGCTAGGTATAGTTGGTTGAATTCATATGATCAAAGACGGTAGGCGTGCAAACAAGAGAGAAGCCAGAGGCGTGCGCAGGGTTCTCAGACATCACGGGGGGGGGGGGGGGGCAGTTTCACCGCAGCGGTGAAACTTGAGGCCCGCAATGCTGGCATCATCATCATCATCATCATTTTGCTTCATTTATTTCTTGACTCATTTCCCCCTCCTGTCACGTGACCTGTGTGAAGCCTGACTGACATGCAGACGGCGCAGCTCGACTTGGAATAGCTCTGATGTTAAAGAAGAAGTAATGGTTAATGGTTAAAAGTTGTATGAGGATACATGTGATATCTGACAACAAGTTTACTAAAGGTCTGGGTACGAAAAGGACGTGCGTGAGCGTCGCTTTGAGCGATGCATTGACGGCGATAGCCGCTTGGATTCATTGAACGACACGCCCTCCCCCGTAAAAAAAGATGTTCACCGATGTCCTGCGGTTTAATGACGCCTTTCCATGACCACCTACGTGGTCGGCGGACTGTGACGGCAGACTTCCAAATGCTGGAACAGCAGCATTGTCTGTGTCCGTAAGCTTTTGCAAACCACCCAGCAAGAGCAAATGCGAAGCATTTCTTAGCGAACCTCAGGCACTTTGGCCGTTTCTATCTACGTATCTATCTATCTATCTATCTATCTATCTAGCCGCCTACGTCTGGGCGCTCTCCTGGTCGTCTGCATAACTTGTAGTATACCAAAATTGGCATAGCAGGGGATCAGTGTATGGCGAACACGATTCACTGGTCATGACATGAATAACGCAAAATACCAAAGTCGCAAAGTCATGAAACCCTTTCTCTCAGTCACGTGTGGCACATACCCGCATACCAGAGTTCATGTTATTCGGGTATGTGCCACAGGTGATACAAAGTCTCAGCCAACGCAGTAACCGGGAACACACACAGATATGCAAGGAAAGTGATAATAATAATTGTTAGGGTTTTCTGTCCCAAAACCACGATATGATTATGAGAGACGCCGTAGCGAGGGGCTCCGGAAATTTCGACCATTTGGTATTCTTTAACATGCACCGATATCGCACAGTACACGGACATCTAGCATTTTGCCTCCATCGAAATGCGACCGCCGCGGCCGGGATCGAACCTGCGACCTTCGGGTCAGCAGCCGAGCACCGTAACCGCTACACCACTGCGGCGGACGCAAGGATAGTGATGAAGTTGAAGACAGAAGACCCCTGGAAGACGCTAGACTACCATGCACTCGTTCACGTTGTCCGCAGCGTGCACCACGTCGGATACGCAAAAACCGGGGTCAGTGCTTCCTACAATAAATCTGCCGAGAGAACCAGGCCTCTCCGGTGACTTCAACAATGATTTATCAAGACTCAACAATGCCTGGTCTTTATAGTGCGTGAAAGACGGCTTGGATGTGGACAAGGAAACAAAATACCTCGCTGCCACGTCCAGGACAGGAGGCATCATAGATCATTTCATCGTAAGAGGAATCCAGGAGTTCCACCAGCTGCACTATACCTCGCACTTCACTACACTTGGACCCCTCGTAGCCGCGATCACGAACGGATAACAAGTCCGGTCCAGCTGCTGGTACTCACTGATCACGGTGATGATGGCCTTGTTCAAGAACTGTTAAAAACGTCTCATACACATACACATACACACAGGTTCGTGAAACGTGCGTGTGTTATCCATCATAACGGACAAGTATCAGCATAACAACTGTAACGCAACTGTATCAACTGCAACTGTTGCGCCTACGCGTGCCACTCGGCTGCGTACCATATATCTAGGGAAACTTTCCTAAATGCAGCTTAGTTGCGAGTAACGCCTGCCCTGTGCATCTGTGTTCCTTCTTTGCCCTGTTCGGATTCGCGCTATCCAGTATTGCAGAATAAAAGCACTACATAAGAGCTCACAGCGTATGGTGTTGGTAACACCCATGTTGCTGTTGGCATCGTTACGCAACTGTAAACAACTGGTTACATAATACATATGCGACTTTTCAAGATATGAGTGTGCGTGTACCACTTCGACATTTCTCTAGCGTCATTCCGTAACGTTTCGCTCAATGTGAAAAATTGCGCCACAGTTACCATCCCGCGCCTGCTTCGCATAACATCGATTCCCACGGTACGTGGGATCTGCCGAATTTTTTTGCTTTGAGCCAAGCGGTACGAGGTGGATCGACGTGCTCTTGTAAGTGTAGTAGTTGCATGCACGTAGTGGGCTTACCAGGCACGTCGACAACACTAGCGTTTAAAGGGTAACGTGGTCTTACGTGACGTCAGCACTCACGTTTAGAGCACATACATCAGTATTATCGAAATCAAGTGCACATTACGGTGCGATGATGTGAATATCACACGTAACTTTCGTTAGCCTATTCCTCCGGAGCCGGGCAACGCTTGAATATAGGTTGCTGAATGATAGAAATAAAAATGTAATATTTATTACACTGCTATAAAAGCGGAGGCAAGACTGGAACAGTTTCTAGACCTGGCGTGGCTCTGTGATAGAATGCCTGACTGCCACGCGGAATGCTCGGGTTCGATTCCTGCTGGCATCCTAATTTTTATTCTTTGCATTCTTCAGGTCAACGCTGCCGATGTTGGTTTTTCTGAATGCTCTCGCATTTAAATTACCAATGTCTGTTCTCGCCGTTCCTGGGTAGATACAAACTGTCAATCACCTGTGGCGCATACCCGTACACCGCGGCCCGTGGTAGACGGGCATGTGCCACACGTGTTTGGAGGAAAGGGTTTGACGATGTACTTGATAGGATTCATGTCATGACCCGAAAGTCACATTCGTCAAATCCTCTTACCCTCCTACGCCTTAACTTAGTCTACACCAAGTTAAGGAGGCGAGCATGAGAGCACCCAGACGTAGGCGGCTAGACAGACAGACAGACAGACAGACAGACAGACAGACAGACAGACAGACAGACAGACAGACAGACAGACAGACAGACAGACAGACAGATAGATAGATAGATAGATAGATAGATAGATAGATAGATAGATAGATAGATAGATAGATAGATAGATAGATAGATAGATAGATAGATAGATAGATAGATAGATAGATAGATAGATAGATAGATAGATAGATAGATAGATAGATAGATAGAAACGCTCAAAGTGCCTGGGGTTCGCTGAGAAATGCTTTGCATTTAATACTGCAACGCGGCTGCACGGTAGTGATGCAGAGCTATCGGTAAATTGACTATCGATGACATCGATAGTTTCTTAGAAACTATCGATAGTGTAAATAAACTATCGATAGTACTACTATCGATAAATTATCGATAGTCGAATTGGTAGTGCCATCGGTAATATTACTAGCGATGTTACTGCCACCCGTGTTTGTTTCTGTGTTTTGATGTATTCAGGTTTCACCCACAGGCTGTCCGCAGCGTTTGACGCAGACCGCGCCGCAATGTTTGAGAAGCTTCGCGATTGTTTGACATTTTAACATTACGCGCCGGACCCGAATATTGAAGTTTATTCGAGAGCTTACGCGATCACCAGCGATAACGCTGGAAGGTTTGATGACTGATGTATAAAAGACGAAGCATTCCACCGATTATCAGATGACTCGACGGCCGGCGACTGTTCTCGCTGCTATCAGTGCGCAGCGTGTATTGCTTGTTTTCTGAGTTTTGATTTTCTGGGCACAAGTTTGACCAAATAAAGAGCTTCGTAGTTCCCAGTCTTGCTGCAGCATTCTTCACCGTCACAACCACGTGACAATACTATCCATAGTGGCGCGGATAACGATGCTCTTGCTGACTGTCCAAATTGCCAAAATATTCGCGATAGCCTACTATCAGCTTCGCTTAATTTATGATCAAATTTTTGGCGAGAGAAATTATTTGTGCAGTGAAAATGGCGGCACATGTCCATCAATAAATTCATACTTAAATGCAACCAGTTACATATCTTATAATTAACAAATTTAGTTCTTGATATTTTTTTTTTTTTTGAAAACACAAAATGCAATGCACCCGATGTAACGGCTTCCTTTCCACTACAGTTGAATAGTTTGACTTTATGGTCATGTGTCAGCGAAGCACTATGGTGAAGAACACAAGCATGTCAACTTTCTTGCCCTTCAGCCTGCTCCTCCGGCTCCACTGTGTACCGCGCGCACGGGGAACCAAGTTTATTCTGCAATGAGTTCGCGCTGTTGATTTTAAACTATCGATAGTACTTACTATCGATAGCGCTGTCGATAGTGTCTTTTACCATCGATAGTTCGATAGCGACTCGGCTATCGATAGTATCGATAGTACCATCGATAGTTCTGCATCACTACTGCACGGCTAGTTCTTCCTTTGCGCGGCCGCTTCGCCTGCGAACAGGCGCGAGCTGCAGCTAAGCCAGCCCGACACCCGGGGCCTTTTTGAAATGGGCAGGTGCTGCCATCTATTGAGAGACGTCTGGAACACGCCAGATTTGGAAATGTACCTCCGCACGGTCGTGATCCTTTGAGTCCGCGTGTAGGATCACACTCTGCGTCCTCCCTGAGACATCGTTAAAGTAGGTAAGGACCTATCAGTTGCAACTTTGAAGTTGAATGAAAGCGCAATATGCAAGCAAAATTTGGTGTAAGATGTTCGCAATAATTTTTCTCGCTAACAACAACAGGCTGAATGAGATCGATCAATCGATCGATCGATCAATCAATCAATCAATCAATCAATCAATCAATCAATCAATCAATCTTTATTTTTCTTTCCTTTGAAAGAGAAGGAGGCGGGACAAAAAGCCGCGACTACGGCTTTACAGAGGTCCCTGCCCCCTTGGTTCTTGGCATGGCACAGCATGAGGGTGGACACATGGTGAATACATTGAGCATAGCGCACGGTTTATAATACTGTTTTTTGAAATACAGTAAAGGATACATTGTAATACAGAAGAAAAGATTACATAATCTGCTCTAACACAAAGTGACACTGTAAAGATAACACAATAACAAAGCAAAGAATGAAACATACTTTAAATGGACACCAGCATTACAGAACAGAATATAGTATTAATTTCATAATATACACTTCACAACAACGCACCAGTGCGTGTAATATCCATACTCTTCATTAAGCCATTTTCGATAAGAAAAAAACTGATTTCATTGCTTGCGCAAGCAAACGGGTCAAATGATTCTTGATGTAACCTATTTAGTAAATGCGGAAGGGTATAAGATAAAGACTCTTTATAATAGTTAGCTCGTGGGGTGGGTATACGCCATAATTCGTTGTTTCTTGTACGCCGTATGCGTTTATTTGGATGCAGGTTTGCGAGGTCAGCTCTGTATGTGTCATTGTGCTTAACTGATGATTTATAACAAAGTTACAATCTATTGCTATATATAGTTGATGCACTGGGAGAGAATTATACTGTACAAACCACTCTTTCGTGTGCTCATTATAAGGTAAATTTGCAGTATTTCTTACAGCTCTTTTTTGTAATCGATGTATTTTGGTCATGTTGGTAATGCCTGTGGTGCCCCATACAAAGTGGCAATACTGAAGCAGGGAAGGTACCATTGAATTGTAAAGTAAAATTTTGATCTTTTCAGGAAGCATGTTTCGTAGTCTAGTTATTGCGCCAACTGCAGAAGCAACTTTAGAACACAGGTAGTCTGTATGTTCGTTCCAAGTTAAATTCTTTGAAAAGAAAACACCCAGGATTTTAACGCTGTTAACAACTTCTATGGTGTCATTTACCATGCTTATATTATTTAATCTTGGAAGAATTTTGCCTTTGGGTGCGTATAGGACGACTTTTGTTTTTTTAGAGTTTATTTTAAGACTGTTTGTTTGTGTCAGCCCACTCTTTAATTTTTGCAAGCGCACAGTTGGCCTTGCGCTCAATATCAGCTGTTGATATGCCCGTAATGAAAACGGACGTGTCATCGGTATATGAAATAAATTGGGCATCCTCGTAGCAGAATACAATGTCATTCACACAAATTGTGAAAAGCAGCGGCCCTAAAATGCTGCTGTGGGTACTCCTGCAAGTATTGACAGTAGGGATGATCTGTCATTGTTTACGTCAATATATTGCGTTGTTTGGCTAATGTACGATTTCAGCCGATCGTTTGCTATTCCACGTATTCCATACTGTTTCAGCTTGTAAAGGAGAATAGAATGGCTTATCGTGTCAAAGGCCTTTGAGAAGTCAATGTATATATATATATATATATATATATATATGCCCACAGCGTACTGTGCGGCACTGAAGGCCCGTAAAATTATTTCTTTCTAAGCCAGCAGGGCAGTTTCAGTAGACCTGTGCTTCATGAAACCATGTTGGAAGTCATTTAGCAATTTTTTGGCCAGTGAGGTACGAGGAAATTCTAATGTACACTATTTTTTTCGATACCTTTTGATAATACCGGCAAGATTGAGATTGGACGATAGCTATTTATAACTTTCTCATTTCCGCCCTTAAATACTGGTACAACACGAGCTTCTTGTATACATCTAGGGAATACACCACTACTCAGAATAAGGTTGTAAATGTAAGTTATTATACTGGGCAAATTAAGTCGAGCACGTACTTTACGGACGTAATTTGAATTCCGGTAGTATCTATTCATTTTCCATTTTCAATAGAGTTGATACACGAAAAAACCTCTTCACAATCTGCAGGTTGTAAAAACAGCGAATTCACAGATGAGTTATTGACGCTTGGCACACAGTGAACAAGACGTAAATGTCAATATTTTAGGCGTTGTACGAGCGGTTATAAATTATTGCTGACGACAACCGACGCAAAGGGGAGCCGCCGCCTTCGTCACTTTGCCCAGTCGTGTTTCGCTCAGTAACCGCGACACGACAAACAGCCCAATTCGCCATCCTTTCACATTATTTTTACTATTCCCGATTTTCCGTCTTGTGAACAGTGAATTCCATGAATTTCGGATAAGTGTGCATAACGAGAGCAGGCGCGTGTCGCTCATGTTCTAGTAGAGATTAAAAGGCAGGCAATGTACAGTCGCGCCCAATATGAGTTGCAACATGCTGCGCGTGCTCAAAATGGCGCAAAATGCTGCAAAGCAGCGCCTGCATAGCAAAAATTACTGAAGTAGGCGCCGTTTCAGTGACTGCTATTCTCTAAACTAATTTAATGTTTGCCAGGGTAACCGTTCGGGCTTGAGGGGCCCCTTCAACCGAGGACACCGTGTTGCAATTTATGTTGAGCGTGACTGCGCCTATTGCTTGGAACATGCGCACTTAGTGGAAATAGAGGAAACAAACGCAGACGGCAGAAAGAGCTGTGATCAGATCGGAATATCTGCATCTATGGTCGTGGGAGGCAATCTCGAGAAAAGGACTACTTCATTCCGCGTATGTGTGCGCGTGTCGATCGTTCTTCCTGTCCTTACTAGAACAACAACAAAAAAAAAAACTTGTTTCTTCCTTATTTTGGGCAAAAAAAATGCCTTGTAAAGGAAGTGGTGTTTCAAAATTAGGTCCCTCCATTCATCTAAACACTTTTCTTGGCAGACATCTCTTTCGGACCTGCACTCATTCAACCAGGTTAATTAACACATCTTTTTTTTTTTTTTTTTTTTTACTGAACCTCGAGGGATAATTCTGATCTCTGAGAAGCCGCGATCCACAGCTCCGACAAAGACCTCCACATCTGGGTCGTCCAGCAGGACGAGGAGGCAGTCAAGGTATTCTAGCGGGATTTGTTGAATACAGCGTTCACTCAGTCTAACGTTAAACCGCAGAGCCAAACAGAGAGCAGAAAAAGTGGCGATGAGAGCACAGCGCCGTGTTCGTTCCGTGCGCATGAACCGCGCCGGTTCTGGAAGATGTGCTTTGCAAAGTTCGCAGTGCATGGTGCTGAAATGAACAAATTTGAGGCGCAACATGACGGAGCAGAAGCCACTGCTAAATGGGCACACGGCACAAATACAGAGAACATTGAGGGAATCGTGCCTCGAAGGAATTACGTCTAGCCACAAAAAAAAAAAACGAAAAAAAAACGACGTTCTCTTTTGTGATTTAATAGCGTAGTCTTCACTGCCCCGTATGTACGAATTCAAAAACTACGAGTGTCCCCTGAAAGAGTTGCTCAGTAATGTTGACTAAAGAAAGCGAAGACCAACATGAATTATCATTCAGAGTGATTTTACGGTTAAATCACAAAATGACCAGAACAAAACAATCCTGCGTTTTCAGGAGCAAGTTTTCACATTACTTACTTTTATTTTGCAAAATTCTGTAGAAAAGCCTCGCTCTTTCGTACTTTGTCGCTGAGGAAAACACGTGTACGAAATGACAGATACGGCCATGTCTATCTCAGACACGGACCACGCTGAATTCTAGTGCAAATTCATCGTGCGTGCCTTCCTACGATTGCGACATCCCCCTCCGTTTTCTCCGTTGTTCTCTCTCGAATATGCGTGCCTCCCAACACGGGGCGTGCATTAAACGTCAACTACTTGTGGAGTGTAGTTTGACATCAAAATAACGCCTGTCTTAGATTTCAAGTCTCGACGTCACGCCACCAGCAGCGTCTAACTATTAAATATAAATTTCAACACGTACATTCTTCACTGGGGAATGCTACTTATATATAGACAAGGTCACCCGATTGTTGATCTCAAATCGCTGCTTGAATATTAATCGACCGTTGTCTGTCATAATGAGCAGCATTGCAGCACGCGCGCAGTTTCGTCACTGCTTGTCCGGTGAGCAGAAAGCGCGAGCGCAAGTTCTCCTCTTATTCGGAGGGCGCAATTTATGTCCGTTCACATCACCGTCGCTGCTGGGATCCGGCCCCTTATCAATAGAGGGGAACTTGCCGCATACCTTCCGTCTCTTTTCTTCTTTCTTTATTTCCTCGGCATGTCGCAGAACCTGCTCCCGCGAGGTCTTTGTAGAGGGACAGAGAGAGAGGCCGATTTAAAAAGAAATACAGTAATGGCGAGGACACCGACGAATTCAGGAGAAAATCGACAGATACGGGTTGGGGGGGACAGCAAGTAAAAACATGATCGGAGAAAAACGCGAGACGAAGGATGCACTGCCCTGCGTGGTGGTCGGCCTCTTCCTCGACGTTTCCTCTCGGTGAGACCATCACAGCCACCGGCGCGCAGTCGTGTTTGGGCACTCGAAGATTAGTTTTCACCACGAGCTTAAATGACACTACACAGTGAAATGAAAGACACGTCGATTTTTTTTGCTCCTTGCACGATGGCGCTGTCACCGGTGGTCAGAGGCGTGGTCAGTTTTGTTTTCTTTGGGGGGGGGGGGGGGGGGCGGCGTATGATTGTGTGTGTGTATATATATATACCCATGAAAAGTTTAAAAATTTCGTGGGGATTGAATGTGCAGCTGCACATATTTCCTTGTGTTGTTATACGAGTCATTTTTTTCTTAGGTGACGTCGCCCTTTCAATTCTAGTTGTGTTCCACATTTGTCACGATCCTCTGAAGTGGCAATGATCAGGTTCGCCGATGTGTTGTTGGCAGAAAAGGTCGCAGGGGCGCTGTATCTAATTTCGCAAACATCTGGAAAGTCGCGCGTCAGGGGAGAGGTTGAACACAAGAAGCACTCAGAGTTGGTCCTTCATTTCGAGACAAACGGAACAAGTGGTGGGCACGTCTACCCAGTTGAAAGACCGCTCGGTTCCCTGCGGCATCCGGATTCGATCCGAGGAGCTGCTGCATACGAGGTGGATGCTCGCAGCCGACGCTATGGCAATAAGATAACTTGCAACGTGCTTCGTCTCGCTGCTGTCGTCACACACACATCTGCACTCCTTACACAAACACGTCAGTCCATCTGACATGCAGAACCTTAACAATTCTTAATAACCATTTCCTGCGCAAAACGAGTCGAATAACATCGATTTTTATATTCCATGGAACCTGCATAATGTCTTATCGGCTGCGCGTGGTCTCCCAAGGTTGTGCACGAACCACTTCATGTTTTCTTTATTCTTACGTACATTATTCGGAAAGAAATAAGATTGTCTCATGCCAGGTACTTTTTGGAAGGTACGTAAGTTGCTATCGCACCTTTTCGTCAATAAATAAAGCGTTCGATGGCGGGTATCGAACCGGGGCTCTACCCATTGTACCACCAACGCATGCGCAAACTCTTATTGTAATCACCTCGAAGGGCAGCAATTCGCTTTTCGCAAGTCGAAGAACGTAGGCTAGTTTTCTTTAGGCCACAGAGCAGGAATGAAAGACGCGAACCTGGTGAAACCCCCCAACCAGGAGCACGCCTATATTCACTCACGGATCTGGCACGTTAAACCCCGGTATTACTATTATTAATAGTGAACATCATCACTGTTTTACGCTTGCGTCACGTAAAGATTTTTATATATATATATATAAACCCAGACAACGCTGAATATACAGCTACCAACAAAGTGCTATGAATAACATCGATTCAAAGGTCTGAATTATTTTTATTTTATTTTTCCCTAATTATGTTCGTTCCTCCTTCCCCTCCCTCGATTTACCTGTTTAATTGACAGCGGGCAGCACTGTGCTTAGCTTCGTGTGGACTTCAATTATGCCGATGCTCCAGAAATGCCAGAGGCCCGTGTACTTAGATTTAGGTGCATGCTAAAAAACACCAGATGGTCAAAATTTCCGGAACCCTCCACTACGGCGTCCCTCATAATGACATCGTGGTTTTGGGACGTAAAACTCCTACAATTATTGTTATGCCGCAGCTCTTGCGCCCTTTAACCTTGGATACCTGTTCGCCCGCAACCACCATTGATCACCAGAGCCATAATTTACTGTGGAGGGGCGATAAAGGATGGCTTCCGTGTTGCCAGCAAAACTAATTGCTGGTCTGCTAGGTGAAGGCCCTCGACAAGGTTGCAAGCTGTGTTGTTCTGCCACGGGATTTACACCGTTAATATCAACTTTGCACGTACTGCTGAATTCTTTCTTCAAGCAGGTACTAGACACATAATTCTTCACCCGGTTAAGCCTTGTAGCGCACATACTAGCTGAACGTGCCGCCCACTGTCACAGCTTCCTCGATGTGCCGACAGTGGTAGCGGCTCCCACAACGAAAGCACGATGGTATTCTGCACTTGTCAGTGCACCCTCTCCTTGCGGCCGACGTGCCACTTCGCTGTCAGTCGCTGCACTGTCGCAGCGCTGCCACTTCACGACCACGCCTGGTTCCGGTAGCATCATCCTCGCGTTGTTTACCGCAGCTGCCATGGACGTGGAGATAACACACGCTTTGTCCCACATTAGGCCCTGCAGCGGCCACACGCTTGGACCAAATAGCCTCACTGCACGCACCCTCGACAAGCTAGTTTCTGGGTGCCTCAGTTAAAAACGTTCCAAACGAGCAGTTCGTAGCCAAACGCTTCAATTCTACGATGAAGTCAACTGCCTCCAGTGATCCCTGTGTGTGTTTATGGAAGTTATATTTTATTCTACGATTATATCGCTGCGTGTCTATCAACCGTTTCGACGTGCAATGGTTCATAAGCGCCTGTTTTATCTCTCGATGCTCCTTCCTTTTAAAAAGATCCGGAAACGTCAAGTTATGCAGTGTGGTATCACTCAGCATCGTGATAAGCACGTCCATCTTCGTCCAGCCTATTCACTCTCGCCAAGGCCTCGAACCGGTCAAGGTAGATGATGGCCATGTTGCTTGTCGCCGTGCAGAATTCAGCAAAAGGTGCTTCGCAATGGCTGTGTAGTGGTTAGCGTATCCGATTCGAAAATATTCATTGCTCGAAAGGCTCGGGTGTCAGTTTTCGCGGTTACATGTAAGTTTTCTGTGCCCTGTGGCGAAAATGTAGCTGGGTACTGCGCGGTGCTTGGACACATATCGTCCCTAGGCGTCGTCGATTACGACAATGGTCGACAAGGCAAATCCAGTTTCGAGCGTTTGGCTCTTCTCACGGTAGAGCTGTGGTATAGCGCACTTCACCGGAGCTAACAAAGCGCTAAATATTGTCATGAGTGACGTAAACTTATAATGAAATAAAATTTTAACACGAAAGTGTTTTATGCCGGGTTCCACACTTTCAAACACTTCAATGACGTATTTCCGTCACGGAAATGACGTTGAAAAAATGTACAGGATCAGATGGCACAGAAAAAAGTTTTCGACACCGAACCCACGACCGCTCGATACGCAACAACACATGCCGGGCACGCTATCCACTGCGCCATGGTCACAGACTCTAGAGCCTTTACAAACGCGCCTTTTATATCTACTACTCTCCCGGTCGGCGCGGTGGTGTTGACCTCTGGGAGCGGTAAGGTAAAGTAATTCGTCATTACTGTGGCCTCCGCGATTAGCACCTGCAACGCGTTACACGTCCGCCCCATTCGGCACGTGTTCAATAGAAGTTCAATTTTGTCAATGCCTTAATACACCGCGAGGTGGCGACATTGGCCCAAGCGTGGTAAAGGCGTCGGCCTCGCTCATAGCATCATGCTAATCCAAACTAAAAATAGCTCTGCGACGCGCGCCTGCCATACCTGGCTGTAACAGCGCGTTCCCCGCTCACGCGCTCGCCCCGAGAAAAGCCGCGGCCGGGCTACCGGGGCGGCACGACGCGCTTTGCGTTTCCCTCTAGTTCGGCCGTGATGTTCAATCACATTTTAACATGCCGCGGGGTGGCGACCAAGTTCTGCGTCCAATATGCGACGCTCTTCTGGCTATCACACTTCGTTCTCTGATTACGCTTTCACCGTTGACTACTACAGCTACCACAATGGTTTGTTTAATCATTTAACATGAACGTTAGTCGTCGGGATGGAGATGTACCACCAGTCATCAAAGGGGGGTTGTTGCGACCGGGTATTTGGATCAACCTCACCGCTGACTCCTGTTGTCGTGCCGGTGTATTTAGATCCGTCCCTCATCGGCAACCATGCTGTTGCTACGAGAGGGCAGCGTCGTACCCGGACTCCGTTTGGTAGCGTAGTCGAGTCTCCGGGTTGAGGAACTGATGCTAGCAAGATGGGAAAACAATAACAAGTTTACTGGCACTTTTGATACACTCAATTACATAGTTACAAGGAAAGAGTTCAGCGACGAGCGCATTGGATGAGCCTGTTACCGAGGGCTCAGAGCCCCATTTCTCACTCAGCATCGTCGTTTTAACCCCTCAGTTTGGCTCCTCCCTCTTGATGAACACCAATCACACACATGACACCTCCCACCAGGCACAGTCCATTTCACTGTCGCGGAGGGGTCATGGCACACTTGAAGCGGCAAGAGTCCGGCGGTTGTCGACACGCAGGTGGGGAGAAGCAGAACAGGTTCCTCGTGCTTGCCCATGCAGATCTTTTCCCGACGGCAGCAAAAGGGTAGCGGAGACTCCCGTCCAAACATACCCGTCAGGTGGCTTCGGCAGCGTACCAAGCCAAGTCCAGGTGGTCCATTGTCTCCGGCTTTGCCGTCCCAGATTTTTGAGGCCGAGATTCTGCTTATTGTTGGTCACGCGCCGTCACAGGAATTCCGTTTCGTGGAAGGATGCAGGTGTTCTAGCAGCATGAGAACGCCTCGTCCGCAGATTCTCATGGTCAGCGCTTCGCCACCGACTGCCGGTCATAACAGCCTCCTCCCTCGCCAGTGGAGAAACGGAGGGTAGCAGCCATCGCTGCTGCTCGAAGGGTCGACGAAATTCGCCACCGTTGAATGCCCAAAGCTCGTCTTCGCTTGAAGCATTGTCTAGTCAGTTGCAATCCAAATTCTGCGGCCTCTCTGAAACTCAACCACATGCCGAGCAAGCACTCGGCCGCCTCCGAGCAAACCAGGCCAAAAGAGGGTTGGTAAACAAACTTTCATTATTAGCTTTATACGAAAAGCTCACACTCAAAAGTCTCAGGACTTACTTATGCTGAGGAACCAAACGTGCTACTTTACTCTATCAAACAAATAGTTGCACAAAAAAAAACCCCCTAAAATATCAATTTCGAGACATTGGAAGAGCACCCCAGAATCGCTTAGAAAGAGCGGCTAAGCGCGTCAGCGTTTCCACTCAAATTTTGCCCTTCTTATCCTTAATGTCGAAAAGATATTACCTAAAAATCAAACTCCACCTCAGAAGGTGACTGTTCTTTGATGTCGCGGTTTGCAGCCAGGCAAGGGGATAACGATCCGTATCTACGCTGAATTTGACGCCTCCGAGATTACACTGCAACTAATGAATGGCCCACACAATGCAAGCGCACTCCCTTTCTGAAGCGCAGTACGCCATCTCTCGAGAGCTCAATTTTCGATTCAAGTAGAGCACGGGATGTTCATTACCTTCGTCATCCTTCTAAGATTGAACGGCACCTAGGCCTTGATCGCTCACATAACTCTGGACCGTGAACTCTTGGTCGAAATCCTGAGCTCGCAAAACCGGACGGTTAATCACTACCGCCTTCACGCTTAAGAAGGCAGCCTCCTTCTTTTCATCCTAGACTACTTTCGCCTGTTTTGTCCCGCGAAGAACATCGGTCAAGGGGTGGCCAACGATGAATAAACTCCCGATGCAAAGACTGCATTCCAGCGAGCCCCAAAACGCCCCTTCGTCCTTCTTTGTTTTGGGCCGCGGATAGTCTACTACTGCTGAGCTCTCAAGCTCACTAGGTTTCCTAAAACCTAGGCCTACGCCATGACCCAAGTAGTCTACGATTGCACTTGCAAAACGATCTTCTCATCCTTTACAGTCAGAACCCTATAAAAAGGTTCGACCACATCACATATCTTTGAACGATCGCTCACGCCGTAACGTTCGGAAACCTTACTGACCCGCTGATGTGATCACTCGATCATTAATTCCTCACAAAAAAAAAAAAAGAACAAAACATAATGGGATAAACACTGTCTTCTAACAGGTTCATTCGGTTAAAGCTACCTGCCCATGCCAACGCCTCTGATAAAAACCACTGTGCTCTCCTGAGCGCCTCAATACCTCATTCCTATAGCGTTGCAAAAGACAAAGTACAACTAACCACTCACCCTTTCCCTCTTAGTTCTTCTAAAACTTAACCTTACGTTACGTTACAACACGCATTGTACAAAAAAAAAATAACCCCAGGTGTAATACACTTCAAAAAGCACCTCAAACATTTGCATTGGTTTTATGTTAAAACCTTGCACTAAATGCCTGTCAATTCTAATAGCACGTAACGAAAACTGCACCGCTCAGTGCCAAACTCACTTCGGAAACTGATGCTGATATCTCTCCTCAAATGCTTATTCACCCCAAATCGACATGAAAGAGAACGCATACGATATCGCACTAAACTTTTCAAAACTAGAAAAAAAATACAGTTTTCGCGCTAAAAAAAAAAATACCTTCTTCAGAAGTTCATCCTAAAAGAACTTCGATGCTCTCTTCAGCCATTTACTACTGCGCGGTTTTTCTTCTTAAACCTTTACACCGCATCTCATAACACACAAAAATAAACTGGCTGAATTCTACATTCCTAACAAAACAATGAGTAATCCTAGTTTGCACGCACCTGCAAACCTACTCGAACTGACCGTTCCCCTTTTCTCAATTGGATTCGCTTGAATCGTACCCGATGGGGCCGCGGTCCAGCCGGCTTTCTAGCTCGCCAGAGGCTACAACATGCACGAGCTATCCGCTGCACTCTACCGTCACACTTCATTCGGCACCTCGGTCGGCTCCCCTCAGGAAGGCGAATGGAATGCCAGAAACGGGGAAGAAACTGGGTCCGTTCTCCCTTTGTGCTCGCCTCCGCGCGGTGCTTTGTTACCCGCCGTACACTGGCCTTTCGACTTTGACGACTCGGACCCACCTGCTTTCCCGAAGCTGTCAATCCCAACCTCGCCTTCCGTCGTGGGAGCGCACCTTGCTTTCTCCCTCTGCGCCTCTCGCGCTGCTTGCGGCTGAATGAACGCCTCAATTTACGTTTCCGCAAACTGTCCTGTGGCCTACCCTTTTGTCTTTTTCGCGCCGGGTTGGGACCTTTCTTAAGCTTACTCTGTCCCGAATGCTTCCGCCGCTTTCTTTTTCTACGATGTCGGCGAACATCCTTTTTCTCGATACCTCGATCATCGCTTCGGGTCGCGACATGCGGAGTTGTGCAGCTCGTTGGTGCTTGTGCTACACCTTCTTTCTCGCGCAAGCTTCTCGATTTCTCCGCCCCGTTGGACTGTCGGGCCAAAGTATCTGTCTCAACACTGACAAAATCTGGAATTGGGCCTTCTCCGATGGCATCGCTGCATCCCTGGAGCGTCGCGTCTTTGCTATGGTTGGCCGCCCCGCTAACCGTGTCTACCTTTAACGGTTCTGAAACGTCCGCCGAACGCTTTCGCCTCTTTCTTTTTCTGCGCTTTCGGCAAACATCCTTTTCCACGACGCCTTCATCCTCGCTTCGGGTCGCGACATGCGGAGCCGTGCAGCTCGTTGGTGTTTCCGCTACACCTTCTATCCTGCTCACACTTGAATTCTCCGCCGCGTCGGACTGTCGGGCCAAATTATCTGCGTCAGCGCTGATAAAATCTGAACCTGGGCCCTCACCGACGGTATCGCCTAACCCTTGAAGCGTCGCGTCCTTGCTATGGTTAGCCACCACGCTAACCGTGTGTACGTTTGACGATTCCGAAACGTCCTTTTGCGGCACGAGGAAGGTTTCCAGCTTCTCCTTGAGCCCATCAGGGCGGCTGGTACCAACCTCGTCCACGGAAGGAACGTCTTCCGGAATTGTCCCTAACTCTAGACCGGCCAAGGCCTCATTCGCCACCTGCTCTGCTTTCATGCTCTTTTGAAACGCCGGGCCTTTCTCTGGCGCGATCTCGCCAACGGCGACCTGTCGCTCGTTGTTCTCAGGAGAAGGATCCGTTAGCATACCATTCTTGCTCGCCTCTCTCCTGTTTGAAATTCCGAATCTCCGGAATAAAGATGCCTTCATTACATCGTAGTTGTCCGCGTCCTTCTCACTGAGTCGCGCCACAACCTCAAGTGCCTCACTGGGCAGAACTGACAATAACCCCTGAGACCAAGTGTCTCTCTCAAAAGACAGTTCCTCACACATTTGTTCAAATGCTGCAAGATATGGGCCGATATCCCCTGATACCACATATGGCTGCATGTACCTTGACATCTTGAACTCTGCCTTCTTGTTGAGAAGAGGTGCCACTCTATGGGGACAACTGCCCGACCTCTTACTCAACTCCAGGAGTTCTACCTCGACTTCCAGTTTGCGGAGCTCAATCTCTTGCTCACGCCACCTTTCCTCTCTTTCACGCTCACGTTCTGCGCGGCGTTCCTCTCTTTCCCAGTGTCTGAGCCGCTCTTCCTTATTTTGGTTGGCGTATTCCCATTCTTCACAGAGCTCCTCATCATCGACCCCCAAATCAATGATTGCCTGTATTATTAAGGATTTTCCTGCCAAACCCTTTGTATCGATCCCCAATTCCTTACACAACAGCAACAAGTCCGGCTCCTGCAGCTTCTGTAAATCCATGATCGTCCTGAGTGCCCGCTACTTCCAAAACAACTATCCGAGAGTACATAACCTTGAGTCTCTCGGCAAAGTTATCTACCAGTTCTAAAACCCTCGTTTAGAACCTGGTCCACATCAAAGGAAAAGCCAAGCACTCACCCACACGTGATCGATGTTTCCAGACAGCTGCATTCCCTTAGGCCGACTGTTGTTGTCGCTTGTAGCTTCAGATCCCACCGCTGATCACCAGTTGTTGCGACCGGGTATTTGGATCAACCTCACCGCTGACTCCTGTTGTCGTGCCGGTGTATTTAGATCCGTCCCTCATCGGCAACCATGCTGTTGCTACGAGAGGGCAGCGTCGTACCCGGACTCCGTTTGGTAGCGTAGTCGAGTCTCCGGGTTGAGGAACTGATGCTAGCAAGATGGGAAAACAATAACAAGTTTACTGGCACTTTTGATACACTCAATTACATAGTTACAAGGAAAGAGTTCAGCGACGAGCGCATTGGATGAGCCTGTTACCGAGGGCTCAGAGCCCCATTTCTCACTCAGCATCGTCGTTTTAACCCCTCAGTTTGGCTCCTCCCTCTTGATGAACACCAATCACACACATGACACCTCCCACCAGGCACAGTCCATTTCACTGTCGCGGAGGGGTCATGGCACACTTGAAGCGGCAAGAGTCCGGCGGTTGTCGACACGCAGGTGGGGAGAAGCAGAACAGGTTCCTCGTGCTTGCCCATGCAGATCTTTTCCCGACGGCAGCAAAAGGGTAGCGGAGACTCCCGTCCAAACATACCCGTCAGGTGGCTTCGGCAGCGTACCAAGCCAAGTCCAGGTGGTCCATTGTCTCCGGCTTTGCCGTCCCAGATTTTTGAGGCCGAGATTCTGCTTATTGTTGGTCACGCGCCGTCACAGGAATTCCGTTTCGTGGAAGGATGCAGGTGTTCTAGCAGCATGAGAACGCCTCGTCCGCAGATTCTCATGGTCAGCGCTTCGCCACCGACTGCCGGTCATAACAGGGTGCATACACGTTAAACTGTGCCATTAGCTGCCAGACATCAATATACATTGATTGTGCCAACTCTCTTATATCAATGTACAGTAAACATTCAGTTACTTCTATAAGGGCACGCTTTACTTTCGTGTTATTCCGACTCCTATGTCGGCGGGGATCAACCATGTTTTTTTTTAAAATGTTGCGGGGGCACATCTGCTCCAAGTTCAGTGTCGTGCCCGTTGCAAACGGGCCCTTCTTTATTTTATTATTTTTTAGCCATTAAAACATTCACGAAGTGATGCAACGTATTCGCGGTAAGAGAACGTTCTGCCTTCCTCCAGTTACAGAGCAATCTTTCCTCCAAGCAAATGTCGAGGGAGTATACTGAGGCACCGTAGATTCATGGTTATCCTTCTAAGATTTATCCTGCCGCTCATCCGGACGTGTCGGAACGGGGCCGTCCGCTGTGGGTACATGACTACCGCCGTACAGGCTTCGTGACTCGAATGGGAAACGGGCATGACCCGTCGGATGGAGGAGAATGGCGCCGGTGAAAGGGTTCGAAAAAAGGACGGCGCGCAGTCCGCTGGCTGCCCCCTTCCGGCGCAGCGGCGATCACTCCCAAAAGAATGGCGTGTGCAGCCGCTCTAGGTGGCCCTGCACCATCGGCGAACGTTTCTGCCGGGTAGTACCACGCGAAAGTGAAAACGCAGAGCAGTTGGGTCCTGGGTCGCTGAGTTAAGATAAAGCCTGGATCGCGTATATTCCCCGGTATTGCAACGAAGCAAGTTGATCCCTCTCGTCGCTCGAAGGATATATGTATGCGCCTGGTGTCTACGCACATCTTGATTCACCAGCGTTTTCTTTTTCTCCGAGATATGCGCACATTAGTATCACCGAGAAAAACTTTGTTCGTGTCGCTATTATGATTGCAACCAAGCCGATCAGCCTAATGTGGACAATGTCACCCGTTGATGTAATTATCCCAGCCCTACATCTCCATTACAACCAGCATCGCAACCAATCCCAGGCCGGGGCTATTATATTGCAGTGAAACGACAATTGTATTATTATTATTATTATTATTATTATTATTATTATTATTATTATTATTATTATTATTAGACGCTTTTATCACGTGTCCTAGAGTGGTTATTTAATAATAATAATAATAACAATAATTTATTTCTGCTTCAAGAAATACATGGACAGGGGAGCTGCAGAAAAAGCTGTAATAGACAGCTTGACAGAGCCACAGCCCCTAAATACGAGGCAACAGCGAAGGCAGTTGCCATTATTAAAGAAACCATCGTTCTTCCGAAAGAAGCGGAGGCATCTGTAAGACCAAGATGTGACGCACGAATACAGTCGAGAGAATAAGGCAGAAGTTCGCAAAAATATGGACGCTTCAAGAGATGAAAAATCTTTGAACGCTGGAGCCAACGTTTCGGCAATCGGTCTTATCTTCTTCAAGGCAGTTGCTGCTTTGAAGAAGACAATGACACCCCGTGTTCGAGGGTTCCCCGACTACACTCGGACAGACAGCGTTTTTCAGAATGATATTCGCTAGTACAGAAATTGTGTCCAGAATACGTGTATACGTTTAGTAAAGCAATGACAGCGGCCACTTGGTGCATGTTCATGATCTTGTTGTGTTCAGCTTAACACTGGAAAAAATTACAATACTCAAAACAGTCACGCAGAAGGATGTAGCCCGAACTGCCAGCTCTTCTAATAATTCTGAGACGAAACAGTTATACAGAGGTCCATAAAAGGTATAGGTTATGTCCTGCATGTGACAACGCTATAGCAAAAACCACGGGTTCAGTTGCACCCGTTCCGTCATGGGAAGAGCGCGATACAGAGGCAGTTATCTTTCTTATTGGGTCCCGCGTTCCTGTTTCCGTCTTTGTTTTTGGCTTTTTCGACAACCTTCCGGTGAGATAGTATTTGCACTGCTTGCAGTTTTGACCCGTATATATATATATATATATATATATATATATATATATATATATATATATATATATATATATATATATATATATATTATCGTTTAACTCACGGCAATGCAACCATGAACATGTATACTGGGACCTATTCGAGGCGTCTTCTGGCTAAAAGGAGCGGCACAAAAGCTTTTAGTTCTGCTTTTTTTACCCGGGCTCACTACCGCCTACTGCTTATCGGCGCGAGTTTCCCGTGACAATGACGCATGCACGCTGTCGTCAGGCGTGCAGAGCTTCGATGTAGCTTTTGACTCAGTCCCATGCAGCGCGGAAGTGATTTGTTACGCGATGGCAAATGGCCATCCGTCACAAACGTCGACTTTGCAACGAAAGTACTACGCACCATGCTTTCTCAAAGCAAAAAACACAACTGAGAAATCTAGCTCGTAATCCTTAAGACGGCGGCCGCAGAGGTGACCAAACTGCATAACCTACAAGCCTACCGAATAACTTTTGCAATTAAAATTTCTCAACATATATAACTTCACTTTTGTGGAAGCATACGTGTAGCGACCAACATCGCGAAGCACGATCGCACGGTATACTTCGAATACTGAAAGCGGAAGCGCGCCTTTCTCCGAAGCTGCTCTCAAAACAATGACCTCAGCTGGGCAGGATGAATTGCGGCCGTGACCCCGAGCCTTGAACCAGGCAGCCTCCGCGTTCACCCGCTTGTTGGTGCGCGGTCGGTGGCATCATTCAAGGACGGCGCTCACAACAGACGAAAGGTTCGTCGCTCGGCACTGATAAGGCACTGATAAAAGTGAGCCCTCATTACTTCGACACACGGCGATTATGACGTACATCTGCTCAGCACGACGTGTTCGATTACCGGCCACGCAAGGAATGCGAGAACATTCGTATAACGCGCTTTTGGGTGCAACCTTTCGTAAAAATTTACGCGCGCAACTCTCCAT
Organism: Rhipicephalus sanguineus; assembly: GCF_013339695.2. Lineage (NCBI taxonomy): Eukaryota > Metazoa > Arthropoda > Arachnida > Ixodida > Ixodidae > Rhipicephalus > Rhipicephalus sanguineus. The sequence continues at coordinate 165,029,429 of NC_051181.1, read as the reverse complement.
GCAACGTCATACTCCGTTGGAATGTTAAACCCGATCATTCAGAATTGGTATATATCACTCAATAAATCCATTAGGAAAAAAATTGTACACAAGATAAGAGACTGTTCGACCTGCACGTCAAGCTTGGTCTGTGCTGGATCCGTTTGGGAGGTACTCGCTTGCCAACATAGGCGTTCGCCAGGTTCTCCACTTGGGAGAAGGGGGGCAAGTTGCACCGCAGCATCACCCTATTGGTCAAGGCTTCGCAATGGATGCACAAATGAAAATTAAGCGATGACATGCTTCACACAACGGCCTGCCTTTGGTCCCCGGCTTTCCGGGGCTAAAGGTGGGAAGGACTCGTGGATTGGAAGAGAACCGATTTTCGGGCGAGTTGGTTTTGCATAGCAGAACACTTAAGCGCTCACAAAGACTGAGGGAGACAACACAAGCCTTTGTGTTGTCCCTCGGTCCTTGTTTGTGTGCGCTTTAGTATTCTATCATGAATTACAACTCCAGGTTTTTTCGGACGCAACTGTCATCAAAAACCGACATGGCCATAACTCTGCCCTTTAAACAATGACGGTACAGGTCCGACTGCGCAAAGGTGTGGTACCCCCTTTCGATGTTGTGCGCTCGTCTGTGCTTGAAAAGGAAGTCTGTCGGCGAACACTGTATTGATTTTCCGCTTGTTTCGTAATTGCCGTCCACGTGTTATACAAAAGACGAAGCTTGCGTCAAATAATGAATAAACGCAAAGCAGTGGTCAAGTGAGAAGAGTGCGCGGTTCAGTAGCGGTGCTCACTGTTCCATGCTGATGGCGGTCCGTGATTCGCGACCATGTCGTAGTGAGCAGCTCATGTTCAGTTACTGCAACACGTGAAAGCGTCGTCGACAGTACAGCACACGCTTGTCGCTTCACCTTCCTGAAGGAAAGTGATGAGCGACTTGGCCAATGGGGGTGTCACACTGCTCGCACCAACTTTCTTCCCCGGCACTGTCGCTTCATGCGGGATATCGCTCCTAGCCCTTTCATTTTGTTCAGCGGCATTATTCTTCTTTAGAGGGAAGTGGCAGAGGGAACAAGACAGAGTGAACGAAGACGAAAAGGTCTGTCTCATAAATAATTGGCACACTCGACCACATCTATATAACGCCAAGCACAGGGCGAGACGCCAAGTCTGAGGCCCGTGCTTCCGTGGCGGCGAAAGGAAAACGCCTCTCGTGCGCAAGGGAGAGCGTGGACTGACCAGAGCGCTGCTCTTGTACTGGACTGAAAGGTTTTATAGAAGTTGCCTGAAAGTCCATCAGAGTCATTTAATTGTCCAGCGGATACTTATTTTTGAACCACTAATGAGGGCGCAGACTTCTCATTGTTCGTCGTTTGACAGTGGCCACACTTTACGCCATGCTGCACAGCCTTACTGTGTGACTTAGAAGGGTGGCGGCTTGGGCAAGTTGGTATAGGTCATGACAATTGTTATAGCGCAAAATCCGGACAAAGACAAAAGGTGCGCGAAGACAAGCGCTGACTTCCAACTAGGCTTATTGTGCAGAACACGAAAATATATGGGTGACACAACCACGTGACAAAAGATGAACAATGCAAAGGAAGGCGAAAAATTCAGACACCAAAAACATACAAAAAGAAACCTAAGGAAACATCAAGGAAAACCAAAAAACCTAAAAAAAAACATATCGCAAGTTGCGCGCGCCGACACTTTCCAGAAACCTTAATTCCTTCTCGGAGAGAGACAAGGAAGGCTTGCTCACACAAGAGTCGTGCTCACGTGCCATCTGCGCAGCCTCGACGACGATTCGGGTGCGGTCATCTCGGTGTTTATACACGAAAAGAGGCGCGCAGTGCACGCCTCTTTGTCTTTGTCCGGATTTTGCGCTATAACAATTGTCTTACAGTGTGGGCACGATACGTCGATCTAGGGTTTAAAAAATATTATGCACTATTCATCAGATCAACTGCGCTGTTCCGTTTGAAAGGCAGCACTGCAATTCAGTCTTGTGCCTACTGCGGAAGGTATACGCGCACCAAATAGTGATGACGCTACTAATTATTTGGAATGGTTCGGCTCGAAATCTGCAGCAACACGACCGCCAACAGGAGTCGATGGCGTTCTAGAAGACTGAGCACGAGCGCTCCATCAATATTATGGCACCGGTAGGCTATGCATGACGCTGTTGGTTTGCGAAAGCGCTTTGTTATCGGCCTTCGCTATCGTCCTGGTAACTAGCGCAAATCACGGGCGCCAGCGAGGCCGCTTATACAATTGATTCGCAAATCGGCACGCGTGCCTCGAATTAAGAGCCGCAGTTGCACCGTGAAGCTCTTCGCATTGTACAGAAGGAGGACGGTGACAATTACACCTGCGGAATGAATTCCCTTTTTTATCCCTGCGTCACGCGAGGCCTCTTTTGAGCGAATTTCAGCGGCGCCACATTGACCCGATCGGCAAGGAAGCCGCGGCACCTGCATGAAGAGCGGGGCATTGGCCGGCGGCCTGTGACATGCGGCCACTGAGGAATGCGAGCCGATAGTGCATACACATTGGCACAGAGGACCTTGTTGCGATAAGCTCTTCAAAAGGGAGTCGCCAGACGCGACCGGGGCGCCAGCCGAACGGGTGAACGGACAGGTGACGCCGCCCCAGGCAGCACGCCGCCATTGGACCGATCTCGGCCCAACGTCGGCAAATGACGGCAGCAATATTGGCCCCACGTCGGCAAATCACGCTCGCGCTACTTTTACCCGCATCGGCCCGACGTCGGCTAGCCGCCTTTGGGCCGATGCGGGCTTGCCGGCTTCGGGCCGACGTGGGCTAGCCAGCGTCGGTCCGAGACGGGCCTGCCGTTATTCAGCCGATGATGGCAAGCCGTCATTGGGCCTATGTATGCTAGCCGATGCTGGCGCGGTGTCGGCCCCGCCGACGTCGGATAGCCGCCGGCGTGACCGTTTACACCCGTTATTATGTTTTAGCAGTGGTGGCTTACCGTGCGTTAAGTACGGTAGTACTGTACCGTCGTGGTCGGCACGTAGCTAGTTTATATGGAGACACAGGCGGTAGTTGCTCGATGCGTAAAGTAACCTGATCAGGCAGGCTGATACATGTGTTATAAAGTAAAATGTCTGCGTGCCGACCACGGCAGTTCGGTATTACTGTGGTTACCGTACTGTAAGTCAGCAGCGCTAAAATATACTATTCGCGGCCCAACGACATTCATCGACTGCCATTGGTGCCATATTCGAAAAAATGCTTCTAACGACTGCTCCACTGATGTCTTAGTGTGCGATTAAGACCCACAATTCTGTCGAACCGTGCAAGGCCGAGAACGAGTCAATATTGTCTCAAACAAAACTAAATTGATGAAAGGCCTGCTGCGCCAACTACGCATGCGTCTGAGAATTAAGGAGCAACACATTTGCACGGTGATAAACACAAATTTATTCACAGATATGAACACACGCCAGCAGTTCCGGAATAATTATGCCATAAAGGAATATTTAAACATCTATAGATACCGTAGCCAACATCTAAAACAACCACACAGCCACCGTATTCCTCAAAAAAAAAGCAGGACAATCCTAATCGAGAATGGGATCAGGCGCAAAATCATAGGCGTGAGCAGGGTTCCCCTTCAGAGGGGGTGGGGGGGAGGCGAAGGTTCATCGCGGCGCCCCCCCCCCCCCTATTAAGTCAATGTGTTTGGCAGACCTTGCGCCCACCTCTTCTTAAGTGACTACGGGGGCCGGCCGCCCCCCTGCCCCACTGTGCGCACGCCTATGCAAAGAGTTACAATCTCTTCAACGTTATGCGCGGCACATTCACTATAAATATTGAAAGAACTAGAACGGGCCAAAATAGGAATAAGGATTAACGAAGCTACTTGCGTTTTGCGGACGATATCGCGCTTTTCAGTAACGATGGCGCCGAATCACGAAAAAAATTCTGGAGATGTAAACGAAGGCAGCATTAAAGTAGGATTAAAGACGGACCCGAAGAAAAGAAAGATAATGTTAGGCGGCTTGCCGAAAAAGCGAGATTAAGAGTGGCAACTAGACTAGAATATTGTGTATACGCGTGAGCTAATTACGAGCAGAGGAGCACCCCCCCCCCCTCCCCACGTTTATTAGGTTCACCAAGGAACGGTAGGCATTCGCAACACATGACTGGCAATTAAATTAGCGTTATCCTTTAAGCGGGAATTGCAATTTTTTCACTGATATCTTAAGGGCCAAAAAGATGGATAAACTGCTGCACGCGACGCGAGAAACATTGCGAGCGGTACCACAAGATCCCATGAACTCTACATCTAAAGAAGATAGACACGCACGCATTCCTAATCTAAAGGTAAGATTGTAACAGAAAGGAATCGTGCATAGAACCACTCACGTGTGCCCGTTGGATCGCTAAAAACACGACCGAATAAAAGAATGCAAGCGCACCATATCAGAATACACAAAACACGATGGTCAATAGAGCATACGCGATAAGAAGAGAACAAAAATCTGATGACACGTAACAGCAGTGAACACGCGGCCTTATATGAGGTGAGCATGGAAGCAAGGGGCCACTGGTTCCTCGCTGCGGTGATCTCTGCCGAAAACAATGCCGGAATCCTGCCGCGTATCCGTCTCGTGCACGATTTTGACTTTCCACCACACATGTCCACACACCGCACTTCTTGAAGAATTCTGCTGGTCGGAGTGAAAAAACCTGCTCCCGCAGCTACGATTGTCCCTCCGCCTGGACGGCTACCCTACCCTGCCTGGTCAAGCGAGTTTCGCGACAATGACGCTGAACGAGGGCAAGAAAGGGAGGGGGGGGGGGGGTAGAGGTTGAAGAAGACGAAAAAAAAATGCGAATTCTCCCTTCTTGAAAGCACGGCTCAGCCTACCACAATGGTGTGCGATCCCCCCAGCATGTCTATGGGCATGCCGTTTGAGAAAGGCGTTCGTCGAATTTTCAATGCATCACTTGTTGCCACATGTCGCTGCATGAAAACTTTGCGTACACCACGTTGGAGCCGCATTTTTCATCGTATTTCACGTGCCATAATAATAATTTTATGCGACTGTTTCTGAAAGCACGTGGGAAGCAATTGTAGAGCGAGATTTTTACTTGAAAAAGATATGTATGTCGCAAAATGGACGGCAACGACGTGCAAATGCGAATTGACAAACACGTGGCAAACACGTGTTTGTCAGTTCGTTAAAGATGGTCAGCGGGCTTGTTGATTTGTAAACATTCAAACGACAAAACGTGCCTTCACTTCGCCCGGTCTTTTTTGCACCATACCTATTTTTCTCAAGTAATGAACCAACTAGCTCAGCAACACGCCTTGCTGAGCTTTTACTATTTTCATAATTAAAATTATGTGACATCACTGAAGCAAATGCGCTTGTTACGCTTCACCCAAACATGCGCGTGAGTAAATATGTGTAAACACAGTGATCGGAAACTGTCCGTGTAGTATATGAGCGCTGGCGGCACACATTCAGCGGCTGAAAGGATATAGCGCTATAAATATGATGACGGGCTCCATTTATGCTTAGAATTAATATTCACATAAACCTTCTTCCGCTAAAAGCATTCGTGCGGGAATGTTTGGGTGAATTTTGACGCTGGATACATTAGCGAAGTCGGCCGACCAGTGGCAAAAACATTTACGAAACAGAAGTACTTCGAATTTGGCCCATGAAGTTAATGGTATGTGTTATAACGTTTCAACATTTTTGATAGCGTTCAACAACTGTTCAGTGAAGTGGCCATCTAATTTCAGTGAGTTATTCTTCTAAAGACCACCTTTTTTTGGTAGAAAAGTGACTGTGCTAGTGATAGTTGTTAGTCATTGTCATAGCAGAAACGAATAAGAGAATGCAAGCTATTCAGTCGGCGATACTTCGCGCCCCGAGTCGTACGTGCGGCATTAGCACGGTACAATATTTGAACTTTGCTATTTGCGCTAGTACAGCAATCCATGTAGCGGTATTCTACAGCTTAAGCTACAAATATTCAAGCGCCTAATGCTCTATTGCATTACGATTGTATCCTAGGCGGGCGAGCTGCCGGGCTTCTTCGGCGGGCTAAAGGTAGAGCGCAACGTCTAGGTTATTCTCGTCACTGACGGCCGGCAACACGGCGTCCAGCGTCGTTGAGGGGCTTCCGTGAACTAGTTTGAACGACGTCATATGTGCGCCGTTTCTTACACTGCCGTGTTAACTTCAGGTTATGTGCGGAAGATATTATGGCGTCCCATGTCATGTGTTCGACGTACAGTACATTGCCAGCATGTCGGCGAGGGTTTCATTTACCCGCTCGGTGAGGCCATTCGCCTGCGGGTGATGTCCGTCGGTGACTTGTATGGCTCTATTTCAAGATGGTTTGCGTTAGCTCTGCCGTAAAAGCTGTACCTCTGTCGGTGACAAGGAATTTTGGAGCGCCGCGACGCAGGAGGACGTTCTCAACAGGGCATGTATAACTGTCTGAAGGGAGACAAGAAAGTTCCAACATCGTCGATAAGCCATCGGCTCCGCCGATGTCAGCTGAAGCACGGCAGAATGACGGCATGCTCGGCCCAATGTTGCCGGTGAAACCAACGGCTCGGCCGATGTCGGCGAAAGTACGGCATAACGGCGGCTAACACGGCCCAATGTTGCCGGTGAAAGCCATCGGCTAAGCCGATATCGGCGGAGGAACAGCAAAACGCCGGCAAACTCGGCCCAGTGTTGCCGGTGAAAGAAATCGGCTAAGCCGATATCGGCGGGAAGACGGCAGAAGGCCGGATAACTCGGCCCAATGTTGCCGGTGAAAGACCAACATCGGCTGAAAGGCGGCGAAATCGGCCCAATTTTGCCGGCAAATGTCAACGGCTCCGCCGATATCGGCGCCAGGCTGGCAATGCTGGCCCGAGGTGGGGCCGCGCACAGCCGCCGTAAAACCAATATCGGCCCGACCTTGTGTGCTGCCTGGGGCCGTGGCGCTTATCGCCTCCATCAGGCTACGCGCCATACTGCAGGGCGATTGGCTACGCAGAGACGCTTAGTAAATGGCCCCTGCTGGGATACCACATCGGCTTCACATGCGTGCTATAGCAATCTATTTACATATATATCCGACAAGGAGGATGCATTCCCTGAGGTCGGTCCGGGCAAACGCTCCGCGCACAGCTGCCTGACAAACGCGCCGTATCAGGAGCCGTCGACGAAGCCTTTCTGGCCTAAGAACGTAGTGAGTTTAATTTAACCCCGAGGGCAGTGCTCCGGTAACTTGATACCCACACCGTGGGTAAACGTCACCGTGAAGATTGAATTGAATGTAATGTGTGACTACGTGAGTGAAATGATATTGACATTACTTCGCGAGCGATTCAGCTCGCTCCTCTTTAAAGTAGGCCAGTCCTGTAGTTTGCGCAACACTTCACTATTTCCAGCACCGGCTTAGGTTCTGGCTCGATACCGGAGACAGTGCACGTAATACGCAGTCACGTGAATCGCCCGTGGGTGCATCGTGTGGCTTCCCTTACCTTGCTAATTTGCCGGCAGGCGCATTATCGCTATATTCTTGCATCCTTCACTGCCATCATCGGCACTGCCAACTCCAAGAAAGTGTGCCTCAGCTATATTGTCGCCCCACTTTGTGTAATGGCCTTGACAGCAAAATAAACATGAATATGAATGGCACCAGCGACCGCCTTTGAATGATCGTTGAACGCTGCCATGAGTGAGCCAGCATCACCTGTCACCGTTTCTTCTTTATTCCCGCTTCTCTCTTCCTCAGTGTAGGGTATAGCAAATAATGCACATCTTGGTTAAACTCCTTACCCTCCGCACACAAACACATCGCCCGTAAACATGTTTGATCTCCTTTCGCAAGCATCGCGGAGACAGCCAGCACACTTCCGCCCTGCGGGAATTCCGCCGGGCCGATGTCCGGCGCAAGAGGTGCTTGACCGCATCGATAGCGGCAGAATTGGGCAGCCCGTGGAATCTCCGCACAGCCCTTTCTGGGGCGCCCGCCCTTATCGTACATTCCCTCCTTCGCTGTCGTTCAGGCCTCTTCTTGCCGGAGCCACCTAATTATGCCGGTTGCGAAAGCTGGCGGCAAAATCCAGTCGTCTTGTGAACAGATTCCGAGTCCCTTATACTATATACGAACACCACACAGACCGCCGCGGCGCAACGAAGGTCTCCCTGCGCGGGAGATCGCTCATCTCACTGGGGGCGCGGCTTTTTAGTGCTCCATAAATTAGAGTGAACATTTTGAGCTCTAAACTGACCACAAAAGCTCCTCCAGAGACGGAAGAACATCTTGCAACATGCAAGCACCGGAATACAAATCCATATTTAGTTGTCACACCCCGTTTGAATACTGGCATGGAACGCTTATGTTATTATTTACCATGAAAGTTATAAGTTACCACTATGGAAGTCAGAGTGGCCTGATCGGGGTGTTTAGGGGCTGACAGACCACAGTGCTGGCTGCACACTGCCTCAGTACTAGTGACTGCTACTTAAATGAGTGGAAACCCTAGGACACTGTGGACGACTATGGTAGTCTGACAACATCCCGCCTATCCCCACAGGGGTCCTGCGCCTTCCGTTTTCACAATAAAGGACTTTTCATCCATCCATTTACCATCAATGTTAAGCTATCTTTCGTCTATTAATCTCGATTTATTTATTCGTTCCTATACTTGCTAACTTGGATCATGTTTGTAGAAGAAAATTGATTTCACTTATCCTAGCGTAGTGTTTTTCTTTTGTTTTTTAAGGGGGTAGCTATATGGTGTTTTACTGTTGTTCTGCACCTGCTGATCATATGTTTTCATTTGTTTATTCATTGTTTTTCATCGCTGTTGCCCACACATCGATAATTACGTGGGGATGCGTAATGATCGCGTACAAAGCCACCTATTGGCAGCTTTTTTTTTTTTTTTGTCCTCCATCTGTTACATGATGGAATTGAAGATTTTATTTGATTTGATCTGAAATACAGAAAAATATGAAGACAATGAAACAAATTATTTCTGCTAAACTTCCTGAGAGTCGGTGTTCATGGATGCTACTTTTGACCTTGCCAAATTTCACCATATTATCAAATTTCGTAATGGCGGCATTTTAAGCCAATCAGAGACGCCGCAGCAGTTCTCTGAGCCAATCACACTTGACAACGTGGCGTAATTTGACAGTGTCTAGAACAGCATCCCATGTCAACGTATTTGCACAAGCGTTTTTAGTGACAATGGTCGGGTCATTTTCAGTAAGATCGACCAAGAATTAGGGGTGTACGGTCAAAGGAGCGTCGCAATCAATCTTGCGTGGTACCTTGGAAGAGTTCGACAACCAGTGGGACTAGATAGATGAGGCAATAATTCCCAACTCGCGACCATGTGCGGTCCTAGTGCTTTGCATATACTAAAGGTTCACTCTGAGACGCGCGGAGCCATTCAGAAGGCGCATGCGCTGTTCTGATAACCGTTTCGATGTTGCGAGCACAACTGTTGCTAGCAGAATTCGTGTAGCAAGTTGTCCGCAGTTACTACATCTCTAAATGAGACGCAAATAGTCGCACAGTCTTCGTAGTGGTAGGTATACACACGTGCATACACAAATACACACATTCGCACACAAGAAGCGCATTGTCGTTTCCTTTCAAGATAGAATGAGGTTGTCGTCCGCATCAGACAGTGCATTACGCTCAGCCAGCGATAAATAATGAATGTAAGAGGGAGACGCTATCGTATGTAAGGGGCGACTGAGGCGAGCGGGCATCGAAGGCGAGAGGGAGCGCCGCAGCGAGAGCAATGGCCAAACCAGTGCACCCAACAACCTTCCCTTGCACACCACGTCGCTGGCCGAGAAGGGCGTCGCCGGCGGAGATTGCCACCATAGTGGAAAGAAGGAAAGGAACCACAAAATGCCACCCCGCGTGGTGTGGCGCAGCTAAAAAGCGGGCCCCATCTACTGAGCACCGCACAGTTCCTTACAGTTCCCTATCGACTTGTCACGCAGTTCCCGAAGGACACACACAGCGAAGCCGGAGATGTGCAGAAAACAGTTGACGTTGATGCTAATGCTAGCGGTCACGGCAAGGGCGTTACCGATAGCCGACCCTAAGACGGGCGACATCGCGCCCATAAACACCGACTCCGTCATTCAGCCGGAGAAGCCCATCACCCATATCGGAGGGAAGACGTCCATCATAGCGGAAAAAATACCATCCACATACGCTGACGCCATCGATAAGGAGGTCGGAAAGGATGTTGAAGTTGAGCCGAAGCCTTACAAGACACCCGAAGTGGATTCGGTGAAGACAGTAGGCGGAGAAGTGGTTCCAGATGTAGAGCCAGTAGTCGCACCGGTGGCCGACAGTTCCCTCCGTCAAGCCGCACCCACGGCAGAGAAGGTCGAGGCCGAGAAGGCACCGACTCTGTCGGTCGGAGACATTGGCACTAAGGACCCGGTAGAGAGCCCCAATCTGCACAAGGTGGAAGGAGCGGTGCTAGATACTGAAGGCCACGGTGTCCCCCATAAGGTCCAAGGGGCCGAAGCAACAAGCACTGTCGTGGAGGAGGGCGTGGACGACGAGACGACCAGAGACGAGAAGGTTCCAGACGGCGTCGAGCAGTACGGCTCCGTGCTCGAGTTCAGCAAGTACGACACCAATAGCGACGGAGTTATCGACATCGACGAGTGGAGCATCATCCACGGAGGCCACGAGAAAATCAATGGCCAGTTCCATGCCGCCGACATCAATGGTGAGTCAGCCGCCCAAGTAATCAATTGATCGGAGAGAAGTACCCTAGAATGAGGAAGCGGAGATACGGTAAATAAGAATTTGGCGCGAGAATGCAAGCTACAGTTCTTCGTTCCGCTGTTTGTTGAAGAATGAGAACCCAAAGTTCTGATTAAAGTGACGCACAAGAACGCAGGGGTTTAGCTTGTACGCATACTTCTTTACGTTACCGTGTTACCGGATACCGGATGGAATCTGCACATGCGCGAACCTTTACGGAACGTAAACTACTCGCCGGATAGGCTTTACGTTTACGGCCCTATCTCGCAAATCCACCTTCGTTCGTGGCTACAAGCGATATCCGCTTTGCGGAGAGTCAAAATAAGCCGAAGTGTGAGCGCCACTTACGATCACCTTGTTAATAATAATAATATCTGGGGTTTAACGTCCCAAAACCACGATTTGATTATGAGAGACGCCGTAGTGGAGGGCTCCGGAAATTTCGACCACCTGGGGTTCTTTAACGTGCACCTAAATCTAAGTACACGGGCCTCAAACATTTTCGCCTACATCGAAAATGCAGCCGCCGCGGCCGGGATTCGATCCCGGATCACCTTGTTTCAGCCGGATTACCGAGGCTAGAGCGGCCTAGAATACCGAATCCAGGCTGGATAGGTGGCGCCATCTAGCGGGGCCAAGGTGAACCAGGCAAGCACAAAATTGTTACCTTGCAGCGGCATAATTACGAATGAGTTGCGTTTTTAATCATTTTTTTCCCTCAAAAACACTAAGTGAAAACAAACGTGTCCATGACTGTGGTTGCACGAAGCGTCACAATATGTCGACACCATCGTCCGGTAACCCGGTATTGCTGCACCCCTTTGCTACCTGGATACTGCACACGCTAAAAACCTCTCTTATATTGCCGCAGCGCTAATTCGATATCATCTAAATTAAATGCAGTTATCATCACCATTTAGTGGTTTGCGCAAACGTAAAGGTATACGTTTACTACGTACGTAAACGTTTGCGTATGGCGAGATGGAACTTTTCTAAAACATGCGTTCCGGTAACACGGTAAACGCAATCCGGTATTCCGGTAACGCTAAAAAGTGTACGTACAAACTAAAAGTCCCTATTGTGCGTGCGTGCGTACTGCTGAAAGTATATGGGCACCAGAGTACAGAACTGACGTAATTAACCACATTCATAAGGGACATTTATTGCCGCATTATGAAGTTTACGTGGTCAGTTCATGACACTGCAAATATCGATGCTACACGCTGATATCGTCATCGCTCCCTGTGCGTGGAGGGCACGCCGTGGTCAGAGATGGCAGGCGCAGACTGGCATAATGCTCGAGTCTGTTGATGTCATTTCTGGGCCATAGGTATCGCATGCAGATCAATCATAGCAACTGTCAGATTGCGTCAAGTTGCAAAATTATAAGCCTTGTAACTCCTGACGAGCACATGTTTGAATTTTGTGCGTAGTACACTATAATATCACAGTGAGTTTCAAGCGTGACCGCTGCTACTGGGGTGGATGAACTTACTACCGAGCTAAGTCCTTCTGGATAGTGAGCGAGAATTGCTCCGACTGCGTCAAGGGTAGAGCAAAAACGGCGTCGTCTGTATGAGCATGCGACCCATGCATGAAATACACAATATCAAAGTAAGGCGCAGGATAGTGCTGTTGCAAAGACAGTTTTAGAAAGCAACCCTGAGCCGTCTCACATCGAAGTTCCCTTACCTAATTTGTTTCCAATCCACTTGATTCCGCAGCTGCATGTATACTTAGCACTCAGGTTGGTCTAAATTGTCAACTCTGGTTTTAACCTCGCGGCATGTCTTTCACGTCGCTACGCACCAACTGGCCGAATAAAGCGTATTGTTAAGCATCGTCGACTATATACTATAAAGTAAAATAATTGGGGTATTTTGCGCGTCTCATTTCTTTATCGGGTCTACAACATTATTTCTTCATCCTGCTATATTCTTACCACGGAACTGCAATATGTGCAAGTCAATAGATAAATTCATTTGAATTTGTAACATCCATTCCAACAAACAAGTTGATAAGTTTATGAAGGCGCACCCAACACGTTGGTACCACTTCTCGCTTCCGCTTAGTTTCCCTTGGAGAAAATAGGAGGCGTGGTAATGACGCACGCTACATGAGCCAGCTCTGGACACACGCAGTGGCGCGTACGTCATATAGTATGACCGGATTTCGAGTTTCGAGTCTTATCATCCCGAGCACGTGCAATGACCTTCGATACTTTCGTGGCAAACAGCTTGATTGGCCTTGCTTTTTTTCCATCTCAGGTGACAAGCAGCTGGAGCAGACAGAGTTCCAGGGGGCCAGCTGGTACCACGACGGTGACCAGGGGGCCGACATTGCCAGAGACGCGCTCATGCTCGCCATCGCCGAGCAGGCCGCCACAGCAGAGCACAACCACGCCATGGCCGCGGCAGTGATGCCTTCCACCGAGTTGCGGTACATCGTGGATGACGCCGAAACCAGTGCCCAGAGCGTTCCCGTTGTTCCGGCAGAGCCTGTGGACGTTGTCGTCGTCCCAGAGAAGCCGTTAGCGCCCAGCGTTAATGCAGACGCTGCCGCTGTGGAGACGGTCGATTTTTCGACCACGACCGCTCCTCCTAAAGATGGCGTTAACACTGTCGAGCCAGTCGTCCACAAGCAGGAGAAGACGGAAGTACCCCAGGTTCCAGAGGTGCTCAAAGATGTCCAGCGAACGGACACAGCGGAAAACACCGGATCGACGACTTCAAAACCTGTGGTTGCCGTAAAGGAGCACGGCGAGGTAACGCCCCCGCCGTGACGTGTTGCCGCGAACCAAAGAACCAAACACACTCTTAAAACTTCAAAGTCAGAAAGAAAACCTCTCGATGCTTCCTATCAACCGGGAACGGCTACTTTTTCGAGAAATAGGCCCTGATGCAGCACCATTTTCTTCTTGCCTTTCCGTGCGCCGTTCGCTTAATTTATTGCACCAACGTCGCTTTTGTCCGGGACTTTTTTCCTCTCGTGGGGCACTCTCGCTCCGGATATTGTGCTCTCTGTGCTAAGGTGAAGGGGCTGATGGACAACAAACTGCATTTGTGCCTTGTTGTTATTTTTTTTTTTACAAATAAACGTCGCCTCAAGATAGCTACAGGTGGTTTTTCTCAGTCGTGTACTAATCTGTTACCACGCAGTATTCGGAATAGACCACTAGCTTATATACAGGGTGTTTCAAGAAATGTGTCCAACGTTCTCGAAAAATCAGGAAAATGCGATATTTGCTCGGGCCTTTCAGAATTGCTTTTTCTGTAGCGGCAGGAATCTTAATGTAGGTAAGGGCATCATTTAGGACAGTAATTAAAAAGTTACATTAATTAACTTTTTAATTAGTGGAGTTAGGTGATTGCGTCAAATGGGGGAATTGAAGTTCTTCATGCGAGGAACCCATCTCAGCTTTCACATTTTGAAAAAGCGTCCTCTAGTAATTGTTGTGGCGTAATGAAATTCAACGAAATGCAACCGCTTTCAACAGCGAAGGCCATCGAATTCGGTTGAATTTCATTACTTCGTAATTATTACAAGAGGCCACCTTTTCGAAATCTCAATGTTGGGATGGGTTTCTGGCACGAAGAACTTCAATTCCCCAATTTGACACAGTCACCTAACTCCACTAATTAAAAAGTTAATTAATTACACTTTGTTAATTACAGTCCCAAATAATTTCTTTAACCATCTTAAAATCCCTGCCACTACAGCAAAACTAATTCTGAAGGCAGCAATCAAATATCGCATTTTCCTGATTTTTTGAGAAGGTTGGACACATTTCTTGAAACACCCTGTGTATATATATATATATATATATATATATATATATATATATATATATACATATATACATATATATATATATATATATATATATATATATATATATATAATTGCAACGGCTTAGTTTGCGCGTGAAATTGTATATCCAAATAATGTATGCGTGATTATGTGCTCCTTTAATCTCGTTTGTCACTGTACTGCCACCGGGCGTCTCTGGTATACGCATCATCCCAGATGGATGATGCGTATACCAGTGACGCCTGAATATGAGTAGAGCAGAGAAGCTAGGTGATAAAGAGACACACCTTTGGCGATGATATATTTCACTTCAGGATGACTTCTGTCTGTCTTTCCTCTCCGTCTTCTGTTTCGTTTCTTTTACGAACTTTGCGCTACTACAATATGCTCGATATAATTCACATTATTGTTCCATCACAGGCTATTAAAAGTATGAACACAGGCATAAACAGACTCGGGAGATGAATAATAAAGGTGGTAGCGTGTACAGTCACGCAAACTGGCGTGCGCAGCGGCGACTTCCATATGACAGAACCAAGTTGCAAAAACGGGCGAGGGTAAGCGCATGTCCACAAAGCGCGCTCAGCTGGGCTAAAGTGTGCTAGAACTGTAGCTGGGCTTATGTTCCTTCTTGAAGGGACACTAAAGAGAAAAACGATTTTTCTCGTATTAGTAAATCACTCTTACGATACCAAAAATACCACGCTTGCTGCGAGAAGATGCCTGTTAAGCGAGAAAAAGCACAAAAAGCAAATGCCGACGCCACATTGAAGCTCCCACACCAGTCGTCATGACGTCGCAGATTTTGACAGCGTCTACTGGGGACTACGTAATTCTTAATGAGTAAAAATGAAGTACGTTCTCTTCTGAAGGACCTAGAGACTTAAAATATCAAGTTTCAGGAAATTTCGTTGAGCAAATGTGGCCAGAATAAGAACACACACACACACACACACACACACACACACACACACACACACACACACACACACACACACACACACACACACACACACACACTGAAAGAAATCCGTGTCTTCACCATTTGTGTATTCGGAGGGAAATTTAAAAGTGAAACATTTGACATAGATTTTCTCACATATGATTAAACATATGGTGGTGAAATTAACGAAACTAGAGTTTTCAGAGTATAATTTATCAGTCTACACAACTTTATTGTAAGGATGTCGCCCCATGTTAGCGCACTTCAGACGAACTTCTTCGGCTTATTTCATGAGCGGGGCGTGTGGCGTATCTTTAAATGTTATTCCCTCGATTGGGCTTGCTGCAACGCTCATCTTCGGAACACAAAATACGAGCAAAACCATGAGCCCAGACTATCGCTGCCTGTTCATCTTAAGTGCTCTAATACGGGGTGACGTCTTTAACAAGGAACAGCCTACCACACGTTGGATCCGAGCGTGCTTTGTAGGCTGGCGCCCCTCGCCCTGTTTGCAACTTTGGCTCCGTCATACGGCGCTGACGCACAGAAAAGTCGCCGCTCGCGCACGCTATAGTAGACGAGACTATGCGCGCTAACAAGGTGCGAGGTACGTGCATCCCTTTGCAGTTTGATATATTTAATCACTTGTTGTTTTATTGTCAACAACTGTTGGGAGTTATAAGTCCCAAAACCACGATATGAATATGAGAGACGCGTAGTTACGGCATGCCTTCTGCAAGTCCATGATTATCGTGACGTGTTCTGTCAGGCGGGCCGAGGCCATGACTATGGCTACAGCCGCCTATTAAGCATCTGTGATGTCCATGTGCTGTATCGTTGCCGCGATGATCTCACGGAGGGCGTAGCCCACGACGCTGACGACATGGGCGTCCCTGTTCTTGTACTTGACCGCGTCCGTGTACAGCGTGCCGTGAGAATTGGGGTACTTACGAGAGGATTCCGCACGAGCGCGTCGACGGCTTTTGTTGTGTTCCGTATGCACGCTCCTGGGTGATAACATAGATTAAAAAACACACACACACACAATCCCTCATGCATTCGCCTAAAATGACTGGAAGGCGAAAGCCATTTTCTTTTTACAGCAGAGCTGTTAAGTTTTTTGTTAGTCCGTGTGGTGTAACCAGAAAGTTCAGCCCAGCTTGCAATAGCCTTAAGCCAAGTTAAAGCTAATTAAGCCTAGTTATGCCAAGGTGTTCTTAGCCCAGCCTAATTAAGCTCAGTAAAGCCAATCAGTACCGACCGATAGCCAATCAATACCGATCGATAACTAATCAATACTGATCGATAACAAATCAACACCCAATAATTCATAGAAAATGCCGCCACACGCATGGCTATGCTCGTTTGAGCTTGGATACACGTGTAATACCGATCGATAGCCCATCGCTATTCATCGATAACCAACTGATGCCGATTACGACCTCGACGAACCCAGATGAGCATTACTGGGCCAATTAGACTTGATCGGGTCAGTCGATACCGATTGATAAACGAACACTACCGAACAGCTCCGCTGTGACCCAGCTTTGCGCCAATAGTGCAAGCTGCGCATTTTTTTTTTCTTTTCAGTCGATGTATTGATCCTCCCACAGACCCCTCCGAAAGCTTCCTGCGCCTCACTCTGTTTTGGACTGCCTTCGTGATCGACCGACCCTTGACCAAGTGACGACATGTGATGACGTAACAAATTTTGGCAATCTATGACGTACTCGCGATTTTTTTTTTTGCATCACTCGTATTGACGCCGACGCCGCGGGACGCCGCCGATGGTCAAGTTTCGCGATTGTGAGCCATCTACTGCGCAAAAGACGGAGACAGTAATAAAAGCACCATCATGGGTGCTATTCTGGACACTATCAAATTCCGTCACAATGTCATATTTCGTACTGGTGGCATTTTAAACCAATAAGAGAGGACGTACCAGCCCTCTGGGCCAATCAGTCAGTGGCGTAGGCGGGGGGGGGGGGGGGTTCACACACTTCGAAATTTTTCAATTTTGCCTGTGTATTGTTATATATACACGCACATACAAACGCACTCAGAACATAAAGTGTGGTTGAACACCCCCCCCCCCCCCCTCCGAAAAAATAATTGCGGGCAGTTTGCTTCAAGTCGCGCAAGCTTGGCACAGCACGGGTCCGTCGCCGCTCGTACTCCACGTCGACCGACACGTCTAACTTCGAGATGCGCGGCTTCCTCCTCGGGAGTACGTAGCCAGGCTATCCGTCGGCGGGCGTGGCTTAGCTATTGCGCATGCGCGGCTTGGCCAGGTGGTGCGGTATCTGGTCACTAGACGACGCGATGCTTGCTTCCTCTTTCCTTCTATCTTTTCTTTCTCTCTCTCTTTTACAGCGAAAGCTGTTATGAGATCACTTCAGCGGCCGTTTTTGGCGCCGTAGTTGTCCGCCGCCGCCGCCGCCGCCGGTGTCCGTAACCAGTATCGCTCGAAATAAGAAAAAAAAAGGAAATAAGAAAAAAGTTCCAGGATGGAACGAGGTTCGAACCCGGGCCCTCTGCCTGGGAGCCCAGTATTCAACCTCTCGAGCCATGCCGGTGCTTGAAACGGCTTTGCAAAAAGGTCCTATACAGGCTTCATGTCGGGAAGGAACCGCATTAACATTTGCAATATAGCGTGGTAGAAGAGTAAAATAAACACCAAGCGTCACACAACGCGAATGCTGTAACCAGGCGTCACACAATGCGAATTGCGCAACGAGTCGGTTGTTGAATGCTTCCAACCCATTACAAAGGGCTCCGCCATAATTCTTCATCGTCATCAGGCACAGCATCAACAAAGTGCGCATAATGCCCTACATGCGTTCAGCAGGTACCACGGCTCTCAGTAAAATGACGAAAAATGGCACAGTGCCTGCTTCCCAACTTCTAAAAAATTACAATGATTTATAGCGCAGTGGGTTCCTCGCAAGTGCACTTATATTGGTTGCCAAGGAAGCCCATAAGCGCATGATTCATTTCCTCGGGGTCTCAATAAAGTTCTTTGTCCCCCCCTCCTCTCTCTCCCACGTCAACGTATGTTATACAGCATGGCGGGAGAGGGAAATAGTGAGCGGGCGTCACCCGATGCGAATTACATAACTGCATGGTGGACCGTTTAAAGCTTCCAAGCCACTACAAAGGGCTGAGCCATAATTCTTCATCGTCATCATTCGTAGCGTCAACAAAGTGCACATAATGCCTTACAGACGCGTAGCTGGTACCTCGCTTCTCCGCAGAATGACAAATAATGGCTTAGTAGGTGCTTCTCAACTTCACAAAAATTGTGATTTATGGCGTAGTGGGTACCTTGCTAGTGTACTTGTATTAGTAGCTCCAAGAGAGTTTAGAACGGGATGTAGAAATGCCGCTCTTCCAGCTTTCGCTGTGACTGTGCTGCGCTTTCCGCGCAGGCCTGGCATTTTTTCTTTCTGCATTTCTTTCTCTCAGTTTCTGTGCTACGCTTTACTCTCTCCCCTCTTCCTCACCCTCACATCTCTCCTCCTCATGCTCACTTCCCTTTCCCACCCCTTTGCTACGCTATACTATGCAAGGCTATGATAGGCTCTGCTAGCGTGCCTAGATAGCCGAATGGTTAGGACGCTCGCCTTCGAATCGAGGGTAAGCGGGTTCGAATACCACATCGTGAAGATTTTTTTTCGGCAAGAATTTCTCTTCCTTAATATCGTTCTTTCCGTCTCTCTGTTTATTTCTCTCTCTCTCCCTCTATGTACTCGTGCTCAGGGTTATTACGAGAGGCCGGATTCTTAGGCATTAAAAAGGCGCATTTTAGGCGCCAGAAATAGGCAGGCAAAACAATGTTTTAGGCCTCCGAAGTCGTTAGTACAGGCAGAATAAATTTTTACATAAATGCAAACAACTTCATAACAAAGACGTGCACGACCTGTATCTGAGGCAAAAACCAGTCAAAAAAGACGCCGGACCTGTATCTACAACAGGAAGCAAGAAATCTTATTGTTTACGATGGCAAACAAGTCCAACAATCTGGGACATCGACTATTGCGGCAAAGTCGGACCCTAAGGGGAAGCACTTGGCTTAGCTCTATGGAGAGCATTATTTAAAAATCCATTACCAAGCAATGCCTCAGTTTTTGCAAATCGCACCTGAGGCACTAAATACCGACAACGCCTTTATGCTGTACATCGTGATTAGTTTTAATCCCCCCGCTGGATTTTCTTTCCCGAGACACTTTTGCGCATCTATTGAAAATGCATGGGGTGATTTTTTAAAAAAACTAATTGCAGCGCAACGATAATTTATTCGCTAATTCCACTCTAGTGACATGTCCAGTTGGATGACCTTTCCACGTGTTTGCAATTTGGTGCGATTTTGACGGCTGCAATTTTTTTCCTGGAGAGTTTTTCTTAAAGGGACTGTCTACCGTCCTTCATCGCTTTTCTGTTTTGTACCGCAATAGAAAGCGTACCGTCTGAAGTGTACAACCTTGCAGCGCTTTCTCTGGAAAGTGAGCAGAAATTTTTAAAACAGAATTTTTCGATCTGCGTTCGGTCTTCTTCCATTGGCATGAAACATGCCCACAACACCGGTTGGTAGACGCGATGACGATTGTAGTGCCGGTAAAAATTAAAACCGAATGCACATGTGATTTCTATAGGATTACTTTATTTTTGCTGAACCCTAATGTAATGAATGTAACAGTCGTTTTCAGCGCGCTAGCGGTTAAATGAAGCCTTATTATACGACTACAGAACCCTTGTTTCGCCGTAATCGCAGTTATATCGCAGTGTTGGGGTCGACGTACGTTCGCCGAATACCTTCATATTGTTACCCGCCCCGCGGCCGGCGTCCCCACGCCAACACGGAAGCGGTGGTTCCGGATGGTGGAAGGACGACTGTCTGCTGGTCATAAAGGACGCAGAGACTCACGTCTCCCGAGGGGTTCAATTATGGTGCCTTACAGGAGACAGTGGCCGAGCCGGGCTACAGGGACGGAAGGTACGCTTGCGCCTTCGCTGTGACAACCAAAAGCTGCGGCAACGGCGGCAATGATGCACGGGCCAATTGTATTGATGGCCCGTCAGCCCAGCATTGCAAGTACGTACCCGGAGGTGCTTTCCCACGACCCGTCAACGCCTGCGGCCGAACATTCCGGGAACCGGGGTGAAAGGGAGCTGAGCGGCGGCGGCGAACGGACGAGAGGCGGTGGTTCTTCGAGGAGGTGGCGAGGAGGATTCCGGGCCTGGTACTTTCAACATATTGTAAGAAAGAAACTTAGCGCAATTTATAATTTCCACAAAGCACTCACAGAATCACACACCACACACAGCGCTTACTACCAACTGTTTATTGTGCATGACAGACCAGCTTATATACGTACACGTTGAAGCGCGAAAGCAATGACCAACAAAGATGCGCATGAGCGAGAAAACAATAAACGATGCAGGAACGAGCCACCACCCATCAACGTAGAAAAACGAAAAAAACGAAAGCAGATAACCCGCTAGCAGCAACAGCTTGTCTCGAGAAAAGATATTTCCTTTTGATGCAAAACCACAGACGGCTCGCTAACACAACGATCCTTATTCTTTTCTATCAAATATGCTTCCAAAGATACACGTGCGGATAATTTGACACTTCTTCCCAGAACCTGCGTGTCTGTAAACCGTGGTTCACAACCACATGCGGCAGCATGTGCCACAAGATAGGCGTACTTATCCTCTTTTTTCTTAATTTTTTTAGCATGCTCCCTTAGCCAGTCATTAAGGCATCTTTCGGTTTGGCCGAAGTACACTTTTCCGCATGATAAAGGAATTGAGTATACAACCCCCGTGGAGCACTTAACGAAGGCCTTCTGATGTTTCTTCTTGCAACCGTGTCTCTTGCCATTGCAAATGCGCGGGCACAGGTTGGCGAGCTTTTCAGGCGCCGAAAATACTAGCGAGACACCATGCCTTGCAGCCACCTTTTTAAGGTTGTGGGAGAGCTTATGCACGTACGGCATCACATGAAGCTTGGAACCCGAAGTATCCCAAGCAGCTCCATCCCTTTGTGTTCCACTTTTCAGCTTCTACAGAAGTGACTCGGCGACCGTGGTTATGACCGACGAAGGGAAGCCCGCCGCCTGCAATCGGCTGATCTGATCATTAAAACTAGTGCGCATGTGGTGTGGGCACGACTTTGACAGCGCATATTCTCAGCAAAGCAAAGCGATCCCTCTTTTCACAATCTTAGAGTGCGCCGAATCAAATGGTAAGATTCCCTTCTTAACACGAAGGTGGTAAAACCAACAGAAGTGATCAAAGTTCCACTGTAGCTGGAGGTCTAAGAACTGTAGACAGTTCTCTGTTGGTACCTCAGCTGTGAATCGTAGTCCACGTCCATGTTGTTTAAAAATACTAAAAACAGCATCACACCCAGAGAGCTCGACCTGACAACTGCTATCATTAGTGACATTAACAGATGCTCTTATCGAAGTAAAACCACTCTGCTGACAATCTAAACTAAGACTGGGGTGTACAGAGGGCACCCGTTTGTCTAATAGAACTAAAAAATCATCAACATATCTAAAAATCTTTAAAACCTTTCCCCCAGTTAAAATATTATCCAAGGTCCTATCTACATCAGCTAAAAAAATATCACACAGCACTGGGGCGACACAGGAACCTATACAAATTCCCTGTCGCTGCAGGTAGGGCTTGTCGTCAAAAGTAATAAAAGTGACATTAAGATAAAATTGTAAGAGCGCTAAAAAGTTGTCAATGGACACGCCCGCGTTGTTGATAAAAGAAACGTCACCATTATCCTCTATGCACTTTCTAACCGACGCCAAAAGCTTATCATGAGGGACCGAATAAAACAAGTCTTCTACATCTACCGAGAAAGCATAGGAAATTTGTTGGTTATTTCGGATGAATTCAGCAACATCACAAGAGCTCATGGTGTGAAAAGGATCATTCACTGAAAGCGTTTTCAGCTTGCTTAATAGGAACCTGATTACGTTCACTTGCCAAGAACCACCTTCACTTCCTTCCTGAATGGTATGTCCACTTTGTGGGTTTTTGCCGAGAAAAATACATTCAGGCTATAGATTTTGCTATAGCTGTAGCTAGCTTAGGGAGGCCTACTTCACTGCAGAACGCTGTGAACTTCGATTTGACACGCACTGCACTCTTTTTAACTGACAGGAAATTTTTGTTTACAGCACCGAGTGCCTTCTCATTGAATAAACCCTCAGGCAAAACAACAAAACCCCCCTCCTTATCCGCTTGCACTAGCATTAAGTTGTTCTTAAAAAACGACACCACACTGGTCAGTCTTCTACTACAGCTATTGTCCGGGACTTGGGCTACACATTTGGAGATGCAGTCCACACCATCTAGCAGGCATCCATCTTGGTCCTGGCTGGCATTTGCAGATAGATCCCTGTTCAGGCCAACCAGCTCATGGCCGGGAACACTAGGTGATAGCGCATACTTTGGACCCTTTCGCAGTATCTTTTCAATGTGTTTAGGTAACTCTGCTCCCCCGAGAGCAGAGTTATCTTACAATATGACGAGTTACCAACTAGCCCAACAAGTTTTAATAAGGTACTTTCAGCGCCAGCCGACTGGGAGTCGAGGAGAGAGTTATTCCTGCATTCCTATTGGACTGTAAGAGTGTTTGAATGGGGAGATAGGGAATAAAACCAGGGGTGCAGCGACAGTGGGGAGAGAAGAGAAACGAATAAACGTCTCTATCCAGATGATGTCGGAGCGGTCGTTTCCTCAAGGTGCCAGCAGATGAAAGTTCTCGTCTTCGGCTTCCTTGGCGGCAGCAGCAAATGTCGCGCAACCAGCGAGGCGAGTGGAAGAAACAAATAGAACCTAACTCGCAGTCTATGCGTTTATATTAGCACTGCTGCCGCAATCCAAGCAAAGTCGATCCATCAAAGAGACAATAATTGCGCGCCTTCACATCGCAGCACATGTGAGACATCCTAACAACAATACAGCGAGCGGCACAGTACGAGCAGCGTGGAGAACCGCATAGCATAGCGCATGAGTTGAAGTACAGTGTACTAGTTGAAGCAGGCGAAATCGAAGACGGCGCCGCAAGCAGCGCCACCGAGCGCCTTTTTGGATGCGTGAGAGAAAAAAAAAGCAAAAATTACTCTCTGACGCAATCGAAAGGTGCCTCAAGTGCGTAAAATACAATTTCAAGTTATACGTGTTTGTTTTTAAGCAAAATGTGTCTACCTGCGAGGATTTCTTGTCATACCAGTAGATTGAACCACATCGCCGTTGGGTGACGCTAGCGGTCATTCTATCACAATTTTCAACGTCAAATTAAAGATATAATTCCTTTCTTATGGGGCAAAAGCATGCTCGTTGCCGCCGATGTGAAGAACGATCTTATCATTTTCACCACAATCAGAAAATTTTTTCCGAGCGGTGGACAGTCTCTTTAACTGATACTGCGGCAAAGCAGCCCTCCAGGGGTAAAAAAAAATCGCCTGTCGCTAAATTAATTCGAAAGTGCATGTCGATCATGTTAAAACTCAGGAAAAGTGTGCAGATGGGATTAACATTAGCACCCTGACGTATAGAGAATTAGCAATAGTAATAGGAAATAATGAATCCAACAATTTACTTGAAACTTAATGGGGGTGGGGGGGGGGGGGCAAGCTGTCAGTGTAGAAGCACACGTATAGTATAGATGGTACAGCCTAATCCACATATATCGAACTCGCAAAAAATAAACGGGCATTAGTTCAATATATCGAATAATTCGATGTAAAACTTTCAATAACATTATTGAATTTCCGATGCCGATTTTGGTACGCAAGTAGGCTTCACGGCACTGCTTCCCAGTAATGTAAGAAGCACGCCTTCACGGCAATACACTCTTTTTTGTGTGTGTGTGTGGTTTGTAGTCGGGAATGCGGGTTAATTTTCACGATGGGTTATACGCTTGAATATCGAATATTCAAGGTCTCTACGCCAAGCGGTGTGAAAATGGGTGAGCTAAAAACAATGTGCGGAATTGCTGGGTATGGGCGCAAGCAGCTGAACCGTGATAGCTGTCCCTTTTCCAGCATGACTCGCAGAACACGGTCTTTCCTTTTATTCTGTAGCATGGTATCCACTGTCGAATCAACACGCGCCTCGGTCTCTTAGGCATGGCTAGGAAAGGCAGAGCAGATGGCCAGACCACTAAAGAGACCAGAATAGAAGGATGCCTCGTATTGGCCGGGTCGAATCGCGTAGGGACGATTTCTGCCCGGTCGGTGAACTCTTTAATAAATAAATTACAAACAACGAAAGCCGCGTGTACACCACACTTCTCTTTCTTCCAATGCTTTCTGCGGTTTCGCATTCGGCAACCGCTCGTGCCATGTCATCACGGAGGCGCTGTTAGAATCGGCACCTGCGCCGAAGAGAAAGCGGTGTCCTCGGTTCTTCGAACAGGGCGCCGAATGAGCTGCTTGCCTGCGGACAGCCGTTCATGCACTTGTATTGTCTTCCCGAGCATGTGACCCATCACCCTGCGGCCTTCACATGGCAAGGAAGGACCCCCTTGGTGCCACAGTATGGCATAACTGGCCCTGCACTTCAATTTATTTTAAGAAAGTAAATCAAGGTGTTCCTCAGGGCTCGATCCTTGGCCCGCTGCTCTTTTTGCTATTCATTAACGATCTGCCTAATGTTTTGACCGCTACAGACTGTATTATATATGCAGATGACACGACCATTTTACTTACGCTAATAATGTCGATGAGCTACAACGAAACATTAACGTTGATCTACATAATATAAGTTCCTGGTGTCGAAACATGTTAAGAATTAGTCCATCAATTACTGTTTTTATGGTCTTTCCTTCCTTCCCGACTGTACTTTCAAAATCTATATCTGTGCGTCTGGACGATAATTTAATACCAATGTCTGATAACACAACGTTTCTCGGTGTAGTTCTCGACAGGCGTATGAAATTCAGTCTTCATGCACAGTATCCCTCACTCGCAAGATCACCTTTGGAATACGCGCCATAATCAAACTCATTCACATTTTCAGCCACAAATTATCCACTCCCTTTATCACGCACATATTCACAGCCTCTATCTATCTTATTGCATATCAGCCTGGGTAACACATATTTCACCCACCTCAACCAACTTCAATGCCTGCAAAAATCGAGCACATGACTTTCAGCCATTTCTTAATCAATGCAACGCCACTTTATTACAATTTAAATATACATCCTCTTCATCACCTCTTTCAGCTGAAGTTATCAGTGGGGATCTATAGGCTTTTTCGCGGTAACGTACATATATATGGCATCGTCGTGGAAAGCCTTGCAAATAATAACATTACTAGGTTTTCTGAGCTTGATAGCCGTCTTCTGCGTAAACTTCGCACAAATTACGGCAACTTCAGTACCACATTTACGGAAATCAAGATGTGCGATTCCCTTCCTTACATAATTAAATCATCAACCACGGAACATGCATTCAATTTTTTTGCAACAACTGTCTTCATCCTAGCAACTGCTTTTTCATTGTAGCGACAACAATTGGTGCACGTTCTATTGCTCTTATGCTTTGTATTATAACTTGCCATTGTTTGTTCTTCAGAGTTTTTGCCTTGTTAAACATATATGTATTTTTTGCTTTCGTTTTTTCGCACTGTCCATTTACTGTCTTACCGAAGATACCGTAACCACTCCATGATGTATATTTTGTTTTTTCTCCCGTTCACATCATGTATGGGAGAAGCCCCCCTGACAGTTGCTAACCTTGGGGCTCCTTGTGTATCACCAAACTTGTACACACTTTTCCGTAAACTAACATCGTTGTTGAAAAAAACTTGACCTTAACAAAGCGTTGGAGTAAGGAAACGAGCCGCTGCAGCGAGCAAAGTGACATTCGTGCGGTATACGACTTCAATGCAAACTTTGCGATGATAACACTTATGAGCCGTCTGTTGATTCTCTGCATAGATAAGGCGCGCGCTACAACAGGCGACCATGCCCCGTCGGTCAAAGCACGCATCTCCAGGTAAAGCCACACAGCCCTCCCGCCTCCCCCTTCTGGCAACCCTCCACACGCTTTCTCTCTCTGTCTGAGGCAGGATCGTCGGCAGCCCTTGCAACTTTCACTTGCAGATAGAACATACACCGCACAGGGCGATGTTATCGATTTGGACTTTATGCGGAACCTCACGGTGACGGCAAAAATGTCCATGTAATTGCTATGGACCCTTTTCGTAAAAGGGCGTCCCAAGTGCCCATCACGCGAACTACCACAAGCCGCCATGTTTAGGTCGCCACAGCAGACGACACTCTGCGAGACAGCGACTGCTGGTGCGTGAGACATCGCTAGCGCGGCAGCCAGCGCGCGTGTTGTGAATCGTGCCGGAAACGTGTTGCTAAAGATGGTTCAAAAGATGGCTTCCGTTGTGTCACGAACGAGGCTACCGCGACGAGAACAAAAAGTAAGCCCCGGACATTTGAAATGACCAATGTAAACAAATACATGTGTGTCATTATGGTCGAGGATGCGTTAGGCCGTTACGTAGGCATGTTGTGGATTTGTACGTAAAATGCTTGTCCGCGCGACGGGTGACGCGGTACGGACTATCGAAAGCGCGTTGCGGTGGCTTCCGACATCGCCAGCTCGGCGGGAATATGGGATGTAGTACGTTTGCTGACAGCGTGGTTCAGGGGCACGAAACGTGCGGGATGAAACTCGCAGCCTGTCGATGTCGTCGGCGGGGTGAGGGCATGGTGATGAAGCGGTAGGGCAGTAATGACGCCAAGCTGTTGTAACAAACTATATTTTGCCGAACAGAAGGACGAGGCTGGCATTCCAGTTGTCGTGAAGCCTCGGTGGAACTGACTATACTCCGTTTCACGCATCAAATTCAGCGCTGTAGAAGATATGCAAGAAGTTCGGTCAGCGAAATGTATAACTCCGCGCGTCTGTTTTCGCGGTTATGGATGCTCGTGCGGGTCTAGCACGACCCTGCGCCAGAGGCGTCGCGACCGGCTTGTCTTCATGCATTTTCAGCCTAAAAATGAAAAAGAAAACTGTTTGTTTACTCCAAGTCTCGCTAGCCTATACAGTGTTGCACCTGATGTATGAAACAGAGTATACACGAAAGCAAGGGCGTCCGCAGAAATTTTTCCAGGGGGGTGCATCCATGGGGGGGGGGGGGGGTGTCACTACCGTGACCTGACCGGCGAGGTTAGTCAATAATATGTAATAACGTGCAAAGTTGGCTGGCAATCCTGAAGGCCGTTTCACACGGATATGCGGACCTTTTTTGTGCTAACGAACGTGTGCAGCTTATTGCTACTGCATAGAAAGATATCCGAAATTCCAGGGGGGGGGGGGCAGCCGCCCCCCCTTGCACTCCCCTCCGGACGCCCATGCACGAAAGCGGTCGGCACTGGCCGCTCGAGACTTCCTCCGTCGCGCGCCCGCCTCGCTTCTCAGGCAGACAACGTTCTCTTCTTCGTCAGCGATGCAGCTACGACGTCGACCGAACTCCGTCAGCAGCTTGTAGCTCCGACGAGCATTTTTCCTTGACCCGAGGCATACGCCAGCCGATGCATGGCTCGGAGTTCAGCAGCCGCGCCAAATCTTTCCTCCATCCGGTCTGCGGGCTGTTGTTACGACGCCGAAGTCGGTTGTACAGCCTTTGCAAAGCAGGCACGGTGGCATTCTTTCGTAGGGATATCGGAGACTGAGATTACGCGGCTGGCACCATGCGCCTACCACAAACCGAGGCATAAGTTAGTGCCAGTGTTGCGGAGTTGCTACTCGGGAATTGGAATGGCTCCGGAATCATTCCACATTTTCGCGACCCCGGAATGGAATGGGGAGAACGTTTGGAGGAATAGAATGAGAATGAAATTAAACACCCCCCCCCCCCGAAAATCTTCAGTTTTGCTTGCGTATATAAGCACGCGCACATACAAACACACGCACGAACATACATTAAAATATGGTTGAACACCCCCGAAAAAAATTTCTGGCTACGCCCCTGCAACGTGTTTTGCGTGCCTTTGTAGTTATTTATGCATCTGACATCAGATTTATGGGGCGTTCATTCTTAACTCGATAAAACTATCAAGATGCATTTCCTGCGTTGAGGAATTACAGGAATGGAATAGGACTGCCCTGCCATTCCCGGAGTGAGAATGGGCTAAGTTTTTTCATTCCGAGGAATTGAAAGGAATGGAATTACGGCATGTATTCCATTTCCCGGAATGGAATAGAGGCGCCCATTCCGCAACAGTGGTTAGTGTACAAACAAATGCATTATCCCAGCAGATACTGAAGAAACAAAGTATACCTGCGCGTTGGTTCCCATTGATGCCCCCACACGAAAGTGGCGAATACTCTATGCACAGCCTGATCTTTATCTCACGAGCAGTTTAGTACCTGACTCGCGTAGAGAGAGAGAAAGAAAGTCTGTTTCTTTCTGTGTCCTCGTACTTTACGCGTGTTTCGAGCCCCTGAAGCCTTACCAACAAGCTCAAGCCCATACCCTTTTGAGAAAGAAGGGATGTAGGAAAGGCAGGGAGGTTAACTAGACTATGCGTCCAGTTTGATACCCTACACATGGGGAGGGGGAATAAGGCAGTAAAAGAGAGAGAGAGAGAAGGATAGACACATTTCACATCACACACACAGTGTAAATAACCTTTGTGACAAGGAAGACATTGCACACCCGCGCGCAGGCGAACATAGAAAGTTCTTCTTACCCCATCCATGCTTGCGAGGCGCGCTTGACAAGCGTCAGTGCTGACAACCAGTGCGGCCCAGTGTTGCGTATACGATGCAAAGGCACAAGGTGCCCGAGCTGTGCACTGTTCCAACTAATACCAGCAGCCCTAGAGGGTTTCGTTCCCCATTAACCAAATGTTAGTTTTTTCCATATTCATATTCACGACCACTCCAGACGCGAGGCAAAACTGCTTAGTCTCCTTGAACACTACTTGTCAACATAAAAATATGCTATGTCGATATTTTAGCATAAACACATTTAGGCTTAAACAACATTAAAGCATCATCATTCGTTGGAACATGATGACCATGCAAATACTATAGATAGCGGAAGAACTGCCCCTATGGAAATTAATAGGGTGGTTGAACTGCACGAGATATGTCACCAAGCTACTATCCCTCGACCTTGGTAACGTGTTTTGCGTACTTTTACAGTTCTTAATGCATCTATGACATCAGCTTTATGAGGCGTTCATTCTTAACTCGATAAAGCTATCAAGATGTCTTTCCTACGTAGAGGAATTACAGGAATGGAATTGAACAGCCCGGCCATTCCCGGAGTGGGAATGGGCTAAGTTTTTTAATTCCGAGGAATTGAAAGGAATGGAATTGCGGCAAGTTCTAATTCCCCGGAAAGCAATTGGAATGGAATGAAGGCGCTTATTCCGCAACACTGGTTCTGTCACTTGGGGATGATCCCCAATAAGAAAATATCATTTAGTTGTGGAGATAAGGGCAACTTGAAGCCATGCGCATTCTTTTAGCTCATGAGGCTACGCGCTCCCGTGCTGCTAAGTCATATTGAGCGCAACAGTACGTGCGTGTCTGTATGTGCGTTCGTTCATGTCTGCATCGCTATATATATGCGCGTGTCTGTATCGCGTGTGTATGCAAGCAAGCGCGTGTCAGTATCGCATGTGCTGTATGTGCGTTGGTGTCTATCGCGTGTGCATGTATGTGCGCTCGTTCGTGTCTACGTGCGCGCGTCTGTATCGCGTGTGTATGTGCGTGCATGCGCGCCTGTATCGCGTGTGCATAGTGGAGACATGTTTGCTAGAAGCTTATCCTACAAGGAGACCGGGAAGGGACGCGACGTTCTCCACTGCCGCAGCGAACAAAGACGCTACGGCCGAGTTCGTCGACTCTCCGACACGGCGCAGAAAAGGCACTCGAGGCAGGTTGTCAACAAAAACGGGTTTATTAACCCAAGATGCAGCACAGTGCGACAGTCACGGGTTTGCGGGCCGACGGGGTAACTCCGCAAGACCGATCGAGTACGCTCGCCAGTGGCGCTACGACTATCGCACAAAGGGCAGCAGTCGAGCACACGGAGAAGCCGCCTGCCAGAGCAGCGCGTCCAACTCTCGTGCACGCCTGAGAGCATCTGACGCGGGCAAGCCAGCGCCAGACAGAAGCGAGCTCATGGGAGAGGGGATTGTCACTGACGGCCAATGAGGAAAGGCGAAGCGCAGTGACCTAGGCTAGCGTGGTGGCGTGAGCATTGTCCAGACATGTCCGGACGCTTGCCCTGCGCGCCGGGAAGCCGACGCATGGCTTGCACCAAAGCGGCCTGGCGCTGCCACCGTGGTCGCCATACTGCCGATTAACGGCGGTTCCCGGCACTCGAGCCACGCGGGGCCAACACACGCGCTAGCTGGGGAACGAGGCACCAAAGGGGAGGGCGCACTCGATTCCCACATTCCCCCTCCTAAAACCGAGGCCAGCCTGTGAAAGAGACTGTCCGAGGACAAGTGGTAAGGTCAGCTCAGCCGCAAGGGGGCTGACCAACGGGGCAATGTACAAAAGGGTGGTGTCGTCGTCCAGAAGGACACAACCGAAGAACGGTGCCACACAGCACAAACACGAAGGTGACGCTCCCGCAGATGCAAGTCCGTAGGTCGGCCTTGGTCACACAAAAGGTCCACCAGAAGTTCCACCACCAGGGAGAGCGCACTGCCGGAAGAAGGTCCGCAGCCCAGGAGGAACGGGGAAGACTGCACAAGGCCTGGCGTGCGGCCGGACTGGAGAGGTTGGCAGCCGGGAACGTACGAGGCGTAGCTGCAAGTTGCGTGCGGCAGCCAAACCGCCGAAAGTCGCTGGGATGGGGGCCACACAGGAACGGCAGGCAAGCACAGCTGGCAGCTGGTCAGGAACAGGCTGGTGGCACGGTAGAGCCAGGCGCAGGGAGACGAATGGGCGATGCAGTAGTGGACAGAAATGCCCCCGGCATATAGCCGGCTTGCCAAAAGGAGTGTCCGACTGACAGTGCTGCCCAACAAAGGGGCGCTTGCCAGGTTATGGCTTGGACAACACGTCAGAGGTTATTTTCGACCAAGAGGGCCTTCTACCACTTCCGGACGTGTGTCTATAGGCACCTTAGCGGTAATTCTCCATTCACTACGGTGGTATGGAATAAAGTCCAGCTGCCTGTTCGTGGGAGAAAGGTTGCTTAGGTGCGTTTCCGCAGGTTGTACCGGTGGCTTGACTTGGGGCCAACCTTCTCATGGTTTTCCTGCGGTTCACTGCCCCCCCCCCCTCCCAAGTCGTTGCTGCGGGCAACGAAAGGTTTGAGGTCGGAGACGACAACTGGACCGCCGACTCGCCGCCCTTGGGAGTCAGCCAGCTTGTACATCAGAGGCGACACTTAGGTCTGCACTCGGTATGGGCCCAACCACTTGGCCGACAGGGAGGCAGAGATGCCTTTGGCGGCGCCACTCAAGACGTGATTACGCCTGAGGACGAGGTCGCCAACATCGTAGTGCACTTCTCGATGCGACCGGTCGTATTGAGCCTTCCGTCCAGCTCGCGCTTTTGCCAGGTTGTAACGCGCCAGGCCAGCGCCCTCTAGAATATTCTAGGTGGCATTGGCCAGGCCGAGGGCTGCGTCCCGTGAGCGATGTTTTGCCGCGTAGCCAGACAGGCCGGCTTCCGTGGCGCACGCCCCGCTGCCGCCCCGCAGAACGCGTTCCATGGGGTTAAGCGCTGGACACATGGTGCGAATTCGGATGCGATTCGTCGTACGGCTGTTCGTGCCAACAGCCGCATCCGACAGACGCCCAACAGGTTCCATCAGCGTGCGGAGACGATTCGCACGCCGCACGGGCATCCAACTTGCTGAATGTAGCCGCGCGGCTGCCGCGTCGGTCTGACGGCCGCAGCCAATGGCAGCGCGGGAGACGCCTGACGTCACGCCTCTGGTGGCGCGTTTGTTGCTTGTTTGTTTGTTTGCGCGTTTGTTGAACTACGTTCGGACGGCTCCGATCATGAAAAACGTTGGTTAAACTTTCTTTCCGACATCAAATAACTCATGACGTTTGAAGTGTGTCATTTGTGCAAGGCGGCGCCCGTTTCCGAACCACTAGCGAGATATCGAGCCGCGATGGAAGGCCACTTCGCAGCTAACAGCCGCACCGGCCGTCTCGGCGAACCGGCCGGCTTTGCTTCCACCGTTGCTCGTCAAATCGAGGTCTACGAGAAAACCAATTGCGCATGTAAATACGTGTCATCAGCGTAAAAGTTTTAATCGTGTTGATAAAAATAAGTGCTCGACGATCAGCTCGCGTTTGATCGCGAACGGCGCTAGCGACTACGTCCGCCTTGCTAGGCCTACGCTCGGTGTCGTGACAAGCCTACTCTCGGAGTCGCGAGTGAATGCGGTCTGTTGAGATGTTTGTCGCTTGCGAAGGCGTAGCTTTATTGGCAATGTTCTTACAGAACGAAGCTTGGCCGCGTAAGGTTGTTTGTTTTGCAGTCAACGAAGAGGATGCGATGTCTTCCGAGCGTGCAAGCCGGGGTGCCGTGTGTGGGCGGAGCCTGCGCGCTGATTGCTCGTTCGCCCCCATGTGTCCTGAATCGCCGTATACCGCGTGCGGCGTCGCACGTCGGATCGGATGCCGAATCGCACCATGTGTCTAGCGCTTTAGACAGCTCTCTCCCGAAGTTGAGGAAAGCGGGCGTGCACCCGGTTAAACGGTTCGCCGTGGATCGCAAGGAGAAGCCTATCTCGTTAAGCCAGGCATCCCAATCCCTGTGTTGCTGCGCAAGGACTTGAGGTTTCGTTATATCCGCTCGGTCGGGTTGGCCTGTGGGTGATACGTGGTTGTTTTGCGGTGCTTAATGCCAAAGGCAGCACACGCATCCACAAACACCTTGGCAGTGAAATAGGACGCATTGTCCGTGATCAACTCCGCCGGAAAGCCAAAGCGGGTAAAGACCTCGGTCAACTTGTCCCACATAGCGCGTGCCGTTAACTTCCGAAGGGGAAACAGCTCGATCCACTTCGTGAAATGATCTGCGACAGCCAGGAGAAAAACGGCTTCTTGGGAAAGGTCCCATAATGTCACAGGCCGCGACTTGCCAGGGTTGTTGGCTGTCGATCGGCTGCATGAGCCCGGGTGGCTTACCACCACGAGGCTTCACGCATTGACACATGCGGCATAAGCGGGCGTAGTGAAGGGCATCACGCTTCATGCCAGGCCAGGCAGCAGAGCGGCACAACTTGTGAAAATTCTTGAGGCCGCTCGCATGTCCGGCCAACGGCGAGTCGAGAAAATAGCCGGGGGGGGGGGGGGGTCTGCGTCTGGCACTCGGCGCCGACAGCAATACCAGCTGTCCGTTCGCGCCCGGCGGCTTGACCGTCATGGCACGCTCCTCTTGGGAGCTCAGCTCTTTGAGCCCGTCAACAATTTGCTGACAAAACGGATCGCCCTGTTGTGCCTTCAGTGGGTCCTCTCTGCTGAAGACGATACCGGCGGACGTGACAGGGTATACCATGGTATGCGTCCTCACCCGAGGCGGTCGACTCGAAAGTCACTTCGCCGTCGTGGGTCGCGCCTTTCAACCCATTGGAGCCAGGGGCCCCGGAGTCTACTTGGTGCGACTGCTCTTGGGAGTGGCGGACACAAGTGTCAGACGCCAGAACGGGGGCACGCGACCAGACATCGGCCAGGACGTTCGAACTCCCTTTCCGGTAGCACACAGCAAAGTTGTACCGCTGCAAAGTCAACGCCCAGCGAGCGAGGCGGCCCGAGGGCTCGTGGAAGCGCTCAAGCCAGGTGAGCGCCATGTGGTCCGTCTCCACCACGAACGGCACACCGCCGACGTAGCAGTCGAACTTCCGGAGAGCATAGACTATAGCGGGACATTCCTTTTCAGTCACGCTGTAGTTGCGCTCGGCGGCGTTAAGTGACCGGCTCGCAAAGGCGACTGGCCGGAGGACGCCGTCGTGCTCCTGATGTTGTACCGCTTCGAGACCCAGGTCGCTCGCGTCCGCTTGGACAACGAACTCCCTGTTGAGGTCGGGCAGCTTCAGATCGGCTGTGGCCACTAGAGCTTCAGACAATTCCTTAAAGGCTCGCTCTTGCTCCGGCGCCCCGCTCCATCGTGCCGACTTTTTCAACAATGCGGTCAAGGGCGCTTGGAGGTCCGCGCAGTTTGGGATGAACTGTCCGTAGTAGTTCAACATGCCCCAAAAGCGCCTCAGGCCCTGAATGCTCGCCGGCGTCGGGTACTCCATAATGGCTCGTACCTTCTCGCACGGCTGAACGCGACCACTCTCGATGGTAAAGCCCAGTAGTGAAATGAGAGTCTGAGCTATTTGAGCTTTCTTCGGGTTCAAGGTCAACCAAGCGGCACGCAACCTTTCGAGGACATCCTCCAAGTGGCGGAGGTGCTCCTCGAACGTTCGAGAGAAGATGACGAAGTCGCCAGTTATGTGGAGATAGGTTTGCGAGAAGCTTACCCTACGAGGCGACCGGGAAGGGACGCGACGTTCTCCACTGCCGCAGCGAACAAAGACGCTACGGCCGGGTTCGTCGACTCTCCGACACGGCGAAGAAACAGCGCTGGTGTTCGTGTTCCTCCTTCTTCTCTGTGTTTCCTCGTTTGCGCTGAAAACCACTCATCATGTTTAACGCAATCCAACTCGCCCAAATGTCGGTTCTTCTGCAGAAAAGGCACTCGAGGTAGGTTGTCAACAAACACGGGTTTATTAACCCAAGATGCAGCACAGTGCGACAGTCACGGGTTTGCGGGCCGACGGGGTAACTCCGCAAGACCGATCGAGTACGCTCGCCAGCGGCGCTACGACTATCGCACAAAGGGCAGCAGTCGAGCACACGGACGAGAAGCCGCCTGCCAGAGCAGTGCGTCCAACTCTCGTGCAGGCCTGAGAGCATCTGACGCGGGCAAGCCAGCGCCAGACAGAAGCGAGCTCATGGGAGAGGGGATTGTCACTGACGGCCAATGAGGAAAGGCGAAGCGCAGTGACCTAGGCTAGCGTGAGCATTGTCCAGACATGTCCGGACGCGTGCCCGCGCGCCGGGAAGCCGACGCATGGTTCGCACCAAAGAGGCCTGGCGCTGCCGCCGTGGTCGCCATACTGCCGATTAACGGCGGTTGCCGATGCCCGAGCATACGCCAACTGGGGGGCGCACAACGACGGGGAACCAGACACAGTCACTAGACGCTATGGGGAAATTTTAGAACATCAAAAAGCCCTGAGGAGGATTTACCCCCCTCCCCACAAAGACCTCAGTAGAGAGCAATCGGTTGCCTGGAGACAGCTGCAGACTAATACATACCCAAATCTCATTCTACTTAACAAAATCTATCCGGCTGCATACAACAAATGCCCGCTATGCGAGGAACACGCAACGCTTTATCACGTTACATGGGCCTGCAAACACTCAAAGGCTGTGCCAATAAACAACACACCAACACCGGAGCAGTGGGAGGCTGCGCTGTCCTGCTCGAAGCCTGAAGAACAGTTCAAGCTGATCTACAGAGCTCGCAAGATGGCAAAGGCCACAAGGGTGGCCTTTGCCATCTTGCAGACCCTGGTCTGAGGGCTCCACCTTCGCCGGGAGAATTCCTTTGCACTAATAAAGTTTTTCAGTCATTCATTGCCGGCGCTCGAGACGCGCGAGGCCAACACACGCACTAGCTGGGGAACGAAGCGCCAAAGGGGAGGGCAAGCTCGATTCCCACAGTATGTGCGTGTCTGTATATCGCGTGTGTATGTATGTGTGTGCGTGTATATTGCCGCGCGTCTTATTTTTCATGAGCGACGGAAGACACCGCCGACTAGGCCAGCGGGACTTCTGCAGCCAATCGAACCACCTCACCGGCCGTTCCAGCAAATCGGGATGGACCTACTGGGGCCGTTCCTGACGTCGACTTCCGGCAACAAATGGATCGTCGTAGCAACCGACTACCTCACCCGCTACGCCGAGACAAAGGCCTTGCCCAAAGGCAGTGCCTCCGAGGTAGCCAAGTTCTTCGTGGAGAACATCGTCTTGCGTCATGGCGCCCCAGAGGTCCTCATCACAGACAGAGGTACCGCTTTTACTGCGGACCTAACTCAGGCGATCTTCAAATACAGCGAGACGAGCCACCGCCTGCCACCGAGAGATAACGCCGCCACCAGCGATATCGCTGGAAAGTTCGATAGCGCTTGTATAAAAGCCGACGCGCTTGACCGCTTGTCAGTTGATCGACGGTCGACGCTCTGTTCGCCGCTATCAGTGTATTGCTGTAGTTTGACTTTCAGTTTCCCGGCCACAAGTTCCGCCAAATAAAGTTTAATCTCTGACGTGCTGACTGCTTCCTTCGTAGACGTCACGACCAAGTGACAATATATGTGCGTGCTTACGTGCCTGACAGCGGCATTGCCACAAAATGGCTTCGGGCCCACTCATTTCGGCCAATTCAAGTAAACCACCACATTCCTTTTTGGCTACCTTTTTGAGCTCATCAAGACCACAAATATGAAAGAAATTCTCGTCTACACTTTATGCTGCGTACATTATATGCGCTTAATACACCTCCGCGTAACGGGCAGCCAAGCGGCGACGGAGAGGTAAACCGCTCAGCCGCCAGTTGGTATACTCATTTTTTCGAAGCGCTTCCGTTTGTATTTATCGAGGCTGAAACACGAAAATGAAACGTATCTTCACATAAGTAGTTGATTGTTTATAGTGCATTAGCATATGAGAGCTTGTACAATGTCTACTGTTGTTTTGCAGATATAGCACCGCTTGATGTGGACGCACTCACGTTGACGCCTAGTGGCACATCTAACGCCCATAATCCGACGACTAACGCCGACGACGACATACCGACGACTAACGCCCATAATCATGATTTGACCCTTGGGGTAGGTTCTTAAAGGGGTACTGACACAATATTTCGCGGCCGAGATAGCCTGCGGGATCGATTCCGGTGAACATGTGTATATCATCTGCAAAATACCAAGAGCGAATATAGCTTGGAAGTTATTTTAAATGAATTTTTAAGTTTGCGGGAGCAATCGACATCCTCGCGCTACTGACACCC
This sequence comes from Rhipicephalus sanguineus, assembly GCF_013339695.2. Taxonomy (NCBI): domain Eukaryota; kingdom Metazoa; phylum Arthropoda; class Arachnida; order Ixodida; family Ixodidae; genus Rhipicephalus; species Rhipicephalus sanguineus. The sequence goes on along the minus strand of NC_051181.1, from coordinate 164,991,786 downwards.
TCAAAGGGGACACGTGACCACGCTGCAACAAGTTATGATGACATCCTAACCGCCATGTTTTTTTGCCACGTTCGCTCCAGCTCCGGAGGCTCGTCGCTTTTGAAACTGACACTGGTCGGTAATGAGGAGCCTGTAATTATCTGTCGCGCGCTACAACAAACGATGTGCCGTGTTATGACTAACAGGCCCCCAGCAACACATTGCGACAAAGAAATGCGAGGCCAGATTTTTGTGTCAGTACCCCTTCACATATACGTGGACACCGCATATGGTGAATGCCGAGCAAATATGGCATCAACAAGCACAAAATAAATACGGATACTCGATATGTACTCCTTCAAAGCGTCGCGGAACACGAAGAGAAACGCTACGCGCGTCGTGTCTTCCCTCAAGCCTGGCCGTTAATTCTCACAGGGCAAGCGGGGAACGCGGTGCGACAGCCAGGTGAACGTCGCAGAGCATTTTTCGATATGGATGGATGCTATGAGCGAGGCATGGGCTAAAGCCACCAGCTCGAGGTGTTAAAGCGTTGACGAAATTACACTGCTATTGGAAACGCGCCGAATAGGACGGTCGTAGCAACGGCGCGTTTTTTTATCCCGAGCTTGGTGGCACACGTCACCGCCCCGTTATAAAAGGGACGCTCACAGCATGTATCCATCCAAGAGCACTGAGAGGAAAGTGTACAAGATAAAAGGCGCGTTCATGAAGCCTCCGCTATGTGCTTGGCGAGCTTAGTGGGCTAAACGCCCGCCCGCCATCGTCGCGGACCGAGAGGTCATGGGTTCGACTTCCGTCAACGGAAGTTTTTTTTCTTTGCCATTTGATGGCGTTCATTTTGCGGACGCATTTCCGTGACGGAAATACGCCACGAGTCTTGGTGGACCCCAGCATAAAACACTTTTGTATTCAAAATTATGTTTGGCACTATGTTCTATCGGAAGCCCACCTTTGTCACGTCTGTTTTTCAAGAAACAGATTCTCATTTATTGCTTCAAGGGGCCGCTTAAACAAGCGCGCGCAGTGTTTCTAATGCGGCTGCGGCGAGCGACTGGAGGGCTCAGCGTGCCGTGCGCACCGCGCCGGCCAGGGGAGGGGAAAAATCCGAGAATTGAGGAAAACGCGCGCGCGGAGGAGAGTGTCGCTACTTTCAAGATGAAGGGGCTTTAACGATTTCAGGCGGGCGTTAAGGGTGTATCCACACGACGGACCGAATCCGTCTTTTCCGCGGCGGACGGCGCATCACGTGACCCCGCGTCACGGATTTGTGCCATCCGTGCCGCGTCCGCGGACGGAAAATGCCAAGCTTTTTTTCGCATTCGGATTCGCGCGGAATAACACAACAGATTTAGCCGAAGGTGCCATTATCGGTCGGGCAACAAGCGCTGCTTTTTCTTTTTCTCGTATGGAACTCCATCTTCAACTTAAAAGAAACTCTGCGCCATAGACGGAAACATAAAAACCTTCAATAATTTTGCTAGCGATGAATGTGTTTTCGACTTTCAGACTGCTCGCGTTATCTAGAGAAAAAAGGAACAAGCAAGCATTCGCACATTATTATGACCTCTGGGATTTGGTAGCACTCGCGCTGCCGCAGATCACCGAGCTCATGTTCTGTTAATAGAGGCACTCGCTAAGCCTACAGCTCTCAGAAAACGAGTACGGCGCTCGGAAACAGTACCAAATTGTCATGAATACGTTGCCGGCGAAGGTTGACGACACAAACCTAAAGCCGACACAATCGTCAGTTCGGGACTAACAGCCCGCGCAATGCGCGACGATGAGCTTACAGCGCCGCCATGTTTTTTTGCTGCGGCGCGTCCGTGGTCTGGATGTGCTTTGCAGCCGGACGGGCGGCGGGACGATCGTCCGCGGATGAGATTTCCGCGGAGAAGTCCGTCGTGTGGATACACGCTAAGGGTGTATCCACACGACGGACCGAATCCTTTTCCGCCGCGGACGGCGCATCACGTGACCCCGCGTCACGGATTTGTGCCATCCGTGCCTCGTCCGCGGACGTCGCGGACGGAAAATGCCAAGCTATTTTTCGCATTCGGATTCGCGCGGAATACCACAACAGATTTAGCCGAGGGTGCCATTATAGGTCTAGCAACAAGCGCTGCTTTCTTTTTCTCGTATGGTTTCGTAAATTTAGCCGATGAAGATTTATTTTATTATTGCCAGATATCTATCTATTTTAGACCTTGTAGGCGTTTTCCAACACACAACGTAATGGCTGCTCTAAAAGCGAGGCTCTCCAAGTCTGCGCGTAGGTTAAACTGAACAGTCTCGGATGCAACAAATAGGAGCTATGTTTCGAGTAGAAATGCACAGACGTGCAACACTTGCCCGAAGCAAGGTACCGTAGCGCGACCTGCAGCCTCGTTTCCGCTGATATGGCTCGCCGCATCACGGCGTCCTGTCGTTCTATGCGAGGTCCCACGAGCGACAGCAACTGAACAAACTGCTCTCTTGACACTCGCAGCAGCCTCCTGTATTCTTCGGTGTCGCTAACCAAAAGCTCACCGTACAGTTGGTGTTGTATACCCAGATGCTTCTAGTCCTTTTACCAACAAGATCTTTTTGCATGGAAGAAGAGCGCTTCACCGTCTAATTCTGGTAATGCAACAGCCATTGCAGCTAATCGTCGCTTTCTTTCGAACTCCATCTTCAACTTAAAAGAAACTCTGCGCCATAGACGGAAACATAAAAACCTTCAATACTTTTGCTTGCAATGAATGTGTTTTCGACTTTCAGACTGCTCGCGCCATCTAGAGAAAAAACGAACAAGCAAGCATTCGCACATTATTATGACCTCTGAGATTTGGTAGCTATCGCAGATCACCGAGCTCATGTTCTGCCAATAAAGGTACTCGCTAAGCCTACAGCTCTCAGAAAACGAGTACGGCGCTTGGAAACAGTACCGAATTGTCACGAATACGTTGTCGGCGAAGCTTGAGGACACAAACCTAAAGCCGACACAATCGTCAGTTTGGGACTAACAGCCGACGCAATGCGCGACGAAGAGCTTAAAAGATTCGAAGCGGGCAGCTCTCGCTTCAGACAGTGCCGCCATGTTTTTTTTGCTGCGGCGCGTCCGTCTACTCGCTTCGTCCGTCGTCTGGATGTGCTTTCCAGCCGGACGGGCGGCGGAACGATCGTCCGCGGACGAGATTTCCGCGGATAAGTCCGTCGTGTGGATACACGCTAAGTGACGTTAAAATTGGTCACAATTAACGACGCTAGCATAAATTATACGATACGTTAGAGACTTTACGATTCTATTTCGGCATTACCAGAAACAAGGCTACACGTTACAATAAAACGTCACAAACAAAAATTTCGGTGTCACGGGTCCTTTAATTTCGTTCATTCTTCTAGCGTCTGGGCAATTATGTCTGGAGTTAATAAGCATATAGCTGCTTCTCTTGACACAGCTCTCCTCGTATGACAAATGATGTGCGCTGCCCATTTGCGAGACAAAATGCCCTGGTTGCGTGTCTTTCGTTCGCCACTGTGGCCAAGCGTTGGGCATTATATTCTCATAGAAGCACACTTTCGACGTCACTTGTTTCTGGTTATTATTATTAGACATTAGATAGCAATTGTTGTCACGTTGTGCAACGCTATGACCGGCAACAGAAAAGGGCACTTCAACTATGCACAGCCACAGCGGTGGCCACCGCGACGGTAACGGTGCACAGTGGGACGGAGTTGGCGCATGCGCAATTGGCTTGAAGCATAGGCTCTGTAGAAGCTGCAGCGGCAGGCTGGGCTACACATGCGCAGACGCCTCATCGCAGAAACGAATCATGGCATGAGATAATTCTTTAATATGGAAGTGCAGTTCTACAACTTCTACAGCAAAAAGAACCACGTTGCATACACCGTTGCAATGCCTTTTCACAAACATGAAAAATGGGGCATATGCTTTCGAATTAGCACTTTATTGTCAGAAAAGCAAAAGGACAAGGTGCCTCCAGCTTTGTCATCATAAAACATAGGTAGGCTGTAGGAGATGAATGGCCTCAACATGAAATGACTTATGTTTAGCAAACAACTCTGCAGTGATAAAGATATATGGTACAACCAGCAGCATAACAGGACACCTCCCAGGTAACAGACATTGGTGGGCTTAACGGTATTACGTGGTTGGGATTCACTCAACACATCACCCAAGAACAGCAAGAAAAAACAGTTTCACCGATGCAGTTTTCCTGGAAATTCTTACTAACTATAACTAGACAGGGGTAAAACATTTCTTTCAAACAAGCTCGTAAGAGCGACACAATTATGTACAATTGTTCAAGAACAACACTTCAGCTGACTGCTTGCCCACAGGTACAGAGCAAATCATGGCATCCGTCAGTTTTAGGAGTTTTACTCATGCTAGTAATAAAATCAGTTCATTAGATTGGACAAAACAAACCACAGACGCGCGTAGATCAAAAGCCCACTGTTCATAATTACAGTACAAGCTTAAAAACATTTATTGGCTTGACAAGGATGCAAATCTCATATTTCTTTTGGTTCACAGTTAATAACAGCACCTTGAACAATCGCCGGAAGTCTTTTCGTGAGTAGCAAAAGAATTTAATTTTAGCAAGCTGTGAATCATGCAGGCCTGCAATACTTTCAATTTGGTCTTATGTCTCAATAATAGCATAGCAGCGTATCAATTATAGACAAGTGATCATTCTAAACACTGGTAAAGGCATATGTGCCACAACTACATAAAAATGTAAAAACAAAAATATACACAAAAGAATTTCAGCCATATTATGCCATGTTCAATGAAATGCGACAGATGAAACAAATCATTGTTGTCCCACTGAATATCAAAAGGCTGATGTCTGTGCCGTCAGCATGTTTAACAAGCTAGCACAGGTGGAATATGTCCGATACACAGAACTTGACACACATTTCTGTTCCAGTGATAATGTGCAGTAAATATGGAGACAGAAATAAATGAAGAGTTTAGGAACCGATACAGCTCAGCCCAAGAATGGTAAAAAGAAAAGGTAAGCCAGAGAACTCAAAACAGACTTGTTGCGCAGAATGTTGGCCAGCAGTGGGCCACATGCAAGTGCTGGTGACAATGGTACACACATTACAATGATTACTTTTGCCTACAGGCCACTTCTGTCAGCTTAAGTTGCACCACCAGCTCTGAATTCTAGCCAAATATAAAAAAAAAGTCCTACACAGTATCTCCAGAAACAGAACACTAACGTGACAAAAAAAAAATGTAGCAGTGACTGATGTAGAAAAACAAGGGTTTTTCTTTCACCACAAGGAAAAAATAATAGCTTTTAACCAGACACACGCATCTTTGTACTCTCTATATATATATACATGCGCTACGCCATTCTCGCCTCATATGTTTTCACTCTCATGTACACTCAGCATGTAAATTATTTCACTGTGAACAAACATGAGAACCAACACATCTGTCAGCAACATTAAAAGAGGACATAGTGGGCAGCAGTAACTAATGATGACCGTGCGAACAGTTGTGGCAGACAGACAGAAATGGGTCTAGAGTGCCTTGCATATAAAGCAGTAAGAAAAATATGGAGAAAAATAAAAAGAGGCCGCCAGGAAGACAGCCTTTTCAGTATGATTACAAATGAAGCCCAAGTGAAGTGAGGTATCCTACAGCAGGCTAAGTCGCAACGTGTGGAATGATGATGTTAGCCTAGAGTGCATCACGTAATCCGCCTGCGTTTCCTTTCCACAGGTGCAGTGGCAGGAGCGGGAGGAGCACGTCCTCTTCGAGAAACGCCATTCATACTGCTGTCACTGGGTGTTCTTGGTGAAGCTGCAAAAAGAAAGTAGAAAACCTTTGAGGTGCACAATGAATGACTGCTGCTTATACGAGAACCCAACAAGGTACACACAAATCCCAGCATTTGTTTCTGGCGCTATCATTTCAGAGGAATCTGGCTGCAACATAGAGGCAGGGTTCACCAGGTGCTTTTTCAGTACATAAATCTGGCGAAGCAACAATAAATACAGTTGGCACAAACCTTAACCCTTTGAGGGTTGATTTCTCTCGCGAAATGTGTCCCAAAAATGTGTATTTTTTAAATGCTGAAGTAAATTCTTCAAGACGAATCTATTAAAGAAAAAAAATTAGTCTAAAATTTTTCTGGGTGACTGTAAATTGACAAAAAAAAAATCGCCGCATCTCCACTAATGTGAATCATGACGGGTGGCGGAGCACTGGGTACCGTAACGGTATGTCATCGTCCATCACCCACGCGTTGCCACTGCGAATGTAAATTGAGTGACAAAAAGTGTATATACTATATACAAATGTATTAATTTGGTTCCTCTTTAATGCTCTTCTATTTTAATTTTCTTGTTATAATTCATATATCGTCTTGAGTTCTGGATTCCGTTTTCCCTTCATTATTGCTGCTTTGTGGTCTGTGAAGTGAAGAGCCAATGGTTCTTCGAGTGGATCTAATCTAAAGTTGGCAAAGACAAGGTCTATGCATGTTCTTCGGGTGGTTGTTGGTTATTTCCAGTCATATGAAATGCATCGTAGAGCATATCGAGACATCATATACTGCATAATCCAGCTGCTGTCCATAATAGAGTTTTAGCTTGAATCCGTACTTCTTTACGCTACCGTGTTACCGGATACCGGATGGACTGTGCACATGCGCGAACCTTTACGGAAGGTAAACTACTCGCCTATTAGGCTTTACGTTTACGGCCCTATCTCGCAAATCCACCTCCGTTCGTGGCTACTCGCGATATCAGCTTTGCGAAGGCTCCAGCCGTCGAATCAAATAAGCTGAAGTGCGAGCGCCACTTACGATCACCTTGTTTCTGCCGGATTACCGAGGCTAGAGCCACTAGAGATACCTAGAATACCGAAGCCGTAAACGTGAAAGGCCTAAGGCCTCTGACAGGCTGGATAGGTGGCACCATCTAGCGGGGCCAGGGTGAACCAGGCAAGCACAAAATTGTTATTGCAGAAACATCAGGCATTCTACTTCTAATGTAAGTGCCTTGCAGTGGCATAATTACGAATTAGTTGACTTTTTAATAATTTCTTTCCCTCAAAAACACTGCGCGAAAACAAACGTGTCCATGACTGTGGTTGCATGAAGCGTCACAAGATGTCGACACCGTCGCCCGGTACCCCGGTATTGCTACACCCCTTTGCGTATACCGGAATAGTGCAAACGCTAGAAGCCTCTTTTATGATTTTGCCGCAACGGTAATTCAATATGACCTAAATTAAATGTAGTTTAAATGCAGTTATCATTATCATTTAGTGGTTTGCGCAAGCGTAAACGCTTACGTACGTACGTAAAGGTTTACGTTAGAGTACCTTAAGATATTTCAGGAGTGTTCGGAGTGCTGCATATGACTTTTATCTGAGACTTTATAATCGTAATCGCAACATACACACGTATGTTTCGACTATAGCAACGGTTTTCTATATATCGTGACAGCGGACAGTGAGTGACAAAGCTAGGTCCTAAGGTGCTTTGCCCCTAAGACCATTTGTGTTGTTGCACACACGTGGTTTACAGTCACAGACTGTTTATTCAGACATGCTCGTTTATTCGGACACCTTCCCGGCACCGCCACTCGTCCCATTGTAGTAATGTAAACTCGCGACCGAAAATTTGGATGCCCCGCAGTATGCCGTTAGATTTTTCGGACTCCATGTGGCTGATCGAGTGCGACGCTGAATGCCATGATAAGCTGTCAGCAACGTTTACAATATTTTTGCTTGGTTCCCAGCACTGACATGTTGCACTGGCTATAGCTTGAGATCGTGCCAGTGTCAATATTCACGCGCAGAAATTACCGATCTCGAAGGCTATGTTTGTTGGCTACACATAACTAAGGTGGCTAGAATGGGGAGGTGTGCTGAGCGCCGCGCGTTTCCCTTGCCAGAGAGGGTCCCTCTGCGCGCCGATGCCGCCAGGGGCGCTGCTGCGGGGGCGCGGGTACAGCTGCCGCTGTCGCAGATTGCCCGTTGGAAGGCTACCACAAGGAAACGCGGCGTGATTTTTGTTCTTTTCACCATTTACGCGTTCTTTATTGTACACGAGTGATGCATTAGTGAGCTGTGGTGAAAATGCCCTATAAAACGAAGAGAACTGAACGCTGGTGCTTCGTTCCTGGCTGCTACGAAAACTCTGAAACCAAAGAAATGAATTGAGAAGAAATACGATAATGATGAACAAAATGTACGCCCTATCCCGGTATGGGGCGCCGTTTTCTTGTTGCTGTTCTTTTTCTTTGGCAACGGAGCTTAAAAAATGAAACCTCTAATACTATTAGAAAGGAATGATTTGCGCTTGTGCCTTGGACTTCTAATGTTCGTTGCAAACAACGTGTTAGATATGGAAGCGCGATTACCATGGTCTGTAATTAGATCAGAGACACCAACAGTTAAAACGTACATTTTTAAAGATATACAGTTCGCATCAGAGACAATCATTATATGTTTTCATTTAAAAACCTAGTTTATTCTTTGAAGCACATTGGTCGTGAGTGAACACCCCTCAGATTATATTCGCATTAGCGCTGCTAGAACTACTCAATGTAAAAATATAACATATTGGCTCTTCATGTAAGCTCAATTCGATCCTTCGCACACAATGTCGTGATATTTTTTTTTTTCTGTTGCTGACGTCACTAAACCCTGAGGACCAGCTCCGACTGGTGGACAGGGCTCTGGCATCAGCTGCAAGCCATGGCTACCTGGAATAAGGAAGTCACCCACCTCTGGGCGAAGAGAACGCGCCTGGTCAGATAATAAAGTTCAATTCTCTCTCTCTCTCCTAATGCTAAACAAATGCCATTTCTGTATTTAAATTACCAGTACACAATTACCTTGCTCACATGAGAATTAGTAATACAACTCATTATGTCAATAAAAAAACCGCGACTTATGCATCGGTAGAGGGTAAGGTTAGGACAACGTCACTAGACTAGGTTGCTAACCTAGTTTAGTAACGTTGGGTTAGGCATCATCTCTCGCTCTTTTCAGCGGTCTTTTTCAATTCGACTTCCCAATAATACACCTAAGGCGCTTAGACGTGCTCCCTGTTGAGTTGCAGAAATTAGCGCTTTTTTTCTATCTTCCTCTTATCATCGTATATATACACCTATATTAATTCCAGAAATACTGGCTGTTGTTTTAGCAAGCTCCCGTCAAATGAATCAACAGCAGTTATAGTTACAGATTATCTTTCGGTATGTTCAGCACTTCCTATATACGGCAGCGAATTCAACACTCCTGAGCATGTTTCGTTATCTAATACCTGCAAACTTACAAAAATTTGGTTGCTGAGGGTACTGGGCCACCGCGGATTGTATCTAAATGAAATGGTGGATTCATGAGCCTCAGTATCTCTATGTGGAGGTCTGATTCCTAATTTACCAGATACGGCTTATGCGACAGCTTTAAGGTATAGAAATGCTTGTTTGCAAAGCGACACTGGCAAATTATCACTGGATAAATTTAAGAACTTCGTACATGTAAGGTATTGCTGGAATAAACAGCGGTGTGCATTGTGACAATAGAAGTTTCTTACAGCAGATTACGCGGTCAAATTCCACGAGTGAATTTTTATTTATTTAATGCAGGTCTCATGGCGTCCCCGGCCGTTGTGCAAATTTTGCAATCAATTGAAACAACGGACCACTTCCTTTTATTCTGTCGCCGATATACAATTAGAAAAAAAAGGTACCTCGTAGCTCCAATTCAGAAGATATGATTAACAATAAGTTACTGTTCTTATATTGGAGGGATGTCTGTTATGCTGTATTCGGTTATATAAATTTGACGAAAAGATTACCGCGATGGTTTATTTTTCTTTCCCTTTTCTTTGTTCCAAATCCATTTTGTCTAGATCGATCTTTTGAATACTTCAGATCTAGATATTTACTACCGCGAGGGTTATCTTTTTCATAAATTCCATCTGACAGTATGACCGCTTGCTAATTTATCATTTTCATTTACTCGATGTTTACTTTTTAATCTAACTTTCTAGTTACCCTTGGCTTCATGTGTTTTTTTAAATTATCCATATTGTGTGTAACGAATTTTTTTGCTTTCAAGGAAGTAACACCAATCGACATTTGCTGGTTGGTGCGCACCGCATGTCACTCCGATATATTCTTTCTCGCGTGCATTCCTTCACGAAAATCAGTAAAGAAGGAGAGAAAGATGAGAAGCATACGAACTTGAGCTTGTTGGTACACATCCATAGTAAAAAACAGCGCGAAAACTACAAGGACGAGACAGCGCTAGTCCTGTTTCATCTGTCTCGTCTTCGTAGTTTTCGCGCTGTTTTTTACTAGGAGAGGAAGATGGTACAGTGTGCCCTTTTTTACTGCACCCGCTGAAAGAGAAAAGGAAAAAGACGATTAACGCAGCAAACTGTTGCAAGCTAATAGCGCGAGACAGGTTTGCCGTACATGAGCGGCGCTACGTGGCACGTCGTCTGCTCGACTCCCCGCGCCTCTGCGTACAGCGCCCCTTGCGGCATCGGCGCGATTTGGGGACCGGTTTTCGCGGCCGCTTTTCACACCTCCCCATTCTAGCCACCCTAACATAACGGTTGCCTTTTGGATTTAGCCAGTCAAGTATCCATTGAACGGCTACCACGGCCAAATAGCAGGCCAAGCCAAGCCAAGCTGAAATCAGCTTGGTGCGGCGATTGAGGTTAATGACAGCACGTACGATTAAGACGTGGATCCTAATTTGGACAAAGAGAGTACGACAACAAAGGTGCTGCAACATCAACTAACCCAACGTCGTTCCCTGTTGACGCTTGAGCGCTTGCGTTGTCAAATGTTTCTGTGGCTAGGCCTGATCTGCGCCCCGAGATTTGTGTCTCGCTGCCTTGATTATTCTGACGCCGCTTGTTCCATGTGCGCCGCCGGAACTAAAGGAACCTGGCAACTACAAAGCCGACTATGGCGAAAAAAGCGGCAATTATTCACCAGGTGGAAGGCGGTCTACTCCAATCTGAAGTTACTTGGGAGTTTTCGACAAGTTGGGCAATGAGATCATCCGTCAGCTACTCGAACCAGCGCATGTGGACAGAGACTGTCGTGATGACGCGCCTCCCACACCACAGCCATAAAATGTGGATTTAGCGTAGGCCGTTGCAGTGCTTTTGCTGACTAACACGGGTGGCCAAACATTGGCTGAAATGCAGGCCGACTTGGTCGCGCATAAGTGTGCATGTGTACAGACATGCATTGACAAGTTTTTGCCGGCTGCTGGGCCAATAATTATGCTTCTGCATAAACAAATAAGAAATCAACTTTCTGCTAATTTCATTGATCCCAAGATGTTAGTTAACACTAACACAACCAGGTTTGCGGCTAACAATAACTTTTTACTTCCTAAGGTTCATACTAACTATGGTAAATCATCATCTCTCTTCTGTACCATCTCCATATGGAATAATTTGCCCACTTCACTAAAATCTAAAGTTTCTTTAATTTCATTTAAAAACTCATTAAAAGAGCATCTGTTAAATAGTTGATCTGTCTTTTTTTGTGTTGCTTCACACTGTACTTATTATTTGTATTTTTGATTCCATGCACTTTTGTTTTTCAATCTGCTTTGTGTATTGTTTGTTTCTGCGATTCTAACAGCTGCTTATCCTTGTTTTATTTATTTGTAATCACCACCGAGGGTCCCGTTGCAGTCGTGTACTTTGGGACCCTCGTCTGTATATTTTACTCCCTGTAACATGCTTTTATATCATGATAATAAACTTATTGATCGACTGATTGAATAAAGGTGCTTTTTCCTGGTGAATCTTTTTTTTCGGACTCCCAATTATTCAGACTTCTCGGCGGTTCCCGCCGAGTCCGAATAACCAGTCGGCGACTGTATGCATGAGTAACACCAAGATAAATTCTAAAAAAAAAACCTATACAGTCAACGTCCGATTTTTCGGACTCCCTAGGGACAGCGAAATCATCCGAATTCATGCTTTTTTATTCCGCTCAAGCAGTCAAATCGCCACAGCCATGTTAAAAATAGCTTTAATGCCTCCCAGTATACTTATCAGGCATTTTGGTGAGCGCCCAGGCTCTCTCAAATACATTCAGTACTTGCCGCGAACCCCGCCCACTTGCAAATTTGCGTCTCGCGATGAGCGCCGCTGATACCAACAAAGCGCGGAATAGGTTACAGCTCTTGCATAGAGCGTTCGGAAACGATGACGCGGAACACAGACTGTGGCAGAAGAGTGGACTACTCGTCCGTAAACTATGCGCACACGCATCATTTACGTGCGTGTGTGCATCGCCGAACCTTATGTTGATACGCAACATTTGCTGCCGTGTGAAGCCGATCGTTTATAGTTATGAAGCGTGGAAACTTGCGCAAGTTGGTAAGTCATGATTGAATAAACGAACAGCGCAACGGACAAGGACAGAGGAAGGTACCAACAAAGGTTGAAAGTCAGCGCTGTGTGTTGTTACCTTCATCTGTCCTTGTCCGTTGCGCTATTCGTTTATTCATTTATAGTTGTGTGCACCACGTTGACAACTAGGCTGATGCCATCACTGTACTGTTGCTGTACCGTACGCACGCATTTGTCATGAAAGGGTTCGTGATGCCCACTCCGTTCCTGACCGCACACGGGCACGGCAATGGCGAGCGGGTTTCGTTCGTGAAGGCAACGCGTCTGTGCGGCGCACTTAGCGGTCTCGCACAAAGAGGCAGCATGGATGGCGGCACGGCGCGTTTGGGTTCTCGCCTATTAAATGCGTGCAGTACTCATGCAACCGCGCTAGGCCGCGCACTACCGAGCACTACCGAGCACTACCGAGCAGTTAACTGAACATGCTTATCGTAAGGGTTGTCAGCGATTAAGCCGTACCGGCGCGTTTCCCGCCTGCCGCCATCATGCCTTCGTGCATTTCCACTGCTTATCTGCAAAGATATCGCCTCGCGGCCCCTTTGAATTTCTGGTCTGCTCAAAACCCATAACACATCGGCGCTGCGGCAAAGCCGACTTTCGAACTCTGCTACTGTCGCAAACAGATCGACTCGCGAAAGTGCTGGTTCGAACCTACGAGATGATAGACGCGGCAGACATGGGGGCTTCAATTAACGCCTTTCGGACTCGCAATTTGGGCAGAAAGTCCAAAAAGTCAGACGCCGAATAGTTTCAGCGTCCGACATTTCGGAGGTTCTTATACATTGATGTCTACGGGGCTGGTGACGGTGCCGTGAAAGCATCCTAATTTTCGAGCATGTCCAGAAAATTGGGCGTCCGAAAAATCGGCAGTTGACTGTACGACCATCAAATATTATGCGCTAAAATAAATGCCTGTGTAGTTCACAGACGTACAAAAATAAGAGCACAAAGTGGCATTAGGCATAGTGTCGCTGTGCACACTTTTGAGATCTTGCTCACTCATCAACATCTGAGTCTTAAGTCGTAACTCCCCGTATGACAGGCTGACATTTACTGAATAAGATTCTGATTTGGCAGTCGAGAGGCGATTCGTAGGAATTGCTGCTAGACTCACTTGCGGCAGAGAAACCGGTGTGAACTTCCATAGCGAAAGCAAACTGTGTGAGTGAGCGCACTGAAGAAAACTGTGTAGTGAGCGTGTTCGGAAAGCGAAAACAAGACCGAAACCTATAATAATCCTTCATCTTATCGCCAATTAGACGGAAGCGGCTTCTGTGAGTCCCTGAAACAAGAAACGCAACACAGCGGCATCGTTTGTGTCAGTCAGCACCTGCACGGAAACAGGCGTAATCGCGTACCGTGGAGCAGTAAACGAGAGTAAAAAATCGGTCACCTTTTGAAAGATTCTAAACCGGAAAGCCATCAGTTTTTTGGGCACAACAAGCGGGAACCGGCCGAAAAATGAAATCGAAACTAGCCGGCGCACCACTGTAGTAAAGCATAAAAAAAAAAAGAGACATCAGCACAACGAAAAAATTCCATGAATTTCCTCAGTGTGGCAGCACGTGCCAAGCAAGAGAAGTGATTAAAAAAAAAAGTGCGCATTTTAAACATACATGCAATGATGTACATGTACGTCTTTGACCCTCAAAGGGTTAAAATGCAATTTTCATTGCTCTTTGTTGTGTAGTAGTGAGCTGAAATTTATTGCATGTGGTCAGAATGTGAAAACATAACATTGTCAGTTTTACTCCAATCCTGCAAAGTGATCATTCCTTCCTGCAACACTTGGATTTTGTGTTTTTAAATGTCGTTTCTGCAAAGATACATGCCAAGCAAATCTTTCCAAAAAAAGTCACAGTTTCACCGCAACGGCTAAGCAATGAATGTGATAAAATCAAGAGTTCGACGAAAACTCGTCTGGTCGGGAACAATCACGGTCAAAAGTAAGAAGACGCCGACCAAAAACTTAAAAAATAATAACAAAGACGTTTCGGCTCCCGTACGGGGGCCTTGTTCACAAAATCTGTGAACAAGGCCCCCGTACGGGAGCCGAAACGTCTCTGTTATTATTTTTTAAGTTTTTGGTCGGCGTCTTCTTACTTTTGACAGTGAATGCGATAGCAACAAATTGGAATGTAACGCGAAGAACGGAAAGCAGCTCGAAATTGCCAGCGCGTTGCTCAAGCCCAAAGGACGCACAAAAAGAACGCACACAGGACAAGTGCAAACTATCAGACCTCACAGCTCGACACTTGAAGCGCACTGCTCAAACATAAAGCAGGACGCAAGAAACGAACGAACAGGTACACACAGGACGAGCGCGAACTAACTGTCACAGTTGTTACTTATTTCTGTGTGAACAGCGCGCTCCTTTCGCAAACGTGGCCGCTGCAGCGAGCGAAATGTGACCTTCGTACGCTCTGTGACTTCAGCGCGGACATCGTGGAGAAGGCACAAGACATACAACCCCCGCTCCCCCCCCCCCCCCCCCCGGCCGCCCCCTTCTTTCCTCGAGATAAGCGCACGAAGGCGACCATGCCCTGTAGGGCGAAGAGCAACGGCGTTCGCAGGAGCGAGGCGACGATCTTTAAAGCGCGCCACACGCGCACATCTATGTGGTGACTAAGAAAGCATGCTGAAGTAAATGGTGTATATAAATAGCTTGCCGTTAGCAGGCTGAAAGACGGTCTGTTGGTGGCCTAACCGTCTAACGCCACGCGCTGCAAAGCGAGAGGTCGCCCGTTCGATTCCGCGCGTCGGAAAGTCGCCGCCGTCATACGGTGCATAACAGCGGCGACAGTGATGACAAAAATCATCCGAGACTGTCCATATAACTGCTATCGCAATAAAACACACAGAGACTTGTGTACAGCACCCACCTGGAGGGTACCTGCTGATTGGTGCAGCTGGGAGAGATTGGCGCCTGGGCGAATTTCTCACAAGGTCTTGGACAGGCAGAGCTAGCCGGTCATCATCTTGACCTGAACACTGGAGCCGTGCAATGGCCTCATCAACCCCTGCCAGCTCCTTCTTGAGTTGCTCATAGTCCTTCTTCTTCATCACAAAAGTAGTGTCCTTCTGCTTTTGTTTCTCCAGTTCTGTCCGTGCGTCTCGCTGTTTCTTCATGGCCACACTAAGCTTCTTCAGGAGCTCTGAAAATTGGGACACACAAAAGCACTCAGACAAACTGCAATCACAGCTCAGTGTTTTCACAGTTCTACTCGTGCCGAGATCACTTGCACAAAATAACGTAAATAAGCGGCTACACTGAGTCACTTCCTCCTCATGCAGGTTACCTTGGTGCAGGTTGGTCAAGAGTTCTCAGACTGATAATACAGAAAACACATATTGCAATACAGTCGATCCAAAACACATAAATATTGAAGGAGATTGCAAAATAGTCTGACATATGGTCATTTGTGCTCAATATCTGCGCTTCAAACTCTTTAGACTTGGAGATTCAGGGCTTCTCAGCACTCCTCAGTTCATCAGAATGGTATCAAATATATGAGAGAATTAATGAACAGCTGGGTAGCAAAAACCCATGAACAATGCTAAAATACACCAACTTGATGAGGGTCAATTCAAAGGCACCTCTAAAGAGAAAACGATGCTTAAGATTTTATGCTCCTTTCCGAATTCAGAAAAGGCAATGATGAACCTTCTTTGCTCCACATACCCGAACACCAAACCATACAGACGTGATGCTGACGCCGATCTGGACCAAGATTTTACTGCAGTAGAGGTTCACGTGGTGTTAGCCAGCCTACACTCCACATCAGCGGCAGGCAAAGAAAGAGTACCGTATTTACTCGAATCTAACGCGCACCTTTTTTCCGGAAAAACGAGTCCAAAAATCGCATGCGCGTTAGAATCGAGTACCGAAAAAAAAAAAGAAACTCGGTTATCGTATTGCCATCGACATTTCAAAATGGCCGCCTCCTACGATTTCTGCCATTTTTTCAGTTCGTAAGTGCTAGCCACCCTAGTAAGTGCGTACGTGTGCTGAGGAGATTGTCATCCCGTTCTGCGTTCGCATCGACGGCATGGAAGTGCCGACTCCAAATACTCGACGAGTGTACCATGATGCCGCATTTAAAAGAATAGTTATTACATGTGCAGAGAGACGGACGGAAATCGGGCCGCATCGCGGTCGTTCGGAGTTCCCGAAACGTGCGTGCGAGACTGGCGCAAACAGAAGCAGATTTTTTACAGCAAAGCTTCACGAAAAGGTTTCAGTGGACCAAGGCAGGGCCGGTTTCCCGAAATCGAAGAGCGTTGACAGCGACAAGGAGTTGTCCGACAGCGACGAGGACTGATCCATTACGCGACTCGTATCGCCGCCGTAGTGGTGACAGTTTTAGCGGCAAGGCCCGCTTTTTGACTTTGTGTTTTACTTTTTTGAAACTTTAGTTCTTTAAAACCCAAATGCTTGTTCTTCTGAATGTGCGAAGTTTGACTCCTACGGACTTTTTTTGTTCTTTTCTCTCACTAAAAATGGGTGCGCGTTACAATCGATGTATTACTTTTTTTTTTTTTTTTGGTCGCGGAAAACGGGTGCGCGTTACAATCGAGGGCGCGGTAGAATCGAGTAAATACGGTAACCAACACGATGCTCCGGAAATTGGATGGAGTAATCTATTAATGCCATCACCACACTGTTCAGTCATTATTGGCACAAAGGTTCCACTCCTCCCGAATGGAAGGATGCCTAAGTAATTTTTCTACCCAAGCCTGGCAAATCTCTTAAATTAATAAATCTTCGTTCTACTTCACTCTCATCATGCTTGGCCTGCGTTGACTTTTTGTTGAGTGCATGGAGACGAGGCACCTGTTTTCTTCAACCATGGTCGGATTCCACCCTAACGTCTCAACACAGGATTTCTACAGCAAATGCAGAGGGATGTTACAGAGCCGGGATCCCTAAAGTGGCCAGAACAATCTAGGGAGTTGACATTGAAGGGTTCCTGAACCACTTTTCCAAGTAATCACCAAATGACTTCAGCATCGGAGTTCATTGCCTCACAAATAGACTGCGGCAAAAACTTCTTGACTCCCTCAAGAACGAGCAGAGTTACAAGGATTTGTCGCACACTTTAAGCGCTTTCTCTCTTCCTTCGTCCCGACGAATTCACTGAAAGCTACACAGCGAGAAATGGCATGGGGGAAAGAAGTTATGTTAGCGCGCGTCATGACCTTGAGTGCACGTGATAAAACGTGATTGCTTTCTCTCTCGTTGAGATTCCTGTGCAAACTAGTGTGGCTACTGAATAATGTTAGCAGACCATGGTAGCGTGGCGCAGGTATGGGGCAGCACCCCATGGAAAGAAGCGCATCTGATCCAAACACCGTTCTTGACTTGTGTCGGCTACTGGCCAACAGCATGCTATCTGCTGTTTGATGTCAAACACAGGTGCCAGCAGCTTCGAAGAGAGTGAGCACAGGCCTCTGTATGAAAAGAGGGCGCCTAAGAAAATGGCAACCTCACGCTCCACTTCCGAACTTGCCGAGTATGAATGCATGATTTGGCTGAACTGTCCAAAGCAGTGTCTGCTTTCCGCAGGATGTGTTTCTTCACCAAGCCCGAGGGTGGTTCACGACCCCTTTAAGAAAGCCTTTGATGATGTGGCCCAACGAGCCATTCTAGAGAATCCCTCGGCTCTAGGGATTGGTGAGAGGATTTACAGCTATATATCCCAGCCTTCCTGCACAAGTGAATGGCCACACTTTATTTAGGCCTAACCAGCAGTGACAATACTTCTCTAAAGACTTGCCGCTCCCCTCAAGGGGCTTGTCTTTCTCCCTTTCTGTTTACTACTACAATGTATACATTTGCAAAAGTTGCAAAAGAATTATTGGCAACCCTGCACACGAGACATGCCATTTATGCGGATGACGTGACCATATGGATGCAAACTGGACTTGCATGTAAGGTAGTGGATGCACAGCAGAGAGCTGCAGGCGAAGTTTAACGACATGCCCACAAGAACGGACCCGAGTGCTCTCCGGCAATGTCTAAACTCTTTCACATGTGCAGGAAGCTCCCTAACACCATAGAGAGGTATAAAATACTAATTGACGGCACCCAGGTACCAATTGTACCAACCATCAAGGCACTCGGTTTGTACATCCAAGAAAAGGCCCAGAATTCAGTAACAGCTAGGGACAACAAGGCAACAGCTCAGTAATAGTATTCTCAAAAGTGTGACGAGTCTGAGCTAGGGACTTAAACAAAAGGAGGCATCCTTTTCTTAAACTCCTTGATTCAAAAGCAGATTCTAATATATGCAACACAGTGTGTGCAATACAATGCGCTAGTACATGAACCTCATGGTGCTTCTATTCAAGCAGCAATACCACTGAATTAAGAGATTTGCATTTACCGAGATCCTAGTGCATGCTGTGTAGTGTACACAGGTAATCAGCACCATACTTGCTAGCCTATGGCCTCCAAGATCTGGTGGCACATGCTGAAAGCCTCACCTGCTAACTTCGCCACAGGTGGAAAAGACACTGTTTTTCTTTGGTGGCCACTCACCATTGTCGAATATGAAAGGTGCATTTGCAAACAACCAAATGCATATCAACCAAGACCTCCACAGTAGACAAAGTCTATTGCCTCAGTCTTCCTCTGTGACAACGGAGAAGCTTCGTTATGTTAAAATTGCAGATAAAGATGATATGCGATACTGAAGTTAAAAATGCACGGTACTTAGGGACACGAAGTAATACACTTTGATATCCTGGCGCTTTTTCATTAGATATTGAAGTCTGTTATACTGACATCTTGCATACAAGTAATCTTTCCTTCAAACATATCTTTCATGAGCAATGTTGCTGCCCATAACTTTTGACACGGTATGTGTGTCCACTTACGAATTTGTTCTTGCACTCTGTCAAGGTCCTTCATGGGCGGCTCACCAAAGACGTTACCCTGAAGCTGGGCGATGGCAGGTGCCCGGTTCTGGTGGCCACCAAACTTACCCGTGCTTGCAATGCGCTCACCTGTCTTGGCCAGCAAGGTTGGGCAGGCACAGAACTTCGTCACCTGCAGGGCCAAGTTGTGTGCCACTTTGCATCAGCCCACATTTAAAATTCTATTGATAAAGAGCACTTAGCAACTGGAGAAAAACAAGCAACACTACAAATTAGATTGAAACTTCTGAAATACAAAAATGGGACACTATTGCTGGAACCCAAAGCTTAATAGTTTGGCGTGGTAAGAAGCAACACAAAAGGAAAAAGTAAGTGATGACACCTCGGTTGATAGCCCAAGGCAGCTTCCCACCATATAAGATTGTGCCTATAATTGGAGAAGAGAGTCAAGTTTGTTAGCACGGACACAGAAAAACAACTACATTACATGTAATATGCAATCACTAGGCTTGTGCGAATATTCGAGCACTTCAAATATTCGAACGAATAAGAAAGTATTCGAATTCGCTTCGATTCGAATTTAAATTATTGAAAATTTCGAAGTATTCGAAAGGAACGAATAGGTGTATATTTTTCCGCTTGTAACCCCCCTGTAAAGGTGGTTTCACTGCAGTGCAGTGGTGCTGTACCGTGAAAACACCTTTCAAAAAAAATCCACACTGTCCGTTTGTAATCTCCTGTAAAGGTGGTTTCACTGCAGTGGTGGGTTCTATACCTTGAATACACCTTTCCAGGGAAAATCCGCACTGCCGCGAAGCCCCACTTCAAGGTTAAATGAACATATTACCCTCACATCGATTCATAATTTTTTACTTGTTGTACCAGCTTATATGCTCCAAGTGTAGTAAATTTTAAAATGTAACATACTTTACAGGTTATCACTTGCATTCTACCAAAAGCCAAATCCTGCTACTATTCAGAGTTGCTTCCACTTCCTTTGAACCTAAAAGAATGACATTTGCACATGCCTTGTTACAATTAAATGCAGATTGGTTGGGCCATGACAAATATGCTCGTATTTCTTTATAATGTGATATATACTATTCGAATTCGATTCGAAATTATTCGACCAAAATCCCTATTCGCTTCGAACCTAAAATGTACTATTCGCACAAGCCTAGCAATCACCTTGGCAAGTTCATGGGCATTTCTTGACCAGAAAGCAATCAGATGGCCGAGTCTGTGGCATTACAGAACCACACCAGCAGAAACTAGTGGTAGATAGTGTGAGCAAGCCATCAACACGCTTCACGAATTGGCACAGGTATACTCGGCGACAACTTATCTTGACAGTGGAGCGAAGGCTACGGAGACGGGGCTTCCACCCATTCGTGTTGCTCCGCAAGTAGTACAACAGCTTGCGGATGATTTCGCTTTTGCTCGCTCGCAGTTTAAAAAAACATATACATGAAAAATGTGAATGGGGTGACATTTTGATTGTTCAGTGTGCATTTTCGTGTCATAAAGCGAGTATATTTTTCTTGGAGAAATAAACAACACGTTTGCGGCCGCACACTGACCCACTACGGCATGAATGCCATGTTTACTTTGGAAAACGGGCGTGCTGAAAAGGTGGTGCTCTCTAAGAAATGGAAAGAAAAGGAAAGCATTCTTGCAAAGTGAACAATAACTGTATTTTATTTACGACTTCCCGCAACTGTTTCAGTCTCATAATAAATAAATCAGCATTTATTTCAGCAAGGCAAATGGAGAATTATCAGTAAACTGAAGTACTACTTTTTGGCGCGATTGCAGGCATGCACTTTCGTTCCACAGTGCTGTCAAGAAAAGTTGTCGCCGAGTATAGTTTTGGCAAATAATATGACAGCATGTTTATGGAATGTCTTATTTTCAATTTGGTTACCCCGTTTCAAGTAATTCACAAGACCCCATAAAGGTTGAAATTATGGATTTTTATTGTATAGATATGTATGCACATGCATAATGATATCTGTAAAAAAATTGTTACTTGCCTCTGTCCTATACTTGGTAGCATCATCCAGTGAGTCTAGGACAATGGTATCCCCGATGAAGTTGGCAAACACTGAAATTAAAGAATGATAGAATGCATAAAGCTACAGAAAGGCAACAGCAAGTCATCAGATCAAACTAAGAATGATGTTCCCTGTGTGTGTGTGTCTGTAAATTAGCGCTGTTTTTTAGATAGACACACCCGTTTCACTTTCCATTTTAAAATATCAAATGATTTCGTCTCCTCAAAGCTACAGCCACCAGCTTGAGATAAGCCCCAAGAGCCAATCACCAACATCACAAATGCTTTAGTATTCACCAGCACAGTAACCTTGTCAATCTGGCATTCATGAACTTGCACTCATTCGTCCTGTCCAGTGGCCAATGGCAAGAAGAAAGAGGCGCCTTGTTATGTTTTGTCGCAGACAGACTCCAAAAATATGGACTTGGATATTTCGGACTTCATAAATGCACCGTCAAGGTTCTCATAGCACTAATACATTTTTGAGACAGGTTTTCCGGACGAATTCATACCCTAAAGTTAGATTTCTTGGACTAAATCGCTCATTAGGAGCCACACCGCTGTATTTTTAAAGCCACCATGTTGGATTTTCCACTGGCTTGGTCAAGTTTGGCTTCCAGTGGCCAGTTGTGTTGCCTCCAAGATTGGGAGTGCGCACAATCTTCCAGTTTTGGAGGCCTTGTCCGCTCTTCCTTGGCTGGCATAATGCTCTAGGGGACGCAACTTTTCTTTTTTAGTCAGCCTTACTGTCATCATTAATACGCTGGTAGCTTCCTTTGTGTGCATTTGTTTTTCCGGTTGTCATTTCGCACACAGTCACGTTGATGGTGTGTCAAGTGTTATTGAGCCTTTGTGCGCATCACATGTTCTCTGCTGTTGAAGTTGCTCTGTGGTTACGGTGTTTATCTACTTACCTGAAACACGCGGATTCAATCGCGGCCGCGGTATTCACGTTTCAATGGAGGCAAAATGCTGGAGGCTCGCGTACTGTGCGAAGTCAACGCAGGTTTAAACCCCAGACCGCGTCGTTAAATCCCATCAACCAGATGAGATGGTGTGTGCATGTTTTTCTGACTGGCGTCAAATTTTATTTGCTTGGTGCCAAGGAGCCACCAGCTGTGCCGCCCGCAACGGTTGGCGGTAGCGATCGTCAATACAATGACAATGTTACTATAGCCCAAATACAACCAAATCTGCTCGTCCCCAAGCATAGCATGTAGCAGGGCATTATTGGAAATTTTTTTAGGCAGCTCTAATCCAAATAAACTTCCTTTTCATGTCTTAACAACTATTTCGGACTTAGATTTTTAGGACTATTTTGTAGAGCTGTGCGAATAGCAAAATTCTGAGTGCAAAGCGAATTCGAATAACAAAATGTGAGTGCGAATTGAATCAAATATTTTTCTAATAGTTGCTGAATAACTGCCGAATACAGTCGATCCCGGATATATTGAATTATTGGCTATATCGAACAGTTGAGAAATCCCCTTGAATTTCCCATGCAAAAGTATGGGGCTGGTGTGCACGTATATCGAACTCCTGCACAACGAAACATCCGTTATATCAAACGCTGCGCAATGCCCAGAAAGTGCAGGAAGCACAGAAAGTGCATTTTTCCTAACAAATATTGATCATTTTTTGGCCGTGTTCTAACAAGTTCGGATCTCTTGTCACACGCAGGTGATGAAAAGGCGGCATTATTCCACTGCGTTGATCTACGTAGTTCGTTGCACAGCCCTTGTCAGTGCACCAGTATATTTGATGCGCGATCCGCAGGTTTTAATGCGCGGGCATAGTGTTTTTCAAAATGAGAATGCGAAGTGACTCGGCAGCCTCGTAGTAATGTTTGCATTCCCTTCCTTGTTTGTTCGCACACGATGGCATGCAGGCCCGAAAAGCATGGCCTTCGAGATGTGCAATCTCGTGACGTATTTTTGGTGTTTTTGGTTTTAAAACGCACATCTCAGAGGCTACACTTTTTTTCGCAATTCTTGCCAAAGCAGCGGCTGCCTTCTACAAAGCCACAAGTGCCATCGCCATCGCCAAGATGTCGACAGTGGTGGGGACTTTTCCTTCGTTGTTTGTGGGCAGCGTTGTCTCTTGTGGCTTGAGGACTTGTGTACTTCTTGCTTCGTCCTTGATAAATCGTCATTCGGGAGTCGAACTAAACATTGTCCCGCTCGCAGCGATAAAAATGATGACCGGTGCTTGGAGCAACGTCAAGTAAAGCACAGTCGTGCACCGTTTCCTTGCGGGCCTTGGTGCCAGGCGACGACTTTGGGTGCGTCATGACCGCTGACTATGGCGTACGGTGCGACAGTGAATTTTGCAACATATCGGACGGGAGTACAGCGAACGACTTCATCGGTGCAGATAACGACGTAGCTGTTTCTGACTGTATTGATGCCGAGATCATAGCTGACGTTGCCGGAGCTGCCACCGCTAAACCCTTTACTGCGCTACCGAGCTTGCATCGGCGTTCAGCGTCGATCACCGCTGTTGTGGCTGAAGGTGCTGAATTTGCTTATTTGGAAAGCTTCAATGATATTGACAATGACTTGATGAATTCAAGGTGCGCGAGAAACAGGACAGGTTTCCGGACTATTTTCATGCGAAATAAAGTGCGGTAACTTGCAAAAGAAGTTGTCACCTTGTTCTTTAGCATATGTGAGCGAATCATCATGCTTGCGCTTTTTCGACTTCCGAAAACTGTGTCGAGCCCTGCAGTGCTTCAATTTAAGCCTTAAATACGCATATTTTGTATTTCGAATTCTCGTTATATCGAACTATTTCGCGGTCCCCTTCGAGTTTGATATATCCGGGATCGACTGTATTTTTTTAAATACTTCGAAGTGAAATTACAGGAAAAAAGTTGCAGAGAATCTCTAAGCACGTTCTAATGACATGAAAGCATTTCGTTTGGCTAGGTTGGTGAAGCGCTGGAGGGGTAATGTTCCCTAGTTGTCTTATCAAGAATGTGGCAATGCAGAGGCTGAATTGTATTTATTTTCACGATTTGATGCAACCACTGTGGTGTCGACAACACTTTACATGCGAAAGGAAAAGACGCCATTTCCTCAACCTCTCCTCCTCCTTCAACTTCTGCGGAGACCCAACTGATGTGGCAGACAACGGCGTGCTCCCTTCGAGTCCGGAGTTCCTAATCTGCCCCATAGACGTCAACGTATAAGAACATCTGAAATTTCGGACGCTGAAACTATTCGGCATCCGATCGTTCGAACTTTCTGCCCAAATTTCAGGTCCAAAATGGCATTAATTAAAGCCCCCACCTCTGCCGCGTCTATCAATAATATCGCAGATTTGAACCAGCGCTTTCGTGAGTCAATCTGCTTGCGGCCGTAGCAGAGTCCGAAAGGCAGCTTTGCCGCAATGCCAAAGTGTGATCGGGTGAAACATATAAAAAATCTGAAGGGGCCTCAGCTACGGCAATGTTTTTACGGATAAGCACCGGAAATGCACGGAGGCGTGATGGTGCCAAACGTGCCCAACCCTTATGATAAGCATCTTCAGCTAACTGTTCTGTAGCGCATGTGGCCTAGTGCAGTGGTATGCGTATAACCCGAACATGCCGCGCCACCGTTCATGCTGCCTCTTTTCGTGAGACCGCTAAGTGTGCCGTACAGGCGCGCTGCCTTCACAAACGAAAGCAGCTCGCCAGCGCCGCACCCTTGAGCGATCGGGAACGGAGTGGC
Organism: Rhipicephalus sanguineus; assembly: GCF_013339695.2. Classification (NCBI taxonomy): domain Eukaryota; kingdom Metazoa; phylum Arthropoda; class Arachnida; order Ixodida; family Ixodidae; genus Rhipicephalus; species Rhipicephalus sanguineus. The sequence goes on along the minus strand of NC_051181.1, from coordinate 164,966,713 downwards.
CATGTCATAACTAGGCCTATCAGAACGAACGCTATCATGGCAAACGCGTGCGTATGGTACAGAAAGCGCCTCGGCAGTGACGGCGTCAGCTCGGCTGGCGATGTGCGGCACACAACTAGGAACGATCGGCTTCATGCAGCAGCAAATACTGCGAATCGGCGGAGATTCGGTGATGCGTGTGCGCACACGCATCGGGAAAAGCCGGACGAGTCTTCCGCCACTGCCTTTGCATACCGCGTCATCACTTCCAAACGCTCCATGTGTGAGAGCCATAATCTATTCCGTGCTTTGCTGGTATCAGCAGCGCTCATGACGAGACGCTAATTTGCAATAGACCTCTACCGGCCTACGTCATTCACGTCCCGTGACATCGGTCACGTGACCTCTTGGTGCATGTGCAACGCTGGTGGTTGGCAAAACACTCCCGCTGCGGCTCAGTGTGGTACAGTCGCACGGTGTTTGGCGCACATTTTTTTTTTTCTTTTGAACATTTTCCTTCATCTTTCAAATATAATAATAATAATAATATCTGGGGTTTTACGTCCCAAAACCACGATATGATTATGAGAGACGCTGTAGTGGAGGGCACCCTCCTTCATCTTTTGGTTCCAAGACTATTTGTGGTGTGTGTCGAAGGACATATAAATGTGTCGTGGTCCGCGTGACGAAAAATTTGCCACGCTGCTGGCTGTTTAACTTGGAGAAGTGAACCCACGTGGTGGTCTGTGCGAGGAACAGCGGCATCGTCTACGAAAATGTGCTGCGTTTACTGTGGCGTGTAGTGCGCTTTGAAAGGCAGCAACGATATCGGTTCACCTTTGCGGACGTTGAAACTGACAATATTGTGTGTGGTGTGTGCTGTGTGAATAACAATGCATCTTCTTTGCAAAAACACTGGCACGCATTGTGTCTAACAGGGCCATTTGCAGTGACTGGTTGTCGACGGAACATCAGGATTGGACATTTTATTTGATGCAATGATCTGCGAGTGCGTACATCTCAGTGTTTTTGCTGCGCGCACAAAAAAAAAGAGACATGCATGATGTCGGGGCTAAAAGGTGAGGCTATGCATGAGCTACCAGCGTGCTTTAGCATTGCCGAACATGCATGTACGGTTTACCACAGCGAATACCCAGAACCACACGTGTATCGCCTTTTATTGGAGATGTACGTCTTAATGGAAGAAGTGGAGATTCTTGTTCGTCATATTCTAGTTAGCTTATCTTTATGGCTCGATATTTATGAAGTGACATTCCAAGTTTGTGTACCAAGTCTAAAGGAGAGGAGTAAGTATGGAAGCACGTTGTAGGCGTCAGATACAGCGAAGTAACCCCACAAGAGATTATTTATAATTAAGTTATTGCGTTTAACATCTCAAAACTGCTCAGTGGATTATGAGGAATGCCGTAGGGGAAAACTTTGCTTTAATTTTCATGGGGATTTGTTAACCTCAACCGAACGCACGCCAATGAGTGTTTCCTTCTTTTTTTCTTTTTTTTCATCTCCAATCGGAATTTTGCGCCGTGAGTAAGTATCTAATCCATGACCTCGTGTACAGTAGCCGCCAATGCTGTACATCGTTTAAAACTGCAGTGCAGATTTCGCGACGGAAATTGAGTACGTTCACATCTATGTAATGCTAATATTTTTCCAAACACCAGTCGTCGTGAAAATGTACGACATTCGCTTTCGAAGAGCACAAAATTTTTTTATCGCTGTCATCCACGACGAGCAAATCATATGTTGACCTCACAGAATCGTTCATTATAGGCAGTGACTCTTCCTTTTAACAGCTGTGAGTTCAGAAAATAGCAATTTGCAAAAACCTCTATCGAAATAACGCAGACACACGCAGCGCTGCTATGCAGAGAGATCCCGCCGGCGGAACTTTCTTGCCAACCAGCGCCTGCTCCATAGGCGGGACTTGGGGGCGGCACACTGCCAGTGACGTCACACTGTTTGCAAACAGGGAGAGGTCTATTGGTGGTTGGAGCGTAGTTAAGCGGGGTTCATGGCAGGTACCGAATGTATTCACGAGAGCCTGGGCGCACAACAAAATGCCTGATAAGTGTACTGGGAGGCATTAAAGCTATTTTGGACGTGGCTGTGGCGATTTGACCGCTTGTGCGGAATAAAAAAGCATGAATTCGTTTTTTCGAATGATTTCGCAGTCCCTAGAGAGTCCGAAAAATAGGACGTTGATAGCATTTATTTTCTGAAAGCTCGAATAGTTCAAATAGCCAAATTCCGGTGCAAATCGAATCGAATAGCAAGCTCTATTAAAAATATCCGAAAATTCGAATATTCGCACACCCCACTATTCTGCGGTCCCCGCCAGGTCTGGAAAATCGTTTGGTGACTGCATTACTGTAAAATTCCGAGCAATCACCACCCCTTAAGCGATTCACAATTACTACTGGAAAAGTAAAGGGAGGCACTATCCCAGTACAGCACCAAAATTCAAGATACTGGCAAGAAAGTGTAAACTTCGTAAAATGTTGCAACAAGGACAGAGAGCCTATGAGCAGTGCCCACGTAAGTCCAAAGGCATGCGCTATCTCGACGGCTTTCATTTGAATTCACTCAGAGGTCAGTGGTCACTATGACACACCTCATAATGCCTAAGGTAGCTATGAGGTGTGATGCAAGCTTGGAGTTTCTGAACGAGTAGAGTGGCAGTAGCAGTTGTAGTGTGACCAAATCTTTGCATGTGACTCCAAGCACAGAGATTTTCATGGGCCAAAAAAGTAGAAATGACAGCGGGATTCGTGTTGTCCCGTGTCGTTTCTTCTACGTAGCTTTCGTCTACTGTCAGCGCGACTAAGTCTACACTATGAACAACCAACTGGCCCTTACCCTGGCTCTTCTAGAAATGACACATTTCAAAGCCAGCAGGGCCTGAGCATTGATGTTATGAAGAGGGCTGGCTTGACGATGGCTCTAGTGGGGACGTGTAGTCAGCGATTGTGTTGGTAAATTTCTGTTGTGTAACACGTCCGCATGTATGTCTTTTCTTTATTTCAAATTAAACTCAAATATTCACACACTCCTATGAAACGTCCAATTTGTTTGTGTGCTCCATACTTGAAAGGGTCGATTACCAAGAAATGCATTTTTACTAACACCAATGAAAGCTTTGCTTAAACGGATTCACAAAGCCTGTGAATTCACATATTTTTTGCTCACCAGTTCGACAGACTTCAGGGTCCTTCCGAAATATGAAGTAGTCTAATGCAAACTTGGGATTCCCTGTTGGAGTGAATGACTTGTTCCTTAGGTGAGGCAATGCCCTGTAAAGATGCAAAAATTAGTTGTCATGTTTTGCCATCAATTACAAATACAGTTAAACCTGCCTATAACGAACCTCCATACAACGAATTCCTCGATATCATGAAGTTTGTCTGTTCCCCGCCATTACTCCATAGAAGCACATGTATCCGCGATCTTTATGTAACAAAGTGGCAGTGGGAGATACCCTTGACATAACGAATTTTCGCCGCTGACAACCTAGGGATTTTGCCTTGAATTTCGTCATTTTGGCACGAGCAGGAGCCGCATGCATCTTGTACGGTTGCCCCGCTGACGAGAGTGCGAAGTGGCGGCGTCACGCATGGCGCTATCGAAGCCCCGGCGACTGGGAGGCTAGAGCGAGCGCTCGTTTGTACGTGTGGGTGTGTGCACAGGCGTGCCCTTCCCCCCTCCCTCTCCCTTTTTTCAAACCTCATCCAGCCGCTCGCGGGTGCCACCACGCTAACCGCGCCGGCTTTCTTTAAAAAAAAAAAAAAGTTTTCGCGTTGGCAGCGCCATACTTCAGTTGTTGCAGTAGTCTCTGAACTGCACTTGTTAACGTGGCACCAGGCGACGCCAATAAAAAAAATCCTTGCTCCGTGTCATTACGCTTAGAGTTCGCTCTTTCTTTGCGCGCGTGCGTGGTTTCACTGCGCGCACATGAAGCAACAAAAGCGCTCGTTTGTGCGTGCGGGTGTGCGCGAGGCGGCTAGGCGAGGCCCGTGCTAATCGAGCCGGCTTTCTTGCCGCTGTGGGTGCATGTGCAGGCGTGCCACTTCCTCCCTCTCCCTTCAAACCTCATCCAGTTGCTTGCAGGTGCCATCACGCTAACCGCACTGGCTTTAAGAAAAAAAAGAAAGAAAGAAAGAATATCTGCTTCTGCGTTGGTGGTGCCACTCTTCGGTTGTTGCAGTAGTCTCTGAACTGCACTTCGTTAACGTGGCACCAGGTGACGCCACTAAAAAAATCCTCGCTCCGTGTAGTTAAGCTTCGAGTTCACGCCGCATATGGAGTTCGCTCTTTGTTTCGCCATGCAGCTTTTGCGATTTTTTTAATGCCGACAACTGTGTTGTCACTTCTGAAGAGATGTCAGATCAGGCGCTGGTGGAAACTGTCCGTTACCACGGTGACAATGACGGATTTTCGGAGGTCTACTCGTCACTGTCGTCATGTGCTTTGCCGTCTTGCGCTCTGCAATGGGTTTGCGAGAACGTGGCCTCCGAGATTGGCTCTCAGAGGCCACAGCTAGACGATGACGGAGCAGCGTTGTATTGATGTCCTACAAATGTTCAGGATTGCCATCCCTCACAAACAAGCAATAGAGCAAAATAACGCAATTCTTCGCCGCTAAATAAATGTTTTGGGTGAGCTCTGCCTTCAATTCCCCTTGTGTTCAACTTGTGCGTTTTTTCCCCTGAATTTTCGTGCTGAAACTGGATATAACGAAAACCTGTTTATAATGAATTTTTGCAGGAATTTGTCAATTTCGTTATATCCAGGTTTAACTGTACCACTTTCAGCACATTATTCATTTGGACTAGTAACGATAGCTATTTTTAATAAGATGCAAATTCTGCGTTGAAGTCCAATGAGAAAAAGAACATGGCTAATAGGTGAGTTTGTACACTTCTAGCACTGTGATGATCTCTGCATCCCACTGGATCATGTGGCAAAGATCCACCACCCTCCAAAAGCATTGGCTATGTTACATACAGTTCACTGTTATGAAGTTTAGCTACAATGTGCTGATGAGACATGAAGAGGGCGACGCTGAAGAAAGGGTGAGTTGATAATGAATGATGGCTTGGATTCAAGAATTTCATAGCATCACAGGTACACATACAACTTACTTCGCTGTATTCCTCTTAAAAATTGAGTCCAGAGCGATAACCTGCTGCTTTCCATTGGTTTTGCGATAGATATCCTTCGCCTGAAAAAGGAAATATGCAGAGTAAGAGGTTGCAGTGGAAGGTAATTATAACTGATGTCAGTGGAGCAAATTCACATCACCTTGGAAGTTAAAGATTGTTTTTCATTACTCTCCCATCTATGTGATGTTCCTAGGCAAGTACAGATGCTCACATATAGACAATTGAGCATTGCAGCAAGTTTGCAGTGTTCCTTTGGTTTGACTGTAACAATCAACCCTCAATAATACCGGCACAAGATTGGGGCATGTATCTTTACTCCAGAAATTGAAATATAGGACAAGCATTTTTCCAAAATAATTAGTAGAAGAGCGCCCCTTGACCTACTAGCAGTGCTTGGCACAATTTCTGTGCCATCTGGTGAGCAAAGACAAGAGGAAAAAGGCAAGAAAGTGCCACCATTTTTGCAGTTGTTGTCAACGTGAACGCGCAAGCTTTACAAGCTCTGTGCAAGCACACTTTTCACTTTCTCAGAGTGCAAAATGAGCAGGTCTGCACTAGACTTTTGTGCTGCATCAGAAAACAGTGCGATAGAATTTGCATCAGCAAAAGGGGTACTGTGGCGCTGCAACATTTAGGGTCTTGCCAACAAAACTTCAGGCTGTATGAGTGCAATTTCCACTGAAAACATTGTTCTGCAGCCACTCCTCTGTTGACACCGACCCTGGAAGATCCCATGTTAACATTTCTTCATGAGCATTGTGAACGAGTCCTCCCAGTTAGCAGCAGCAGCAACGTTAATAACCCTTCAAGTGTTAAGGGGGAGAAATTTCTCTAGACATAAGATGCTTTATTATTTAGTTAGGATGACGAAAACTTCGGTCATTATGTATTTTCATGTTGACCATATCAAATATGAGCTGTTTTTATGTAAACCATACCATAAATTTTTACATTATTTATTCATGAAAACTTCATTTGATTTTATTTTTAAATGGACTTACTTAGATCCTGCTGAATGAAATATTATTGGATTCTACAGATATCAAAGGTTTCACAACAAGGGTAATTTTATGGTTCTAGCTTTCCTAGAGCAAAACCTATGAAATATCAAAGTTCTCACTTGAATGACTGAGAAAATGCACCTTTCTTACTTCAAGCTTTCTAAAAATTAATAACCTCCCACTGCAGCAGGTGCCGCCCTATTGCACTCCCTGAGCACACAGCTTTTCCACAAGGCAAGAATGATTGATCAAAATCGAGTGTGGCAAAGCCAAGGAGATATCAGAATATTGTAAGCTTATGAAAAAAACCAAACAGGGAAAATAGCAATAAACAAAACACCATTGGTTGCTGATGTGATATGTGATGTGATGTGATAGCTACAGGTAAAATAGTTATCTTGGATGCATGAAAATTGGTGAGGTTACAGTGGAATCTTGTTAAACCGTACCCACATAAGCTGTGGTTTCTTTTTAAAAGTAGTTAATATGAATCCCTGACTCATGTTCCCTTTAAGTTAATGCATTTATTACCTGCTTAAACCGTAGTTGTACGTCGTATACATGTCAGTTAGTACATAGTATTCCCTTGTCGAATGCCGGTCATAGTCCTCAGTTGCTGTCTCGCGCTCCGACGGCCAACCAATTATGCACAGACTTCGCAAAATTCAAGACGTTCGAGCTAAGCGTTGCATGCATACGCGCGTATCTCCGGGGCCATTGCGCGAGCCTAGCCTCCGAACTGCGCCGTGCGCCATCTCGGAGGCTACGTCGTTTTGGTTACCATCAGAGATGCAATTTCAGCATTTTATTTACGCAAGGCACGTTGCGCGGATTTTTTCATGGGCCGTGCGATGTGGTGAGGATAACGTGCCAAAGCAAAGCAAGTCACTAATGCTGCAAAGAAAGGTAGCCCCAATCAAAGAAGTGGATTTGAGGCTACCTTTCCAGATGTCAGAATGGCACTGATTGTGTGGCTGCATCGTGTGACAGGAGCCCCTTCCAGTCACAACACTGACAGAGAAGGCCTATTCTCAAGACTTAACGGCGAGCTACACTGATCTCGCCTGCAACATCAGCTGGTTTGACCATTTTCTGATGCGAAACAACGTGGCGTCACGCATGGTGATCACGGCAGTGTCGACGCAGCTACTGAAGGGGCGACGACATCAGACGAAACAAGAAACATGCTTCGCTTGATGTGAAATAAAGTTCAGTGCAGCGGCGGGCTCAATTGGCACATGCTATGTGTTAAGCAACTTGAGAAAGCTTTGCTAGGTACAAGTGTTACTGCGAAGCAGAGCAGCCTTACTCGGTCTTTCTGTACTAAATAAAAAGGCAGTGCCGGAAAACGCAGCTGGTTGATAGCTCTGGTATGTCATTACTTTTCTTTAAAACCTTTATAAAGAGCCAGTTAGGCACTCCTGTTGAGAAACTGGGCTGGAGTGATAACGTTTTTAGATAGAACTGGACTTCCCAGTGAAATTTGCGTAACTTTGCTTATCTCTAAAGTATGCTTATTTCAAAATTTTTTCCGGTTTGTACTACTTCGAGTTAACGAGGTATTACTGTAACGCGACATGCTAATGTTTATAGAGCAAGAGGAACTCTCCCTCACCTTGTCCATTGTCTCAGTGACCACAACATCAATGTCCCCTCTCATGTGCCACGACAGGACAGCAGACACATCATCCTCTTCCACCCAAGCAAGGTGGCCAACCTGTGAAAGACATGACAGGTTATAAACAACAAGCACACCGACGGCCAGAAGGAACAGCTATCCACAGGGCTAAGGCTTTAAAGGTTACTTCAGAATGATTTCGCTCAACAGTGCCAATCAGCAATAAAGAACTCCAGGACGGTGCAGAACACGAGGCACATGCACGACGTAAGCTGGTGAAATGGCCTTCTAAGAGGCCGACGTAAACTCTTTCAGGATGCTCACAAAAGGAACTGGTCCTAAAAATAGTGGTTTATTGTGCAAAAAGTTATTCAAATACTGTCAAGTGGACATTCTGATTGCGTATTATACTGTGAATAATAGTGAGTTTGACACTATGAACACTTTGCTGTTTCTAAACTGAAAGCTTACTTAAGGGGCAAGATTGTGGTAAACAAGCATCATGACAAGACTGTGCTACCACTCATGGTCGTTGGTCATGTCACTGTCGTCCCGGTTGACAGACAGTACTTCAGAAATGTTTCCTTGCTTCCCATGAATTCAGTGGGGTCATCGCGAGCTACTTCCAGCAGCTACCATCGGTATAGCTGCCGAAGGTACCGCAGACTCTGATTGGTGGATGAGAACGAGTGCCTGCCAACGCAAGTGAAGAAAACTTCAGACGTGTCCGACAACCTATGCCTTGGGGTGTCATGATGCGTCACGCCCTCTGCGGCCAGCACTGAGAGATGCATTTGACGCACAGGCACGTGCCAATGCATGGCGACACATGCCTGCAGCCTTCACATCGACGTGGAGAAGGGAGGGTTTCGCAGCACTTTGGGAAAGCTGTTGGGGTTCCTCAAGGCCAAAAAGTTTTAAGAGCCTGTGTCCATCATTATATATAATAATAACAACAATAATAATAATAATAATAATAATAATAATAATAATAATAATAATAATAATAATAATAATAATAATAATAATAATAATGTGCAGGGTGCTTTTTTTTTTTAAAGGGCCCCTAAACCCCCTCCGACATTTTCCCAAACATTTCAAGTAAACAAGCGCATCGCGTGCAGAATGCCGTCGCGATCAACGATGCCACACACCGCAGCGCTACAGGTCGCGGGCGCGCCACAATTTCGAAAAAACAATAGCTTCTCCTTTCCGGTCCCCGCCATTCCTGCCACTGACATGTGTGACATCACCAGTGAAACTATGACGTTATCAGTTTCGATGCTTGCGATTGGCCGAACGACAACCGACGACTTCCGGTTACTCTGCAAACAGCTGTTCGTGCGCACCTTGCTGTTCTTGGTCGTGTTGCCGCTTGCGAATCGACATCTGCGGCCCGCAAGGGCCTGCTCACGCTAGCGGCAAGCCTGCCGCAACGGCGCGGTGCCGCAGAACGTCGGCCGTCACTGCACGCGCGACACCAGTCCAACTTGCACAGCAAGCCACGCCAGCAAGCCTCCGAAAAACATGGCCGCAGTGCCAAAAGCGGTTGTCGTCCACCTCGAGTCTATCAAGTGGCCGCCGTGTGCTCTGTAGCATGTAAGCTCCGAACTGATGCTTCCATTTGCTTTAGATTCATGTCCTTAAGCTTCAACAGCAAGGTATTCGTACCGATTCAGCCCCGTTTTGGAGAGCCATACTCAAATAATCGATGCTGTAGGCTTAGCGAGTCGAGAAGGGCGCTTCCGAATGCTTGGAGGACATAGATTACGCGTTTGTTAGTTGTTTCTAATCCTCCATAGCTGGCGCCACTTGACCTGGCGCCAGCTTGGGGACATTTTATTTGGTTTTACGCGACGCTTTCTTTAATGCCGGACAGACTAAAACGCAACCGCCAAGTCGCTAGTGTAATTACACATCCACGCCTTGCGGTTTGATGAGCTCCGTGAACTCATCTCGAGCCGAGGTGGTCTGGCACGGCGTGTCCCCGTACGGGTCCCATCACGTTGGCGATCCTTTGAAGGCGTGCGCGCAACACAGGGTCCATACCGGCACGATTCGTAGGGGCACGGGCCGGCACGGCAGCAACAGCGGTTAGTCAACGAACAGTGCACCCAGATACCACACAGAGTTGACGGCGAGCTGGAGCGTCGGAGTCGTCGGAGTCGCGGCAACCGGAAGTAGACGCTGTCTCGAACAGCGCGTCAGCGGTGACGTATGCCACGCGAGATGAGGAGGGGCATTCAGCGAGGAGGGCAAAGCGATTTTGCAAGAAGGTAACGTAGGAAAGAGGGAAAGAAGCGATTGTCGCGTTTCGATCATCAAATGCGTGTAACTCCGCTATTACGGCACCGTTTCAAAAAATTCTCACGGCTACGCGTTCGTTGTAAATTCGAGCACAACTTCCTCACCTCAACTAAATTTCGACCGCTGGGTGGTTTAGGGGTCCTTTAAAAACAATACAGATTTTTCTTACACAAATGCTATGAATGTCAGCCTCCTGTCATTTTCGCACACGAATTCTAAATCGAGGCAGAAATACCTTGCCGCAACTAAAGTGACAGAGAAGTTCTAATTACCAAAAGCTCAATAATTTTCTAATTACTGACTTGAACGCAGTTGTTTATATAGGGAAGTTGTAGGGTGTCACAATTTACAACACACCCATTTTTTACAAATTGCAAAAGTTGCATATGTAATTTTAGATATTCATCATTGAATTTTAATGGCAATATCAAAACTTGGTCAGATGGTTTGGTCAGGATATGGGAGTCTTCAGGACAAATAGAGAGAACTGGCACGCACGAGACCGTGTCCAGAATTCATCAAAACTCAAAAACTATGACTTAACCCTTTACTTAAGGAGGTACGTACCTATTAAAGAAGTTTTGCTGTCCAGCAAATGTATGGTGAACGTAAGCTACATCAAAAGCTTCTAATCTGGTTGTTGCACAGATGACGCTTTTGGGGTTCAGGAGTGCCTAAATTGTTGCGTGGGTGTGTGCTTATCAATCTCTCTCCAACAATACCTATACACGGCACGCTCTCAGTTCTATTCGTGCTAACAATGGGCACAGGTACTATTTGGTTGATTATCCTCATTACTTTACAAATGCTTCAAAACATTCTGGTAACCAGTGGTCACAGAAATGGCAATAATATGCTGTCTATTCTGGAACAGTGAATAAATTATTTTTTCTTTTACCTTGCCAAGCACACCAGGCTCGTCTGGGTAAGGTGGAGGCACGTACACACGCCTGTTCTTATTGTCCAATGCCTGCTTCTGTTGCTCAGAGATCTTCAGGGCAGGACCAACATGATGCTCCTAAGATATGAAAGCGTGGATAAAGATGAGATGTAGGCAGCCTGGTGTCTGCAATAGCACCCACCTCCTTGATGAAATTGCTGTTGAACCCGATCCTCCTCAGTTCGCCCCTGTACTTGGATTCTTCTGTCTGGGCGTCACGTATTACAGCTGCAACAAAAAGTGACCTTCCCTCAAACGTTTCATCAAAACTATCATTTCTTTCAAATACAGGCTGCACATATCTTGTACGATGACAAACCACCATGCTTCCCTTCATCCAAGAATTCACAATAATAATAATTAAAAAAAGTCATGTTGACATCTGCTACAACAAAATTTCTGCCACAATGGAGAATTCTCCATTTCCAGTCAGCTACCCATAGAAACTGCTACAAAAAGCTCCTCACACCAAATAATTTTCCAATAAGTATTTCGATCTCAACAGTTAAGCTAGACAAGGAGGAAGTGCTTGTTCAGGATTTCCCTAAAACTTGGAATTTTACACGGGACTGCAACCTCGATCCGGTGAGTAACTTGCCGTCCAAGACCCGTGTCTTCATGCAACGTACCTTGCAGTACTACACGCAAATGTCCAATCATTTTTTTCAACAGAGAGCCAGTCGACAAGAAATCTTCGATCCATTACAATGCAGCTGGAGAGTAGTGCAAGTGCCATGGTGAAATCGTGCTTCATCCTCCACAGCTTCTGCAGTGTTTGTGATGCTGCACACATACTACAGCCAGTCAAAATGCAACTAGTGCCTGCCACTATTGACACTGTTGTGGATGACTACCACAAGGCACACAGCCAATAAGCGCAGAGTAAAAACAACACTGATGTCATCACTGCACACAGAAATGCTGTGCAGGCTCAAACCATTATGGCTTTCCAATCATTTCCACATGGTTGCCACTGATGGGCACGACGATGGGCACTCTGCCAGTTTGTTTCAGTTGCCCACTAGCACCTCTCTTAGACTTTTGCTGCACATCCCGCACAGCGTGCTTTGAGCGTAGTCCAAATTAACTGAGATGTAGCTATATATGTCAGAACTGTCAAGATTTTGATGCCATTAATTAGTGTATATGCTTGCTAAGGCCAAAGGAAGATAACTAGAGGTGTGCGAATAATAGAAATTTTGAATATTTTTCTAATAGTGTTTGCTATTCGATTCGATTCGCACTGGAATTTTACTATTCGAACAATTCTAACTTCCCAAAGACAAATACAGTCAACGTCCGATTGAAAGTGACCCCTTCAAATTTTCAATATGCTTCACCTCGTTACATATCGTATTGCGGCAAAGCCGCCTTTCAAGAAAGCGATTCGTTGGGCAAGTTGGTGATCCATAACATTACTTTTTTGCGCTGTTAGTAATATTTCAAGCTCCGTTACGGTCGCAAATGTATTAACTCAAGAAAACGCTGGTTCCAACATGGAGATGAAAGATGTGGCAGAGATGGGGGCTCAATTAATGCTGTTTTGGACCTGAAATTTGGACAGGAAGTCCGAAAAATCGGAAGCCAAAGCTTTTTAGCATCCAAAATTTTAGATGTTCTTATATATCGACGTCTACGAGGCAGATTTGGAAGTCCGGACTTGAAGGGAGCACACCCTTGTCCACCACATCACTTGGGCTTCCACAGCAGTTGAAAGAGGAGGAGAGGTTAAAAAAATGGCATCTTTGCCTATCACATGTGAAGTGTTGTCGGCAACTCTTTCGTTGCACCAAATCATGTACATAAACACAATTCGGCCTATACGTTGCCTCATTCTTGATAAGACAACTATGAAACACCAACCCAGCGAAAAGAAACACTTTCATGTTGCTATCTCATAAGAATATGCTTAGGAATCCTCTCCAACCTTTTATCTGCAATTTCGCTTCAAAGTATTAGAAAAATATTCTAGAAATATTCGAAAAATATTCTATTCGATTCGCACTCGCACTTCAATATTCGAATTCGCTTTGCACCCAAAATTTTGCCATTCGCACAGCTCTAAAAATAACAAATTATCTGATTCTCTAAATTAACAGAAGTCAAACAAACTCACATTTATCTTGCATGTGGCCAAAAACAAAATTTTGTTTGTTAACAAATTTTTTCCTGTACACTGTCAATTATGCAACAGTAGGACTTGACTACAATGCACTGTTAGTGCTAGGCTTCATTCAATTAACCCCTTAAGGGGAGATGCGGGTCGAAATACGCGAGTTTTTTCAAAAAATTATTGATTTTTCGATTTCACCTGTTTTGTTAAGATTAGTATCTCTGCTGTTCCGAAAATAAAAATCAAAGTCGAGACTCAGCTGGAAATGCGTTAAAATTGCGTCTAAAGAGCCCAAGGTGGCTGTTAATCTTGTCCGAAAGTGTGACGTCTTCTAGCGCCTCGCTGCCGATAACGTGCGGCCGCTTGCCATTGGGGATCGCATGAGGCGATCTTCAAATAACCATGGTTTCCCGCGCTACAGAAGCGCAAGAAATAATAAAGAAAGCATGCTTTTGCCGCGCTTTTCGAGCGCTGCGACTGGTTTTTAAATCACGTGGGACGGATCGGGGACCGCCATTGGCCGCTGCACGCCTTGCGTGTTGTGAAGCCTGCTTGCAGGGTCCGTGTTTCATCGAGCTGCGCAGCTGAACGTTTCTCTCGCGTATTTATTTTCATCATGGATGAAGAGAACCGTAGCAAGCGCAGTCACCGGCCAGTGAAGTATCGCTTGGTGAACAAATTTTGAGGACGCCAGCGCAAATTGAAGCCAAACACTCGCCGAACGGCAAGTGCGTCTGCTGCCGCGAGGCCTAGCGACGGCGACGGCGATGCTTCCGACGAGTTTGCCACGGCGTTCGAGTATGTCAGGGCCTCTCGAAGAGAACATCGAACTCTTCGACAACGAAGAAAGATCACGGTAGAAAGAGTCTTCCTTGATCGCTGACATAACAGCATTGAACATCCTCATGATTGGTGCAGCGTGTCCGTGTCACCGTTCGGGAATACGCGTCCGGGAATCAGCTTACAAACGCAAAGGCATCGTTTCTGGAACTGCAATGCGAGAACAGCGAGTGCCCCGAAAGTATTCTTTCGATGACGTATACGTTGCGGCGAGTTGCTCCGAGCGAGGAGGCCAGCATAGGGGCGGCAAGTGGCGGACCGATCGCAAGCAGAACCTACGGCAGCGGGAGCTCGTGCAATAACTACTCTGCTCGAAAGAGCAGTGAAGGAGAAACTTATGGCGCTGGCTCATTTTAGTGGCAGTGGCTACTAGAAGAACAATTTACCTCTTTTGTGTGCAATTTTGATCGGATTTTGTTACCTGTTTCATAAATAAACATCCAATGTTAACTTTAAAATTCGTTTTTCTCAAAACACACTTTTTGGCAACTTTTTCAGCATACCCCTCTTGTTTTGGTATTTCTGGTGCTCGGATCTGCATGAAATTTTGCCCAAATTTTCTCTAAGGTGTGAGGAGTGCAGTTATCTCCTCCAAATCTCAATGTTATTTATGCATATTAGAAAATTCGCAAGTAAACATTTACCGGGGTCTGGGTAATATTTGGATTTCCCATGTTTGAATTTTTCACGTCTAAAAAATATTTTCTATGCACTTTCTGGATAGTTTTCGGCACTCTACAGTTCAAATGGAACAATATGAGCCATTAATTGTCAAAATGTATAGATGTTTAAGGATCGAAATAGGGGGGCTAAAAGGCCTATGTTTTACACATTTGTCATGGTGCAGAACAAAAAGTATGCAACTTACAAGAAAACTAATTATATATTTGAAATCAGCATAAAAATCTCTACAAATACCCCAAGTTTCATTGCTCTAGGATGAATATTAAAAAAAAAGTGTCTTCGATCCGCATCTCCCCTTAAGGGGAGACACTGGTCTGGGAGGCGGAAAAATTTTGAAAAAAACAATTTTCTGAAATATTTTTTTTGATAATCTAGAAGGTCTAAAAAAGTCGTTTCCAAAATATTACAGACATGTAATGCATACTTGCCGAGTTATTTGGTCTTGAAGTCAGTTTCATGACCATTTTTGCTCACCAAAGCACCTCAAAAAGTCCCATTCAATAGCGCACCGTGCAGCAACCACATTAAGTATCACAGCCATTTTGGTCTAATTTGAAACACACACTTTTCTATTAGCTGTTCCTAGCACAAGAACGCTTTTTATCTAGCAGAGGCGAAGCCATTGCGCTCTAAAAAAAAAAAATTGCTTGCACAGCATTGGTGCATTTCTATCACACGGGGTAAATTATTCCTTCCATCTTGGATGCTTGAGGATGCTTCTGCTAGACAGTGGTGCATCGTCGCATTGTTCGCCATTTTGCGGAGATGGCTAACTGATCACAGTGCAATGGCAGGCAGTCGTTAGAAGTTCAGAATTTGCTCGTGCATTTGGGAGGAAGTGATATCGGCAGCTGCAAGAATGCAGTATATCACCAGCGAGACCAGAGTGAAAAGAAACCATACTAAGAAGAATAATGATGACTATGTTCCTGGTGGCTTCTACTATCCTAAGAACACCAATTCAAGCCTTTTCCAGTTCAAAATAAGTGCCCACCATGTTTCTAAACTTCTTTTCTCATTTTTGCAAAACCACATTTTTCATCACATTATAGGCTGTTGCCCACAATATCTTTTGATGTAGTGGTCAGATTTGATAATTTTGTGGTATTTGAAAGCTTATGCATTGATTAGTGCAAGAAAACCAAGAAATTACAACATTTTTATTAATAACTGTGATTTAATTAGCAGCAAAATTAAGCAACAGTTTCTGATTTCTCATTAGTGTACTTGTTATGGCCATAACTTTTGAATAGATAAAGCTAAAAATTAAGTTATGGTTATGTTGCACTCTCTGGTCTTTATAGGATGCAGTGATATCAAATTCATAAAGGTATTTTGTGAGAAAGCTGTCAAAAGTCTGGGCAGAATGCAAGTGTATGGAACAGTCAAAATCTTACAATCCGTGCATGACAGACAAAAAGTAATTGCATATTTGTTTTCAGCAGTCGAAAATACATATTGTGTGTAAATTTCAGCCAGAAATACTAAAAATTGAGACAAGCAGTTTTCAGACCAGTGTCTCCCCTTAAGTGCCAATTAAATTACGAAAAATTGTTCCAAAATTGCCAAATTTTGTTTATGATGTGAAATGCTTCAGTAACATGTTCAAAACGAAATAATACTTGTGAAAACATTTTACAACAGATAAAATTGCTTTATTCGTGATATTTTGCACCGTCATGTAATACCCAGGCCCGTAGCCAGGAATATTTTTCTGGGGTGGCACTTGCTGAAGAAGGCCTTGAAAAACACCTATTTTTATTATATTTATTTTCCGTAAAACACCCCCCTCCATCAGAATTTCGGAGGGGGTGCTGCCCAAACTCCTAACCAATTTCGCCGTTTAGTGTGCAGACTCTCATTCAATACAGTATAACCTCGTTACAACGGATCTGCTTACAACAGACATTTGGATACTACAGACCAATTTGTGGCGTTATGCGGACCTCCCCATCTGTTCCATTGATTGAGCTTCGTTTACAACGGCTTCCTGTACAACGGACATTCGGATATAACTGACTAAAATGTGAGGCCAGCAAGGTGGTCAGGACCCCTTTACAGCGGACTTTTCTACCACGGACATTCCAAATTCAATAACTTCCAACTTCAAACATCACTTGGCATACTTTTGGGACGGGAACAGTGCGCCGGATATCGACGTACCGATTTGAGAACAAAGGCCGCCGATCTCCAGTCTGTAAATGATCAGTTATGCCTAGCTGCGGCAACAAAAAATCGGCACGCAGCATGCCTGGTCTTGTGTTTTGGGGTCCCGACATGTGAAATTGTGAACCGCTGCCACCACCGCTCCGAACGGTCGTTGCACGGTGAGCTTGGCAGGGGGGTACGCTGCTGAAGCGTAAATGCCCATCCGCGGTTCCGAGGAGCCAGAGGGAGATGTGATTCGCTGCTTGCGACGGAGCACGTTGCGGCTTCTTCGCTGTTCTTGCCCGTAAAGTTCGGATTCGTCTCGTACATGGGCATCGTGAGCGTAGCCACGACTTCAAGCAGAAAGCTCGGTTGCGATGTGCGTGGCCGCGGTGCCCGATGTTTCAAAGTATGTCATGCTCAATCGCGAGTACAAAGAGTTGTCCCCGGATGGTCTTCGTCACGAGGTACGAAGTGCTGATGAGCGGAACCCCTAACCGCGGGTGCGACAAGTCTGAGATGCAAGACTGCGATGTTTGTGACGAGTGCGGTGCGATATCGAAATCTGACGACTGAGCTTCCGCTTGAAGCTGCCAAAGTAAAGCGTAATTATATTCTAAATGAATGTCGATCCGTGAACACAGAACGAGTGCGAATGCGTCACTAAGTAGCGCAATTTTCGACAGCCGTGACCTCTCGACACGCTAGCAGCAGACGACGCTCTCTTGGAGAGAGCATTGGTCCAATGGCAGGACGTGCTGGAACAACATGGCAGAAGCAGCCAATCGGAGGCCTCGAAACGAACGTCAAATGTTTGCCTTTTGTACATTTGTTTCTGCATGGAGGAGCTAGCTGGAGCGGGGAATTGGCATACAGAAAAATGCTCTTTCCGATGAGCCCAGAATGGCGGTGCCCGGTTGCCCCGTTGCGGAGCTATAACTTTTTTAAAAACGCTGTTTTTTTTTTTTTTGCGATTTCCGAATTAATTCTTGCTACCTTGGCAGGCGCAACAAATTTTTTACAGCACTTCTATGTAGCTTCCGTTCTTTCACCGCGTTTCTGACTCTTAATTCTCTCCGGTAGTGTAAATTGTAATAGTGACAGGGCCTGTCATAATAGCGCCGTACTTATAGTGACGGGCCCCATCATTCTAAAGCAGCAACTACGGTGACGGGGGCCGTCCCCGTAGTTGTGAGGGGCCCCTTTACCGTAGATTTATGGTCGTTTTAGACGCCCTCGGCCGTGTGGCGATCGTGGCGTAGTTGGTTGGCGCGCTCTCCAAGGAGTGCTAAGGCTGCAGGTCGTCAGTTCCTTCCACACCCCCCCCCCCTTTTTTCAGGTTATGCGTCAACGTCAACGTTACTGCTCTGAAGGGGCCGTAACTTTTTCGTTCAAGTCTGCGGCGGTTAGACAGCCCTAGCGTTCGGATGATGCGTTGTTCCTGTGCAACCTCGGTTCTAATCGCGCTGAACAAGAAATTTTTCCATCTTTTTTTTTTCTTTTTTCAGTATTGTTTCAAGTAGTGTTACTTCTTTTTAAAAGATAATCGTGTTGGACAACATTCTACAGTGGAGCGACGGGAGGAGCCGACTGTAGAATGTTGACGGTACTGCAATGACGGGCCCCATCACCGTAGTCAGTGCCTTATAACATACCCATTCAGCGTATACAGTAAAACCCCGTTAATTCGGACTTCACGGGACCAGAGAGAATGTCCGAATTAACCGAGGGTTCGAATTATCGCGAGTACGATCAAAACACTAGAAAAATGTTTCCGCCACCACCAGACTTTTATTTCTTAAAGAAGTCGGTGATCGCGGTTTGCTTCGCGGAGGCAACGTGCAAGGAAATCACAATTTTGCTAAGTTCCTGAAGGTGGCTGTCCGCGCACACTGTGCCGCAAAGCGGCGGTCTAGCTGACGCAGCCACGCTTGAAATATTTCGGCCGTCATCCAAGCCTTTCTATTAAAGCGGTAGTCGACAGGCAGCTGCTTAATGTTCTTAAAACATCTTGGCTTCGCAGCCTTTCCGATCACCAGCAGCGGCAGCTACTCTGTGCCGGTCATGTTCGTAGCCAGAAGAACCGTCACCCGCTCTCTACTCCGTTTCCCGCCGACGCACGGGTCCCCCTTAAACACGATCGTCTTCTCAGGCAGAGCCTTAAAGAACAGCGCTGTCTCGTCAGTGTTGATAATGTTGCACGGCTCGTACGTAGAAAGGCGTGCGGAAAGTCCGGAACGCCAGGCCTGCACAACGCTTCACCGCGCACGTTGCGGAACACCAGGGGTGCTATCGCGGAACGATGCCTTATGCCATATTCTACGCTATTCTTATCATCCACCACTCGTGGCTAAAGCCCCTAGTGGCTGGCTGATCGCGTTGATAACGCGGACGGACCGTCGCCATGTTGCCTGTTGCTGATGACAGTAGCGATGCACTGCCTTTCATTGTGTATGTGCCTCCGAGATGCAAAGCTCGTTTTAAATCTCGGAGGCCATAATCCGATCTCGTTACCTCGTTTTAAATCTCGGAGGCCATGATCCGATCTCGAAGTGTTAGATGCGCCGTCGATTTCGGCTGCGAATCCGAATTATATCCGAACCGCGGCCGTGGCGGTATCCGCTGCTGCTTCCCCGTCTCGACCCGACCTCGGTCGGGAGTTCGAATTAACCGAAGCGCGGTCGAATCTGTCCGAATTAATGAGAGTTCTCAGCCATAGAACAATGCACATTTTGGACGGGACCAGACGCCGCGTCCGAATTAACCGAAATTCCGAATTAACGGGGGTCGAATTAACGAGATTTTACTGTACATAAAAGTCTGTTGTAACAGTACTTGAATTTTACATACTCCCTTTACAACAGACCAAAATACTCTTCACTATGAAGGTCTGTTGTAATGAGGTTATACTAATTACGCCAATCACAGAACCCATGCTGCCGTATATGTTTTAAATAGGAAAACACCATTTGACGAGCTAAGCTTGTCAAAAGCCTCTTGAAACATTGCTGAAGAGCCATGACGAGCACAGCTTGTCATAAGCAAAAAAGTGACAATTTCTCAAGCTCATCATAAGCAGTTAAGGGGTTAAGGCGTGGGCACAGCGATTAAAAATATCTTCTTATTTACAGAAATCTTTAGTTGAAATTTGGTAGATGTACACAATTTATCACACCGATACCAGAACTCAGAAAGATTTACTGTTACCCGTTTCAGCTACATTTTCCATGTTAAGAAAATTATTTCATTGTTTAAATCTGTGACAAAGTACAGCCACCAACCAATAACTTTGACTCAATGGGGACCGCCGTGAAGTCCAATTGAGCTCAAATGAAGATGTTGAATAAACTCAACAGTTTTCCTTCCCCTCTAAAACCATGTTATATAAACGGAACACTATTTTTTCTCAATGCTTTAGGCATTTACTGTATTCCACTGTGCTCTGCAATGAACTAGAATAAAAGCGTATGATACAGAGGTGGCGTCTGTCACGGGAAGCAAGGGTGCTCTATTGGAGCCCTAGTGGCATGCCTGTCCATCAGTGAGAAACTACAAAAGTCTTAATGTTTCAAACCCAGGCAAAGTTGAAGAAGTTCATTGTAAACAGCAAGTATTAATGCATGCAACAGGCCTAAAAATACAGTGAAAGCATCCTGCCTTCGAGTTCAATATAGATGTTCTCAGTTGTCTGGAAGAGGTCCTCAAAAGTCTGCAGCTGCTTCAGCAGATCTGTCCTCTTCTTGGTTAATTTCGCCATCTCTTCTTGTTTTGATGCATCTGAAAGAAGTGAATGCAGAACAAAGGTTCTTAAAAACATGTGCAAGCGAATGTTTGCGAATCAGTCAGCTGTGAAAAAGTAGAATCAGGAAAGAAATGCCTAGAGTTGAAACCCGGTAATGCGAAATCTTGAATTTGGACTGCACAGATGGTCCCGGCAGAAGTGCATGTAGTACTTTAAAAAAACTCCAGTAAATTAAAGTTCTAAGTATTGCCCCACAATTATTTCTAATGAAATATCTCACTGCTATGCTCCCTTCCACCATTAGAAAAAAAGCTGCATTGTGTTACCTCTATCTTCAAGGTATAGTAATACCTCGTTAACTCGAACTCGTATATCTCGAAAAATCGGCTAAGTCGAAATTTTCCGCGGTACTGAATGATTTCTCATAGGTGCAGTGTGTTTATTGCCCTTTACCTCGTAGTATTTCTGTGCCCGCTTTCAGATATCTCGAAATCTTGATTGAGAGTGGAACAAAAACTTCGCCACCGAACCGTTTCACAAGGTTCGCGCGAGGCACTTATGACAAAGCAGACACTATTCCCGAATGTGAAGTTGGAACCTAGCGGCAAAACAACTTTGTCAAGCAACCCTGTGTCATTTCATGTGACGCTATAGACGTGCACATAGTGCACAGAGGCAGGCCCTGCAAAATAGCACGGTTCATATGGTTCGCGCGGATTTTTTTGTCGGCCGTTTGGTGTGGCAAGGATAACGCTGCCAAAGCAAAGCAAGTCACTGCGAAGAAAGGTAGCCCTAATCAAAGAAGCGGATTCAAGGCTCGAAGTTTCCGGATGTCAAAACGGTGCTGATTGTGTGGTGTGGCTGCATCGTGCGAAAGGAGCCTAGCCTTCCAGTCACAACGACATTGACAGAGAAGGCCGATTCTCTGGACTTAGCGGTGCGTTACACCGATCTCACCTGCAACATCGGGTCGCTTGACCATTTTCTTAAGTGAAACAATGTGGCGTCACACATGGTGATCGTGGTAGTATCGATGCAGCAACTCAAGGGGTGACGACATGAGCCGAACAAGAAACATGCTTCGCTTGATGCGAAATAAAGTTGAGTGCAGCAGCTGGGACAATTGGCACATGCGATGTGTGAAGCAACACAAGAAAACTTTGCTAGGTGCAAGTGTTACTGCGAAGCAGAGCAGCCTTACTCGGTCTTTCTGCACTAAACAAAAAGGCAGTGCCGGTAAACACAGCTGGTTGATAGCTCTGGTATGTCATTACAGTGGAACCCCGATAATACGACTATGAGGGGACCACGCAAAACCCTCATATAATCCGGGCGTCGTATAATCGAAAACTAGGGGTGTGCGAATATCAAATTTTTCGAATACGAATCGAATACGAATATCCACCTTCGAATATCGAATCGAATATCGAATATCAAAGGAAAAATGCCTCCACAGTAACAATATTTTATTTAACATGTAGCTATTTGAAAAAAAAAACATTAACAGCCTTGGCATGGCAGCACAACATACACTGCTATAAAAACATGGCAGCACAACATACACTGCTATCTCCAGAACACAATGACTAGGCTAGCACAATGCACATCACAACACAAGCAAATATCACGGCACAATGAAAGTAATAAATACATGTTATCATGAAGAAATATGAGTTGCTCCACATGATCAGGCAGCAGGCGCTCCCTTGTAACAGAGAACCCCCCTCCCCTGCCACTGAAAAGGCACGCTCGCTTGGAACAGAAGTGGCTGGTATAGGGAGCTACATGGGGCAAAGCTTTCCCAGACTGGGGTATCTGAACAGTCCGCCACCCGTCACGTGGGTCACTGTATTTCTTCAGAAGTGGTCCCGCATGGTGAACGAGTGGTAGTGCGGCACGTTACGGCCGCATAATATTCAAAATGTACGGTTACATGATCGCCAACAGCGCTGCACGTTGGAGATGCACCAGCAATAAATCATACGTATTGGGGCGCTCGTCGCAGGCAGATATCGTGCCTCCGTGTACTTAGGATGTTTATCGCTCCTCTCGGCAACGTTTTTAGCAATACGAACGCAGCAGAAATGTGGAAGACGAGTTATTTTATGCATGATAATCGAATCGCGTATTCGAATTTTTCGAATATTCGAAGTTATCGAATATCGAAACTTTTCGAATACACAATTTTCGAATCGAATACGAATATTTCGAATGTAATATTCGACGAATATTCGAAACTTTCGAATATTCGCACACCCCTATCGAAAACCTAAAAATATTGGCAGTGGCAGTCAGCTTTGCCCAAAAAAAGGGAACAGACCGCCTCAATAGCCCATGACAAGACCCTGAGGTTCTCCAAGGATGGTAGATCAAATTATTTTTGAAAATGGCAGCTAATGGCAGCATTACTTAGTTAAATGAGGCGTGAGTGAGTAGTTATCCTTAACTTTAAGATATCGAATCCAACGCGCATCTTTCTCCCGACAAATCGAGTCTAAAAAGTGCCTGCACGTGAAAACAAAACCGAAACCGAAAGATGCGGGATCGGCGTAAAATTGCGTCGTATAACCAAGGTTTTAAATACATTATTTCTGGGGGTTTTGCCGGGACCAAACCGATTCGTCGTAAAATGCGGGTCATCGCAAAACCGGGGGATGGATAATCGAGGTTCCACTGTACTTTTCTTTAAAACCTTTACATAGAGCCAGTTAGGTGCTCCTGTTAAAAGGACCGACAACCAATTTTTAAGGTGCCTATTTTCTTTAGCGCAACGGAAAGCTTACCAGTGAGAGTGTCTAATTACAAAATGGTAACGTGGAAAACGCCGTGAAACGTTTGTAATCAGAATTTTTATATTTGCGGCGAATATAAGGTCGTATACACAAGTGACAGCACATGCTGCAAACAGTGAGCGTGAGAGCGGTTTGTGTTCGAGCGCGGTGGTTTGCTGCCCATGCGCGCACTCCTTGAGCATACACTGCGGCTCGACATGTTCCACTGGCTACCGCGAAGGGAGCGCAGTTTCTCACCGTGCAACTCCTTTTACCTCGTAGGCAGCCCAAAATAGAACGGGGATGGATAATAATATACATACATCAATTTTCAGGACGAACTATGGCACACATGACAGCATCAGACTATGTGAATATGTACAGCAAAGTGATCAACTCCATAATCCAGCTTCAAGGCCCTTTCGCTAGGCTATGTGACATACCGGTTTTTGTTACTTTTAAACAAGATTTAAAAATATAAATCCTACTCACAACGTGAAAAGGATGCTGGAATCTGTCACTATGTTTCAGTCTTTTCTACCAGAATCTAATCACACATTCTGGTGAGTTGTCGGTCGCTTTAAGAAACTGGGCAGTAGTGATAACGTTTTTAGATAGAACTAGACCTCTCAGTGGAATTTGCACAACTTTGCTTATCTCGAAAATCTGCTTGTCTCAAATTTTTTTCTTGTTTTTACTACTTCGAGTTAACAAGGTATCAATGAATCTCCAAAACACCGCAATAATGCAACTGCCAACAAGAGGGGCATATGAAGACACAGAGCAACCTGCCGTATTGGCTTGCACAGCCTTTGTACCAGCCCAATTACGGCAGACCTGTACTGCCAAACAAAAGTGTCCCCTTAGCAACGTTGTTTATATATGGTAAAACCTAGCTAATATGTACCTGCCAGAAAATCGCATAATTATACTCTAAATGGTAATATGCAGTTATCACCAAGTGCAAATTTACGTCTACTGACGTGTGGTGCAGCCATAGGTCGAAAAAAAAAACAAAAAAACCATGGAGCTCACTCATACTCTCATGAAATATAACTTGCGCTTAAAGGGACACTAAAGGCAAATAACAATTTATGTCAGAGTGAAAGCTCAATGTATGACAACTTCTAAAACGGCAATATTATCAACAGCAGTGCCCTACTTACCGAGAAATTAAGCTAAATGTATCACACGATGAGCGCCACGAGTGGGACATTTTCGAAGTGATCCCGATGACGTATGAGAGTCTGCCTACAATAAATCACTAGTAATCTAACTAGCCGCAATAAAAAAAGAACCTTCCGTGCATCAAGATGTAATAAAATGCTGTTTGTTCGTTTCCGTTTGATTCATGGGAAAAAAGAACCTCTGTGGCGTTGCCATGGGGAACAGCGCGCATGGTTCAAAGGTTCCGTTTTCGCCGAACTGCGCTTCGCCCGGCGCCCTGCTTCGCTCACGCGGTTGCGTCTCAGTGGTAGTTTCGGGATCGCGTACTGCCGCATGTGTTTTGCGCGCTCGTGAAAGTCGCTCTTACAGAAAGTTCGACAAAATGCCGCACGCAACGACGCCGGCACTACAAGCCCTCAGCAGCATACCGCGTTCATCGGGGCTCAAGTAGCTGAATTGGAGCCCAGCGTCGCGAGCCAATGTCTCGTTGTCAAGTTCTCCGTCCACATCCATTGCGGCAAGCTTCGATGGCTTCGATGGCCGTTGTTGCTGCTGTGGGTCCCGCTACTTTCACTGCTGCTACTAGTGTCGGCGGCCGCGCAGTAAAGGCGGGCAACGTTGGGCACAGCAGCAGTGACGTATGAAAGTCTGATTTCAGGCGGGTGATTTGAAGTGCGCTAACGCGATGGGGACCACGAAAACGTGATTTTATTTCAAAATAAGCACTTCCTTGGCATAAAAGTAGCACTATGGGGTTTCTGGACCGCTATTTCAACAATCAACGTCGACTTAATATTTGCCTTTAGTGTCCCTTTAAGGACTCACTCGGACTCAGGCTCACCAAAATTTCCCTCAAGCAGACTCACATTCACTCAAATTTTCTTTAAAGTTTTTTTAGAGTGACAATAAAGTGAGCAAAAGTATTTTTTCGCATAGGTAGAGATGCATTGCTTACAACTAAAGGTGGCATGCCCATACAGGCACTGCTCCAATTCAATGAACACATAAGAGTTGAGTGTCCTGACTGTAACAACTCCTACTATGGGTGTGTTACAGGGCATTCATTTGCTCTGAATACTTGCCGTTGTAGAAAAGAAAAGGCACTTCATAATTGGGAAGGGCCGTCTTGTGCAACTTGGGTGTAAATCGCAGAATGTACTGGAAACCATCCACTCCCTCAGTGTTCTCTTGGATTTGCAGGTTCTAGAGGCACAGAAAATAAAGAAGTACAGATTATACACAGCCTGCATAGTGAGACAGCACACCAGAGAGATTCATAATTCTGATTTTGACCACTCCACATAACTATAACTATGAGAAATCCGTATGGATTTCCTTGTGGCTTGATGCTACAAATGGGTGGTTGTCTATTTTCCCTTTCTTAACCCTTCCGCCACCTTGCGGGATTCCGCAGAACTGATTTTCAATATGTGTCCAGTTGCTTCAAGTTGTCGATGAATTCGCCCTCGCGTTGCCAATTGCTAGCTTCCTGGTTAGCTCAATTGGTAGAGCGACCATCCCGGAAAGGCGTTGGTCCCGTGTTCGAACCCCGGACCAGGACGAATTTTTCGGCGACTAAGAGGCTTTATTTCTAAGAAATCCGTATGGATTTCCTTGCGGCTTCATGCTACAAATGGGTCGTTGTCTATTTTCCCTTTCTTAACCCTTCCGCCACCTTGCGGGTTTCCGCAGAACTGATTTTCAATATGACAATGTGTGCTCTATGATCAGGCAAAGTGACAAGGTCTCTACAAGTCCCCATAGAGACAGCCCACAAATAACGTATTCGCCCGCATAATGACCGCACGTTAAAAAAAAAAGTGAGCTCTGGCTTTTAACAAGCGTGGCTTCTGTACTGTCTTGCCTTATAGGTCACACTCAGATATAAATTCGACCTGGGTGCATAGTCAAGAAATATAACCCCGGTCCTCCAACACAGCAACACCGTGCTCCGACCATACCATTGAGCCACCACCCAATGGTAAGGGAGGTGGCACCACCTAGAAGTGGGGCAGTGAGGTAGTGCATGATGGGCACTAACAAGCCTCGACAGTGTGCGCTGCTGTGCTCAAGCAAGGCACCGGAGTGACGAGCGGACGTTGTGTCATGCACATCTGAGCGTTGGGTGAAAGCCAAGGATGCCTTCTCTATGGCTGCCACTTGGGTATGTTGGTAAGCCATTAGCATGTACAGTATAACCTAATTACAACAGGCCTTCATAGTGAAGAGGATTTTGGTCTGTTGTAAATGCTGAATGGGTCTGTTATAACCAGAGAGAATTACGAGTAATGAACATGGTCTTATTTCTAATAGGGGACCCAAAAAAATTTCTATTTTTCGAAAATCGCATTTTCAGTTTCTGTAGCCCATTTTCTATCCAATTCCAAAATATCTTCACTGAAAACTACGTAGAAGTGCTATAAAAAAAATTTCTTTTTGCGTCTGCCAACTTGGCGAAAACTGCGGAAATGGCAAAAAAAACTCAAAATTATAGCTCCGCAACGGTACAATCGAGCGCCACCATTTTGGGCTCGTCATAAAGAGCATTCCTCCGTGTTCAAGTTCTCCGTTTCAGCTAACTCATCCATTCAGTAACAAGCATACAAAAAGCATATGTCTGAAGTTCAATTCAAGGCCTCCGATTGGCTGCTTCTGCCGTGATGCTTGCTTCAGGATCGTCGTCTGCTGCTTGTGCGTCGAGAGGTCGCGGCTGTCGAAAATTGCGCTACTTAGTGACGCGTTCGCACTCGTTCTGTGTTCACGGGTCGACGATAATTTAGAATGCTTTAGCTTGGCAGCTGCAAGCAGAAGCTCAATCATCAGATTATGATTACGATAGCACGCCGCACTCATCGCGAACATCGCAGACGTGCATAGAACATCGCAGACGTGCGACAGTAATAGCGTTGACTCGTTGGACCCGCTGTTGGAGGTTCTTCTTATCAGCACTTCGGAGCTTATGACGAAGACCACCGCGGGACAACTCTTTGTACTCGCAATGGAACATGACGTACTTTGAAACATCAGGCACCGCAGCCACGCACATCGCAACCAAGCTTTCTACTCGATGTCGTGGCTAGGCCTAACACCACTCACGGTGCCGATGTACGAGACAAATCCAAACTTTGTGGGCAAGAACATCGCGCCAGCGGACATGCGAAAGCGAAGAAGTCACAATGTACTTCGTCGCAAGCAACGAATCGCATCGCCCGCTGGCTCCTCAGAACTGCGGATGGGCATTTTGCGCATCGGCAGTGGACCCCCCGGCCAAGCTCGCCGCGCAACGACCGCTCGGAGAAGCGGTGGCAATTTCGCACATCAGCGTCCAAAAACGCAACACCAAGCACACTGTGTGCCGATTTTTTGTCGCTACAGCTAGGCATAGCTGATCATTGACAGATCGGCGGCCTTCATTCTTAAATCGGTACGTCGATATCCGCAGCGCACTGTTCCCGTCCCGAAAGTATGCTAAGCGATGTTTGAAGTCGGAAGTCAGTGAATTTGGTTGTCCGTGGCAGAAAAGTCCGCTCTAAAGGAGTCCCTACCTTGCTGGCCTGACATTTTAGTCAATTGTATCCGAATGTCCGTTGTACCAGAAACCTTGTAAACGAAGCTCAATCAGTGGAACAAATACGGAGGTCGGCATAACGCTGCAAATTGGTATGCAATATCCGAATGTCTGTTGTAAACAGATCCATTGTAACGAGGTTATACTGTATAACATTATACATCAGGAGCACAAACCAAAGGTGTTGAGTACCAGCAAATGAGAAGGGGTTTATGACAGATGATACGGTGGTTGGATGGTACTGCCTGGTGTAGGTCCTGAGGTCACAGGCAACCCTCAAGATGCCCTTGACCTCAGGAATCGGATAACCTGCTGCAGGTGCATAGGTCCAGCCTATGCACCTGCCAAAGATTACCCACAAGATAGGCCATGGCCATGGTAGCTAGAGAAGAGACACACTCCTCTAATACTCGGTCAAATGGTAGACGATATTGAACATTCCCAGAAGCCTACATATGTCTGCGTGCAATAAGGTTCAATAGGGTTGAGATCTGGGCTAGTTGGTGACTGATCATTATACCTATATGGTTAAGTCGCGCACTTTGGACGGGGACAAAAGGAATAGGAAGGACACGACAATCGCTACATCTGCGTGCACTGCATGCACTTGCAAAGAAGTCGTCAGACATGCTTACTTGCACCACTGCGCATCCTTTGCTGATAGGCACTTGGTACTGGTTTACATTTCCTTCAAAGTACGGAACTTCTTTCACAGATGGGTCAGGAGAGATCACCTGTAGTGTCAGCACGCCAGTCATATTCATCGCTGTGTTGTTGCCAAATCGGTCCTGAAGAGGTGATCAGCCAGTCAGTTGTGCAAATAGAGTGACACACATGCATAGCACACAAAGAAAAAATATATGCAGCCTCAAGCACAACAAACTTCAATCATCCCAGTGAAAACATTTTACAAATGAAATCTGAGCATAAGAGGACGACTTGAGGATTAAAATCGGGTCACTTAACATCTACAGTCAGTTACTTACCAAAATGTTTGTCCATTCAGATTTCACAGGTGTTGTACTACATTGTTGTGCTACATTGCTGTGCCCATGTTCACTGTCTAGACGTGCATGCGCATTCTGCCTTAAACATACACACACATGCGCAAGCACCAAATTAAACACCCATGTGCCTTTGATCTGATCAGCTGCTGTCACCTTTCAACAAGACATGCCTCACATGGACTTTCCAACCACATTGATAGCTACACATGGTACTTTGGTGTCCTTTTTGGCTTTGATTTCAGGTTAGATGACTTATGTGCAGGCTGTACAGTTCAGAACACAAGTATTCTGCCACCTTCACTATGTCACTGAAATTGCCGATAACATTGTCATGCTTACCGTATATTTCAGTGTATAAGTCGCACCTTTATATAAGACGCACCTCCTACTTTATACAACTTTCCAGGGAAAAAATGACTTTATAAGATGCACCTTTGTACAGTAGACTCTCGATAATTCAAACTTTGATAATTCAAACTTTCGGTTAATTCAAACAAATCTTAAATTTTTGGTCGGCTCACTATGTTTTCAATTTATTTTAAAGCTACTTAATTCAAACTGCCTCACTGCACAAATTCGGTTAATTCAAACTTTTTGCTTGTCCATGTCTAAGAATATCTGCTGCCTTTGCTGCTTCTAGCTGAACGTTCACATTTTTTTGTTACTAACAGGCGCAAATAAAGCTGATTGAGTGCCTACAAAACAGCCAAACTAGCCGAACCTTGCGCTCCAATAAGCTCGTGCTGACCGTGAGAAAAAAAACTGTACGGTCTGGCCTTGATCTATCGCATGCCAAACGTTTCTTAAAGTCACTTTCTCTACAGTATCCCATGTGAGAAAGTGTTCTGAAGGAGCTAGCAACCGTCGTGGGACGCAACACATTTCGTCTTTAATTACAAACCCGTGCGTGCCTTGTGTAATAACAAGTACCAGTATTATTGCTGATGTCTAAAAATTTTACTGGCAATCATGCAGAGCAGTCTATGATGTTGCTGCGGCACTGAGAAACAATAAACACACAGTGTTAGTTGGTGTGTTGCCGCGAATCATATTTATGAGAACTTCTGATAATTCAAACTTCTGATAATTCAAATAAAATCCTGAGGTCCCCTCAAGTCTGAATTATCGAGAGTCTACTGTATAAGATGCATCTATTTTTAACTCAACATGATAAAACAAGATGCACACAGAGTACATTCATTGCGAAATGCGTAGTCACACACGGCACTGAATATCTGTAAGCAGCAGTATAAAACTTGCAAATAAAGTTGTCCTAAGGTGCAGAAAACCAATATTTATTCAACTGTATTTGAAGTCACCTCCTCCAGCGCACCGTCAAAAGTTCTTCCATCTCGGTTGGCAGCATCGCTCGATTGCCATTGTCAGCCTCTGAGTAACTCTTTTACACGGCGTTGTAAGCACATTGTTGGCAATGTCTCTACGACATTATGAGGCTTGGCAGGAACACATAAACCCCGATCGCTCCCCACGGGTAACACCTTCACACACCCATACATAACGTAAGTGGCTACCGGAAGCCGGAAGCTGCAACAACTGCTGGACTGCAGCAATCTCACATGGAAACTGATGATGATACCAAAGTGCTAATCTCATTTTTGTAACTGGTATTGTGGGTGCCACGACCTTACAATGAAACATTGTGGTGCCCTTCTTTATTTATTGCCTCAGTTCCGGGGGTAATTAAACCCACGAAACTGAGGCACAATAGAACATTAAGAACAAACAATTCGAACAGCACAATAGTGTGCGTGACGGTGGTGGCTTTTATTGCAGCCGTAATCTCCGTGAATGCTGCACTGCTTAAACATCAAGTAGCTGACATCTAAGAGCACACCTGCTTCATTGTTATAACAAGATTAGATATCTATTTACCAATACTCTTGCACTCAGTAAATTGTACTCACAAATGAAATATAAACATATTGGTCTTGCAGAATCGCATGACTTTTTGCGTATATAAGACACAACGTTGTATAAGATGCACCAGCCAAAATATCATAAAAAAGGTGTCTCTTGTACACCGGTATACACAGTATCTTTTAATGTGTGTACTTTGGTCCTTCCTATGCAGAGTTTCTTTTTAGCTGATTTGATACTGCTGCCTTTGTTACTGCTGCTTCTAGAGTAACTATAAAGGCTGATTCACACCGAAGGGGGGGCGGCCAAAGCGGCAAAGCGGAAAGCGGGGAAAGCCTCCTCTCCAGGCGGCCAAAGTAAGGGTAAAACGAGGCGTCTAGTCCAATCGCTCCCTGGCTGATTTTTTGCCGCCTCGTTTTCACAGCCTGGAGAGGAGGTTTTCCCCGCTTTGCCGCTTCGGCCGCCCCGCCTTCGGTGTGAATCAGCCTTAAAGGCCAACTCCGGCGATTTTTTGGCCATGTCAAAGTAATGGTGCTTTTATGTTCCTGAGACGCTCCTGTTACGGGCCCGATAGCGGAAATACTCGGCAAATTGGAGAATAATTTTAAATAAGCAAGAAAGCGCAACACTGAAACCGAAACCCAACCGAGTGTACTGTCTACGTATGACGTAGACGTTGTTACGAACGAACCGGAAGTCGTGAAAGGCATGCTGGTCACGCCGGCGCACAGTGGAGAGGCGAGCACGCCGCACATCAGCTGTAATGTCTGCGACTGACAGTGCCGCGTCTGATAATGACATTGTCTCGGCCAGCACAGCAGACGCTCGCTGTAGCGGCTGAAGTTAGCGGTGCCCTCGGCTGCGTCACTTCCGCCGCCTTCCCAATACTGACGCCACAGACGCAATGTTGCCAATAATTGTGGGAAGCCAGGAGGGCGTTTGCAGACAATCTTTAAAATTAATTTGCAAACAATCTGCGCATGTCTAAAGTCTGTAATTTGGCATAACTAACGGAAACATGCAAAGGAACGTACCCAGCGAATTTCATTGAGATCCATCGACCTCGAAAAATCGCCGGAGTTGGCCTTTAAAAGTAAACCAGAAAAGCAGTTCACGTGAGGCTAATGGCACTGGGTTCAGCAGGCTCATTACATCGGAATCTGCTGGGCATACCTCGTCATGCAATATAAACAAAGACTGGCCTATGTTAAGGGCAGATGCTGCTTAAAAAAAATGTTTAAAATTTTTGATCGATATTTTCATGTACAATATGTACAGGTGCTCACAGAATTACTCATAACGCTAGAAAGGTGGCCGCTCACCAGTGGAGCACGCCGATGAAAAAAATGGTGTCAATCTCTACATGTGCACGCCATCCCTAGTGATCAAGCATCACACCCTAGTGCATCTAGAATGGCATTCCCTTGCACCAAAAGGCTAGAGTTAGGTGCCTCTTAGTGCTAAGCAAAACGCCGGGCTTTGCGAGCGCTAGTCATAGTCACGCACTATAAATATACTGATAGTGACATTGGAAAGATAAATGGCACAAAGCGTAACAAGATAAAAAAGGTGCCCAAGCAGTCGAACAAACATGCACGAATGCGCATGCTCCAACGTGCGTGCGCAAAGAGAGTGTCGCAAACCCAATTCACCCAGTCCTTCTGTCACAACGCTAAGATGCACCTAATGCAAGCCTTTCCAAGCAACTAGCAGTAGTTTTGTTTTGATGCCAGAAACAAGGCGGGAGTTCTTGAACGATTCTACCACAGCCCACACGCACATCACACCTGCCAGGTGTATAATGGTGGATGGACGATCTGTTGCTGAGCTATCGGGATGTGCTTGTGGTTGCGCAAAGAGCGTCTCAGATGAAGACGCGGGTCTTGCGATGCCACCACACTGCTCAGGAAGTCAGAAGTCAACGAGAAATCGAGCTGCCATCGAAATTTCGTGGCAATCCTAGGCAAACACCTTCTCCTTATGTGGCAGCCCTCGAAGAAGCACTTAAGAAAATTATTGATTATGATGAGAAATTCTTCGCATTGTTTTTTATGGGCAGCTGAAGGGGAACAGAAAATTTTTCGTTGCGGCAGTGTTAGCTATACCGAGATTAAACTGCAGCTAGAAAGGCCTACAAGCACACTTATTAGGCATTTCAGTGCTCACACTGTTAAAGATCTCTCCTTTCATCCAAACTGTCACGGGGTCTCTGGCCAACACTTCCTTGCCCACGGGAAAGGTTGGGTGATTGGGACCTCTGCGTATATGTTCTGGGAACGGGATAATGGAGAGGACCAGACTGCCCCTTGCTAAACCAGACGGCACAGCCAACAAGAACGAGAGAAGGACCCTTCTTTAGCTCTACCAGTTGTAAATAATGTAAATAAACCTTTTTGTACCATTTAGAAACTTCAGCGTCATCGAGTTATTGAAATCGAACCTTTTGATAACACATACAGGCTCTTGTGAATATAAAAGGGTTGGCTTGGCTGCAGAGCGGAGAACAGAGCAGATACGAGACAAGAGAGACTGACACGACTTGGCGCTCTTGTCCTGTCAGTCTCTCTTGTCTCGTGTATCTGTGCTGTTCCCTTCTTGTGAATATGTTCGGTACTTGCCGGGAAGCTCGCTTAACCACGTGCCAACTTTCAATTGCAAATGTGTCTCATGACCATCACCGAAGGTACCATGCAGAAAAGTGCGGAAAAAAAATTATGGCAGCGTCACACTGGTGGTGCAAACCTCTTTCTCCTCTTTCTTTCTACCTCTTACTCTCTCTCTGTTTATGTTTTTCTATCTTTTTATGCCTTTATTCCCTTTATTTCTCTCTTCCTATCACTTTCTTTCTCTCTCTCTTTCATACGTATTCGTTTGACACTTGCGCCTGCTGTACACTTTAGTGGGGCTTGCCCAATTCCTGTGGCGCATACCCACCTGAGAAGTTTTGCATGATGAAGCACAAGCTACCGATAGCTTAAACAGCTTCACTGTAAAGAGAATGAAGGGAGTGCGTGCCGGTTCATGATGATAATAGTTTTCTACGATGGAGCACAAGCTATTGACAGCTTAAACAGCTTCACTGCTAATTACAGCTCTCTTGCACTGTTGCTATACTAAGGAATGTTTAGGAACGATGACGTGGAACACAAAGGCTGTGGCGCGAGAGCAGAAGACTCGTCCGCCTTTCTCAGATGTAATGTGCATGCGAGGTGGTACTGTACAAAAATCTCTGCCACCTAATTGAGATGAACTGATTGTAGGTGTGTGCAGCCTGTCACCTCATGCCATCACTGCCGGGGAATTTGTTGTGTTCATGAGAGTGTTCATCGTGCCCACTCTGTACCTGACCACACACAGGCACAGTGATGACAAGCTGCTTCATTCCTGAAAGCAACATGTCTGTGTGGCACATTTAGCGATCTCGCACAAAGAGGCAGCCGTGAAAGGCAGTGTAGTGGGTTTAGGTTGTCTGCTATTAAACCCATGCAGTACGCTTACAACTGCGCTAGGCTACATGTACCACAACACAGTTAGCTGAAGACTCTTATCATAATAAGGTTGTCAGCGATTAAGTCGTACTGGCGCGTTTGCCATCATCATGCCTCCACGCATCGCTGGTGCACATCCAAAAAGGCACTGCCGCACTGCACCGTGACAGTGGCTCCTTGAGAGCTCGGTACGCTTCACTGCATAACAGCTTGACATTAGAGCAAAGCCTGCTTCCAAACAAGGCACACGAAATGCTATTTTAAAAGCTGCATTCTATACTGAAGAAATGATTGCATATTTGAAATAAGCACCCAAATATTGCAGTAAGTTTCTTAAAAATCAAGTCAATAATTAAAAAAAAATGTTTTGGGAGCAAAGATGCTGATTTTGGTCTGGTGTTTTTTTTTTTTTCTGAAATATGTTGCTGTGGGCCTGTCAATCGTAACACGGCACATTGCTTGCTGCAGCGCGTGACAGATAATTATTTACAGCCTGTTTATTACTGACCTGTCTCAGTTTCAGTTGGGAGAGCTTTGAGAATGACAAGCCACCGAGTGAAACTAGTGCAACAAGTGCAACGTGGCAGAAACGCGACTACGTGAGCACACAGAACTCCGACACATTTCCGCGATGCCTGCATCCTCTGCTGGCATTCTTTCACCTGCCACACGTGCTGCGCGATGTCGTCGCTGTCATCATCATCTGGTGGCAACAACTTTCGTGAGGCTTCCACAAACTCCCCACATTTGCTGTGGGCATGGAATCGCGAGCAGCCACCGAATAGCAGTCTACTGGCACAAGCATAGTAAAAGGACCATGGCAACTATGACATCATCATTACTAGTTGAGCCCGATGTCACGGAAGGTGAAGGTCCCCTTCTGGTCATCTTAGGTGATGTCAACAACTCAAGGTGCGCACAAAAACTTTCAATACAGTCGATCCCGGATACATCGAACTCGAAGAGGATCCCGAAATAGTTGGATATATCGATAATTCGAAATACGAAATATGCTTAGGTGTCTGTTTTCATTCCTGATGCTGAGCACAATGTCCTGTACCATGCACACCTAAATAGTAAGCCTACACCACAACTATAATGAAAGCAAGCAGTTAGTGTACTCAGCTGCTGCGGCGATGTCACGGAAGGTGAAGGTCCCCTTCTGGTCATCTTAGGTGATGTCAACAACTCAAGGTGCGCACAAAAACTTTCAATACAGTCGATCCCGGATACATCGAACTCGAAGAGGATCCCGAAATAGTTGGATATATCGATAATTCGAAATACGAAATATGCTTAGGTGTCTGTTTTCATTCCTGATGCTGAGCACAATGTCCTGTACCATGCACACCTAAATAGTAAGCCTACACCACAACTATAATGAAAGCAAGCAGTTAGTGTATGCATATAATGAACAACCGCTGTGCCGCAAATGTTCTGAGCACGTGCGGCAAACATGAAAAAACATATATTCTTGGTCAAAATAAAACTGCTGAGCCACGCAGTGAGTAACCTAGCTGTTTGATATTTGCATGAACCAGGAAGCAAACACACGTGTTAGAATTAACTGCAGCTGCAACTCTAAAGGAACCCGCGACAGCCGGACAACGAAGCCGAAGCTGCTAGGAAATGTAGCAGTGGCGCCATCTCGCGGCATCTGTGTAAAAGAAGGACACCAGAACCTGGCTGGTTGCGCCACTGAGCCCCCTCTTCTTCAAATTACCAAGTCCCGGAGCAGTCGCCGGCGGCCCGCGGACGCCTTGGCTCATAGGTAACTACGTCACGTGGCGCCGTTATCACGTGATCCAAGAGTCTCAAGCAGCCTCGGGCCATCTGCGCACTGCGCGCTTGAAATGCTGGCTGCAGCCGTGATGGCGTCTGCCACGCCGTCTGCTCCGTCTATGGCTGCGACACCAGCCACAACGCTGACCCAATCTCGACTGCAACGGCGGTTAGATCATGAATGATACCTGTTTGCGTTGTGGCACAATTTACCAAGTACACTAGTGGAGCGCGCGCACATTGAAGACACGCGTGGGCATTCTGTTGCTGTTTTTTCTGGCGCGCACCGCGCGTTTCCCCGGCCTTCAGAAATACGTGCATGCTCAACGCGGCTCACAACGCAGACGACACGGATTGGGTGCGAAAACAATGTGAAATCCGGAAACGTGCGAGAAGCAGATAGAAAAGCAAAGAGAGCAAGAGCACGTCGAAAATTTCCCGTGTCCAACTCACGATGGCCGCACTGCGCCGTCGTCTGCCAGCTGCCCGAAAGAAATCGTTCAGACAGTCCCGGGCCGTCCGCAGGCCGCCAGGCACGCGAAAAACAAACATGCATCCGAGCGGTCTTGGACCACTGGGTGGAGCTTCCAGTTGGTCCCCAAGAAAAACTGATGCAGCGCCGGCATCCGGAGCAGCCCAGGACGTGTAAATTAGAGGTGTGCGAATATTCGAAAGTTTCGAATATCAGCTGAATATTACATTTGCAATATTCGTATTTGATTCGAAAACAGTGTATTCGAGAAGTTTCGAATATATTCGATCTTTTCGAATATTCGGTCGTATATATTACTAAAAAGAACTTCCAATTTTGCACCCTTACGGTAAGCGCATGAACGTTCGACCAGTTATTACTACGACTTCAGTGTGAGTGCGGTGATGCCCACACGGATAAGCATCGAAAATACACGGGGGCGTGATGACTGCTACCGAGGATTGCGCCGTGGCACTTCTCCGCGACAAACCTATCAACGATCATGAACTGCCTGCTCGGCAGTGTGTGTGGCTTAGTGCTGTTGCCGCTGGTGTAAGTGTACTGCACGCTTTTAAGAACAGGTGACAACCCAAACACATCGTTCGCTACAATTAGGGACCGCTTCAATTAAGTACGTGTCGCTTGCAGAAATGAAATAAGCTCGCCGTCGCCACGTTGGCCTGAGAACGTACCCTGCAAACTTTTACTCCGTGCGCTGCTTTCCGAGCACAAAGGAATCACGCTGCGCATGGCTGCACACAACTAGCAAGGGACGCTCGGCTTTATGCTGCAGAGGTACCGCGTCCCATATGTAGCTGTGGTGGTTTTCACTAACAGATTGCTGTACAAACGTACGCGCAAGCATCGACGAAAGCCGCATGAGTTGTCTGTCCGCTGTGCCGTGATGTCAGCCACTATACAGTAGACTCTCAGTAAACGGAAATCTGTTAAACGGAACAACTGCATCTAATATAATTGGTTTCATACTTGGATTCTGCACTCCTGTTCATCTCTCAGTAAACGGAACTCCTGTTAAATGGAACACATTTTCCTGGTCCCTTCAGGTCCCATTTAACGAGAGTCTACTGTACTTGGCACAGTTCCGAAATGATTCAATGGTAGCGCCAGTAGTGGGCACTTTGGTAACTTTTACTGCGGCGTCATTGGCGTCATCACATATATTTCTTTCTAGCTAGCTGTGGCGCACGTCAGGCAATGAATATACCGCGTGGTTACGCTGCGTTCCCGGCAGAATGACTTTAGAATCCATCGAATATGCGTATCATTCGTGCGATCTCGCCAATCTCGCTATTTCACCAGCGTCAGTTTACGGCCGGCAGCAACGAGTGCACGAAGGTGGTCCTCAAAGTGGTGAAATAATGCGCTCATCGCCGACACCGCATTCTGAACAGGAGTTCCAGCGGCGTAAACTCCAACAACAAAAAAAAGGTGTATTTGGGGTGTCTTTTTGCCACCCAACAATAATGTCACCTACCTCACGGGCTTTCCTTGCATTATCACCGCACGCCCGGTGCTTCCCTGTCACGAACAACATGTGGCTATCAGCACTGCATAGCGTTCGTGATAGGAAAGTAGCCAGCGCACAGTTTTCGAGAAAGGAAAGGCAAGCAACCCAGATGATGATCATTGTGTGGCTGAAAGATGCCGCAGATACTCCCGTTTGCCTCAGTGTCGACCGGTGATAACAGGGGCGAAAGTATATATAAAAATAACAAAAACATTGAGTTTGGGAAGTTGTAGTGCCCAAACTCCCAAAACCCCGATATGACAATGATAGTGGAGGAATCCTGATCAGTTGTGACCACCCGAGGTTCTTTAAAGGGGTCATGAACCACTTTTCCAAGTAATGATTTAATGACCTCAGTATCGCAGTTTACTGCCTCCCGAATCGATTGCTGCAAAAATTTCTCGAATCCGTCAAGAATCAGCGGAGTTACGGGGGTTTGGCGCACGCTCCCAGCGCTTTTTCTCTTTTCTCGGGCTGACGAGCGCACTGGAAGCTAGACAGGGAGGGATGGCACGGGGGAAAGAAGCTACGTCAGCACGCGTCATGAAACGCGATCGCTCTCCCACTGTCGTTCTCCCACATCGCAGTCCCACATTCGCTTGCGCGAGTGCGGCTACCGTGTACTGAGGAGTGCGGTGCCGGCAAGTGGCGGCACCCCGCGGCAAGAAGCGCATCTGATCCGAACGCCGCTCTCGATTTACGTCGGCTATCGGCCAATAAGCATGCTATGTCTCTTGCGACGTAAACTGGCAGATCCGCGGCGTCAACGTGCAGACGCCGCGCCCACCGACGAGAGTGAGAACCGGCCTCTTGTTTGAAAAGAGGGCGCCTGAGGAAACGGCAACTTCGCGCTCCGCTTGTGGCCTTTACGCGGCGCGCACGACTGTAATATTTGGCAGAGCAGTTCATACCCGTGTCAGCTTTCCGCAGGATGTGTTTTTTCAACAAGCCCAAGGGGTGCTTCATGACCCCTTTAATGGGCATTGTTACATTTGACCCCTTCATAATGCAGCTGGGAAGGAACCAGAACAGCGCCCTCATTCATTAGTATGACGCCACAGCTGCTAAGCCACCAAGACGGGTGCAAAAGCTTCTTTTTGTTTGTTTGTTTTTCTAATACAGTGCTACCGCATAAAGAAAAGGGAGGAAAAAGTTTGTTCAACATGCGAATTGAGCCTAAGCCATTAAGTTGCAAGTTCCATTAAATATATCACAGTCATGCACTTCCTGGCAAGTACAGATATTCTTTTGTGCAATAACAGATTTTGTGCTGATAGCATACAAGTGTACTGTTTTCAGCATAAATATGTAGTAAAATAAGATTACTGGTGGAAAAAAAAATCCCTCTCTTGATTATTCGGTATTCGATTTGTATTCGAAGCTATGTATTCGTATTCGATTCGTATTCAAAAATTCTGATATTCGCACATCCCTAGTGTAAATCGAAGAGGCTCACTAGAGTACATTCTAGTTCACTATACCTGGCACCAAAGCCCGCAAGAAAACAGTTCACAACGATGCTTTGCTTCACGTCATTCCAAGCACCAGTCATCATTTTTATTGCTTAAAGCGGGTCAACATTTAAATGTTCGACTTCTTACTGAGAATTTACCAGGAACAAGTCCACACTGTCAACATCTCGGCAATGGCGATGGCACCTGTGGCTTTGTAGCAGACAGCCGCAGCTTGGGACAGAAAGCAAGAAAAAAGCTTGGACGGGAAGCAAGAAAAAACATAGCCTCTGAGACTTGTGTTTATTGATTGAAAATATGTCAATAGGTTGCAGATCTCAAAGGCTATGCTTTTGGGGCCCGCATGCCATAGTGCATGAACAAAGAAGGAAGGGAATGCGAAGATTGTGACAAGGATGCCAAGTCACCTCGTATTCATCTCATTTTGGTGCTCTCAGCAATCGGCCTCTTTGAAAACATTATGTCTGTGCGTTACAACTTACAGATAGTGCATCAAATGAGCACTGCAAAACCAACCAAAGCAACACAATGCAAAGACACCGCCTCTTCGCCACCTGCGGGCAAGAGGGATTGGATTTTATTAGAACGCGGCCGAAGGGTGACCAGTATCTGTTAGAAAAAATGCACTTTAAGGGCTTCGATGCGGCGCAGTGTTCAATATATCTAGGCTTCTGCGAATATTCGAGCACTTCGAATATTCGAACTAATTACAGCATTCAAATTCGCTATGACACGAACTTGAATTATTGAAAATTTCAAAGTATTCGAAATGAACAAATAGACATATATAAACCGCATGTAATCACCCTGTAAAGGTGGTTTCACTGCAGGGGAGGGGTGCTATACGGTGTATACACCTATCCATGGAAAATCCGCACTGCCATGAAGCCTCACTTCAAGGTTAAATGAACATATTACCCTCACATCGATTTATCAATTTTTAAGTTTAAGATCTTCTTATACCGGCTTATATATTCTAAGTATTGTAAGTTTTAAAACGTAACATATTTTACAGGTTATCATCTGCATTCTACTGATGAAAGTCAAATCCTGCTGCTATTCAAAGTTGCTTCGACTTCCCTTCGAACCAAAAAGGATGCCTTGTTCCAACATTAAAAAAATATGGCTAAATGTAGGCTGCCAGAATGCATATTGTCGACGCGCGTGTGTGCCCGACGAAGAGGACGAAGGTCGCTCGCTGCTCGAGCTCGGAGCCGGACTGGTCAGAGCTGCAACCGCTCTTGCAAATATATCTTGTAAATAGCCTACAGTGCAAGCGACTCGTCACTCACGTAACAATATTGTGCAGGTTAGTTGTGTCATGACAAATGTACTCATTTTTCTTCATAATATGTTATATGTACTATTTGAATTCCCTTCAAAATTATTCAACCAAATCCCTACTCGCTTTAAACCTAAAATTTACTATTCGCACAAGCCTAGATATATCGGATGTTTTGCTGTGCGTGTGTTCGATATATGT
Organism: Rhipicephalus sanguineus; assembly: GCF_013339695.2. Classification (NCBI taxonomy): domain Eukaryota; kingdom Metazoa; phylum Arthropoda; class Arachnida; order Ixodida; family Ixodidae; genus Rhipicephalus; species Rhipicephalus sanguineus. The sequence continues at coordinate 164,925,545 of NC_051181.1, read as the reverse complement.
GTGCACTACCCCATACTTTTGCATGGTATGTTCATGGGGATTTCTCAACCGTTCGATATAGCTACCGCTCTGTACAGTTAAAGCTACCTATAACAAACTTCCATACAACGAGTTCCTCGATATTACAAAGTTTTTCTATTCCCCGCCGTTAGCCCACAGAAACACATGTATTTGCGACCTCTATGTAATAATGTGGCAGTGGGAGAAACCAATAATATAACGAATCTTCGCCACTGACAACCTAGGGATCTTGCCCTGAATTTTGTCATTTTGGCACGAGCAGGAGCCACATGCACCTTCTGCGGTTACCCCGACAACAACGGAGCGCCAAGCAGCAGCGTCAAGCATGGCGCTATCGAAGCCCCGGCGACTGCGAGGCTAGAGCGAGCGCTCGTTTGTACATGCGGGTGTGTGCACAGGCGTGCCCCTCCCCCCCCCTCCCTCTCCCTCCTTTCAAACCTCATCCAGCCGCTCGCGGGTGCCACCACGCTAACCGCGCCGGCTTTCTTTAAAAAAAAAAGGTTTTCGCGTTGGCAGCGCCATACTTCAGTTGTTGCAGTAGTCTCTGAACTGCACTTCATTAACGTGGCACCAGGCGACACCAATAAAAAAAAAATATCCTTGCTCCGTGTCATTACACTTCGAGTTCGCTCTTTCTTTGCGTGCGTGCGTGGTTTCACTGTGTGCGCATGAAGCAACTCTTGACGACGTGCAGCTTTTGCGATTTTTTTTTTAATGCTGACAACTGTGTCGTCACTTCCGAGGTGTCAGATTAGGCGCTGGTGGAAACTGTCTGCGACCACGGTGACAACGACGGATCTTCAGAGGTCGACTCGTCACTGTCGTCACGCGCTTTGCCACCTTGCGCTGTGAGTTCGCGAGACCGTGGCCTCGGAGATTGGCTCCGGCAACGCGACGGCGCGTCGCCGGAGCCAATCTCAGAGGCCCCAGCTAGATGATGATGGAGCAACGTTGTACTGATGTCCTATGAACGTTCAGTATTGCCATCCCTCACAAACAAGCAATAGAGCAAAATAAGGCAGTTTTTTGTCGCTAAATAAATGTTTTGGGTGAGCTTTGCCTTCAATTCCCCATGTGTTTAATTTTTGCATTTCTTTTCCGAATTTTCGTGCTGAAACCGGATATAACGAAAACCTGTTTATAACGAATTTTTTAGGGAATTTGTCAATTTCGTTATATCCAGGTTTAACTGTATATCCGAGTTTGATATATCCAAGATCGACTGTAAATCACCCTCCAAGCTATGTGCATGTAAATCCCGCAGGCCATCTCAGCAATGACATTTTGTGCCCATGCCCCTGCAAGATTAGCAAATCCTTAGAATAGAGCACCAGCAAAACAAGCACTCACTGTGAGATCCAACTTGAGGTACTTGAGCAGGTTCCGACAGGAGGACTTGGATTGGTTAGAAACTGAAGGAATCACAGGGTCTTGCTGGGGCGCCAGTTTCACGGGACTATCCGGAACAACTGTTAGCGATATCTACAAGAGCGAGAACACTCCTGTCATCTACCTCACACCCAAATGTGGTAAACAAGAGCAGAGCAGAAAGATGTAAATACTTGACAAGAGTATGAAGTTGGGCATGTTGGTAATGCATAACTGATCACGTAGCGCAAAATTTGACACAAGACAAGAGTGGGGGACGAAGACAAGCGCTTCGTCCCCCTCTCTTATCCTGTGTCAAATTTTGCGCTACGTGATCAGTTATGTAAATACTGTAATCACATGTGCAATTTACCAGCGGCTGTAAGACTGATGGCCTTCGAAATTCTCAAACTCCGATCTCAAGTCAATCTCAGTAGTTGTTGAAACGTTTAAGCAATCTGAAGCCAAGAACTTGCAATTCGACTATCATATGTAACAATTCTGCAAATCCAGAAATAATAGGTCCGTTCGATTCACTTGCATCAATTGGAACCGGCTCACGGTGGTGCATGAGAAGTTCACAAATCGTGCAGCGCAAGTTCAGTGATGCAGGCACAGTGAGACACAAGAAACAAATGACGAAGTGCCGACATGGTGCAGACCTTATTTTTGTTCCCTTTATTCACGCCATCCACATGACTTTGATAGGTGGCAAACCACACATGTGGACAGTTTATGAGGCGTAAATATTTTGGCAAAACACACCACGTTAGTAGACATGGGTTAGTTGCCTACACCTGAATGCTGCGTCATCTGCTCAGCTGCTAGTGCGCCCGCACGCAACTGCACTAAGCTGGCCCCGCCAGCATAGGAGGTGCAGGAAAATTGTGAACCAGCACTGCACCTATCCTGCACCTTTTGAAACGAATGCCGTGGTTTGGAGGTCGCCAGTGCTGCACGGCTGAAACGAATGGCAAGGTGCAGCACCTCTTGAACTGGTTCAGGTGGTGCAAGCGAATCGAACGGACTTAATACAGTAGAACCCCGCTGTTACGTTCCTCACTGCTGCGTTTTCCCGGCTGTTACGTCGTTTTCCGCCGGTCCCGGCATAGCTCCCATAGCATACAATGTATTGGGAACCCCGCTGTTACGTCGTAACTGTCGGACCGTTCCCGTATGATACGTCGCGAAGTGCGCTCGGAGCCGACCGAGTGACTACCAAAGAGAGCGGCCATGGTGCATTTTCACGCAGCTTGGCCTCGTTTGACCGTAATATTAGCCGCATGAGAGGCGCAAGCAACAGAATCTTTCAACTGATGCAAACAAAAGCATGGCCTTCGAGATTCAAATTGCAAAGATGGCGTCTATGACGTAACTGCTCGCGAAAGCAAGGCCTTCGAGATTGGCATTTACTATTAACAAAAGCATAGCCTTTGAGATTTGTATCGCACAAACATGGCGTGTATGACGTAACTGCTTGCGAAAGCAAGGCCTTCGAGATTGGCATTCACTTCTGCCATCGCGTTGGCGTAGACTCATCATCATCGTTATTTGTCGGAGAACGGGAGGAGTTCGAGCTGGTTGGAGCTCGCATGGTCGTGCGTGCGCTTCGCGGTCGGACTCGCCGCGCCGGTCGTGATTGCGTGTGCTTAGTCCTTTCATACCTACAGCTGTTGGTGTTAAAAAAATCACATACGTTGATTACATTTCTGTGGATGAGGCCGTCCTAAGCTCCGCGTTTCTATCCATCGACTAGATCGCGGCTGAGCGCGCCGATTTTCGTGCTGCTCGTAAGAATTGAAATAAAATTCTGTACCACTAAATATTTTGCCGTTTTTCCTGTTTTTCGGCTCTTACGTTTCCCGTCTCTTACGTTTATTTCCTACGGTCCCTTCAAAAACGTATCAGCAGGGTTCTACTGTATACAAGTAAAAATTGTTTTAATGTCTAAAAGAACACAATATTTTCTGGGCTGAAAATATTCTACAGAAACACTACAAGCGCAGGAAAATTCCAATTCAAAGAGGCCCAGAAAGATCCTTTTAGGTACATAATCATAGAACAACCTGGCTAATTGGAGTATGCTACCGTGATGACCGCTGTCTGCTGGAATCTGCCAACTGTAGCAGTCAATTGCCATTCTGCATTCTCTTTTTGCTTCATTTTCTTATTACGACCAATTATAAAGTGCTCCGACCATTATGAACAATATTTGTTCCCAGTTAAGTTGGAAAAATTGCCAGTGATGCGTGTGGCACATCCAATCAAATCAGTTGCCTGTGTGACATTACCCAACCGTGGAACGCATCATGGGGCATAACTGAGGATACTTTTGGCGCAAATCGAACGAGGACACATAACACAAAAGAACAGGACAGGGCAATGAACTTCCAACTAATTTTATTTTATTCTACAGCGGAAAGATGATTTAGTTGAAAATGATTTAGATGAAAATTTGGTGCAAGTTCGGCACCCGTCCTGTTCTTTTGTGTTATGTGTCCTCGTTCGATTTGTGCCAAAAGTATCCTCAGTTATGAACCAGTACCAACTAGCTCAAACCAGAATTCTGCATCATGAGGGTGTGTGAAAACGGCAGTGGTACGATCCATAGTGATTGAGAGATTTAAAGCCTTATAATAAATCCCATACTTTATACAGAGAGCTTAAGCCAGGTTGCTCATGATCCCAAGGACTTGCTCTGCTGGCTCAATGCATTTGTACAAAACCGGCATCAAAATCGTTTCAGGGTCCATTTAAGTACTGAGTAGACTCTATGTGTGTGTCTGTGGTATACAGCCAGAATCTTGTCGATACAATCCCGCTTTGCACAATTTCCTCGAGCCAACATTCATGACTGAGAACACAAAATGTTGTCAATACAGTAGGACTTCCATTTTTTTTTATCACTTAACGCACTTCCAGAAAGCACTGCCTTTACCAATAATTAAATGAATTATCATATTATACATTTCTTCGTGATCTATCGGTGTAAAGTACTGAGCATGGTAAAAGGACCAATTCTTGCTTTTTCTGACAACGACAGTAGAAAGGCAAAACTATAGAATGGCAAAAACTATCTTTAGGTACCTATTAGGTATACAGCGTGTCAAAGTCATATAGCCATCACCATAAGTGTCTTAGAATCAGGAATGCAAATCCCATGCCTTTGATACTAAAGCAATAACACACAGACTTACAATCGTACTGCTGATCGCATGCTTGCCATTGTTAAAGTGGAACTGCATGTTATATTCTCCAGACTTTTCTGGCACCCTCACTTTTCTGAAACAAGAGAAAGAACAAAACAGTGATTGTACAATCCTAGTTTACAGCCTATATTGAGCAGTAATATTATGCAAAGGCACATGAGATACCTGAAGTGATAAACGCCATTGGAAGATGTGTTTTCAGCTGGAGCTACTGTGAATACCTAGTTTGGAACAAATAAAATGAAAACATAAGGAAAAAATGTTAAGGGTTTATTTATGTCTCAACTGGCATGCTTACCACATAGTTAGAAATTCTTCTAAGAAAAAGTTATGCACCTTTTGGTGGTTCTTTGGAGCACAGTCTATACGAGTCAACTTCATGCTCAGTTGTTTCCCAAGAACAGAGCACATGACATTGCCATCTTCTGCGACCACGCGCACAGTCGTCTCTGCGTTGGGGAAAAAAAATATGAAGTATGGCACAAAAACGTGTACAGCATACTTTCAGTACATGAAGCTGTAGCATATATTCAATGTCCCTTTTCATTCAACTTTTCCCTAATCCCCCAAATTATATAGAAAAAAGTTATAGTCAGTTAACACTGGAATGGCATAATGAAATAATCACCTTTAACATAATGCCGCTGACATTACGCTGTTCATCGACAATGTGAGTATGGTCAAACGCTCATTTCCTTCAATACTATATCAAATATAGTACATATGAATGGCTCTACAATAAAGAGACTTGTATAAAAAAGGACTGTCCCAGCCAAATTCCTATCAGCCATATGTATTGTGAACACATCTGCAGTAAAGCTCAATGCAACAACAATGAAGGAACATACAGGCAACACTGACCACAGTATATTCAGACAAACCTCACCTCATCTTTAGTGTTCTTTACCGTTTCGGCATCTTACCGTGTTTCAAGAGCGGACCTTGCCCTCAGCGGTTCCCCCTTTAACACAACTTACGTTCACGAAAAGGAAGCCTCCGTAAGGTAGTTTCCAAGATACCTTAAGGGCTGCTTATCTAACCCAACACAGCGACATGCGTTCAAAAGCACAGCATCCACAACATTACAAGAAAGCCTTGAAGCAATGTGTGAGCAGTCACACGTGCCGTATTCATCAAGGCAACATATCACGGTACAACGATGGAGTCGACACAGCTGAGCCTTAATTTTAACATACATCGAGGAGCATCACCATCGGCAAACTGTCACTGCTTTCACTACTCAAAAGTAGCAAGTAGTGAAAACGGAGCAGTTAGCCATCCGGTTTCTTTGAAATTATCTCAACATTTCCACAACCAGACCTCGGTGCAAAAATCTAATGGCAAAAGTGCTAACAATGGCCAAAATAAATGCAGGTACGGTAAGCAGAAAACCACACCCATTTATTAGGAGAAAGCTGAATCAGAACACATTCCAGAAGTATATTCCCTTACACAGTTCGCTCATTCCACATGCATTGACCATTTCTTCACCGCCATCACACACCTAGCGCTCTTTGATGGCCATCAAAACACAGCCACCCAACAGTAGCCACACGGAAACATTCTGGGGATTCAGCCTTGAGACATCCCATTTCCCATGAAGACGCTCGCCGAATAGAGAAAGAAAGGCACGCCGTACACAGCGCATTTGACCCCCGAACTCAACCCGCAGAACGCATCAATGCCCAAGCAAACATATACAAATGGCATGACATGTATTCAACAAGCATGTTATGGTGACGTGGCGGCCGGCCAGAAACAAAGTTGAGTCAACAAGAGTAAACAACGGGCAAATTGCCTGTCTAACGTTGTTAGTGCTCCTTTATAGGAGTGCTGGTGCACAGTTTCATTAGCTTTTTGTTGTAGGGATAGATTATATGCACATGCACAGACGATTTAAGAATAAAAAATTTGCATAGCCTCGCTACCATGACAGTCATTTATTCAGATAAGGGAACTTTCGTAAAGTGCCCTTAAAATGTCCTAAGGTGGATTTCTGAGAGGTCCGTTTACCCCTTCTCAGAAGTTCACCTAATGAAAGGCCGCCTTCATGCGTAAGGAAAGCAGAGTTTGTGAATATGGGGGTGAGTGTTGATTTGTTGTTTTACAACAAAGTTAAAACAAGTGTTGGGCACCTTATAGCCATCCTAATCAATTTGCAACATTGGCAATGTTCTCGATATGCGTCACATTTATTTATTCGTAAGTACAAATATTAAGAATTCGAAGGGCAAATTGAATTATTCAATTCAAATTTGAAACTTCAATATTTACACACCCCTATAACAAATGCACATAATGGCATTGCCAATCCTCTCCATAGATGCCACACTGTGGTGGTATACACACAGCAAGGGTCACTAAACCAGAGTGCTACAGTGCGCCCATTGTTCTGCTAGCACTACAAATAAGTAGAATCATGAATTGCTGGGCCAGTTGGTGGCATCTGAAGGAAGAAGAGTGTTGAATTGGTATGGAAACAAGAGAAAACGTGGATAGGAAAGGGAAAGCCTATCCTATGCACGTCTTTCTGTACCAATCCAGCAATTCTCAACATTAAAAAATGTAGAAGACTTGCGTACAGGGCACACATGGGATGACAGATGGCACAGCATTGTCCTCTCTTCATGCAACAACCTTTCTGAGAGAAAGCTGACAAAACAAATACCTGGCAACTCATCAGCCACAGTGTAGGTCTTTTTCCCTCTGTAGTCCACATTAAGCTCCACTGGCTTTTCTGGGTCACAAGTCAAGTGCAGCTTCAGCACAGGGCCATTGATGATTGTCCGGCCAATAGTTGCCTTTGTGCCCAGTGTGAAAAGACCTCGGCAGTTGGTGGAGCAGATGTTAAACTCGCATGGCTTGGGAGCAACACTGCACAGAACAGACACCTGCTGTTCAGGCAGCTTGGAAAGCAGCTAGCAATGACTGAGGCCCATACACATAATCAATCAATCAATCAATCGACTTATTTTCACCACAGACAATACAATACATTACAGCGAAAAGTAGGAGGCCAGAGAAAAAATCTACTTTCACGCAGCTTGAATAAGTCTGGCCACCCGTGACAGAATGATCTGTTACACAGCTATTATATATTGACATGGTAGATGGTTCTTAAGTTCACACGTTTTAGCAAATACATATGCATACAGTACGTAATACTATAATACCAAAACGTATGACTTTTTACAAAAGCAATTTCGCAGTATGTTTATTTAAACACATATCAGAGTTTCCCTGACAATTATACAAACAGATCAAGCAAGCTTTTGTTAGTAATGCTGTAGGCTTCATAGCAAGCAGGCATGGTAGAATGATGCTTATTGCCTTGTCACCGAGTACTGATAGAGTTAGTAAATACTGGCAAACATGTATGCGTTTTTTAAAGATAAAAACGAATTTTTTCCATCTTAATCAGCATGGTTTTCGTCCCGGTCATTCTTGTGAAACTTAACTAGCCCTCTTCCTGCGTGAAATTCACTCGCACCTTGATGATAATATCCCCGTTGATGCCATATTTCTTGATTTCGAAAAAGCATCTCATAAGGTTTCCCATAGTCACTTACTGCTTAAGCTATCATGCCTGAACTTAGACCCCTCCGTGCTCAACTGGATTCACGAATTCCTAACCCATCACAGGCAGTTTGTTGTTGCTAACTCCTGAATCTCCCTTCTCTCGTGGTCACTCTGGCGTTCCACAAGGTACTGTACTAGGCCCCCTTCTCTTTTCAATTTACATTAACGACTTGCCACGTAACATCAACTCTTATATTAGATTATTCGCTGATGATTGCGTGCTATATCACCCTGTAACTAATGTCTTACATTCTTTCGTTTTACAGTCAGATCTTAACCCTTTCAGACGCCACCTATGAAGGAATGTCTGTAAATGTGTCAAATCGATACAATTTCTTTCCAAGGCACTCGATAATGTATTGAAATAAAAACAATTTTGTAATACGTTAATTCTTGTGCGTTATCGTAATCACTCCTAATTATTATGTAATTGAATATTTATTTGTTCTGAAGACATTCATGCTCTGTTTCTGCATAAATAGAATAGAATCTCAGGCTAGAAATATAGTGCAAATTCGTTTTCGCTAATGTACATGTTGAGCAAAGAAAAATTATACTTTTGACATGGGTCGCGGGAAGCGGCACGTCGAACGACTTGTTGAATATGGTAGTGCCTTTAGCAAAGCGATCATATGCAAAAGTACGCTGCAAAATAAAGTTAAATGAAGTCAAATTTATCATGCAGGAGGTTCAATTCATTGAAACCTCAATATATCTTGCTCTTTCATAGCGCCTAGTCGACACAAATAGCAAAAACAAGTGGTGCACACAATTGTGTACATAGCGTCTTAAAGGGTTAACACTATACAGGAATGGTGTAAAGATTGGTAATGTCCCTAAATATTAACAAAACTTTTGTAATGACTTTTCATCGGTAAAGACTACATCGCTAACACTTACACTCTATACAATTACCCCGTAGCCGCTGCTAACACTACCAAATACAGTAGAACCCCGCTGATACGTTTTTGAAGGGACCGTAGGAAATAAACGTAAGAGACGGGAAACGTAAGAGCCGAAAAACAGGAAAAACGGCAAAATATTTAGTGGTACAGAATTTTATTTCAATTCTTACGAGCAGCACGAAAATTGGCGCGCTCAGCCGCGATCTAGTCGATGGATAGAAACGCGGAGCTTAGGACGGCCTCATCCACAGAAATGTAATCAACGTATGTGATTTTTTTAACACCAACAGCTGTAGGCATGAAAGAACTAAGCACACGCAATCACGACCGGCGCGGCGAGTCCGACCGCGAACCGCACGCACGACCGTGCGAGCTCCAACCAGCTCGAACTCCTCCCGCTCTCCGACAAATGACGATGATGATGAGTCTACGCCAATGCGATGGCAGAAGTGAATGCCAATCTCGAAGGCCTTGCTTTCGCATGCAATTACGTCATACACGCCATGTTTGTGCAATACAAATCTCGAAGGCTATGCTTTTGTTAATAGTAAATGCCAATCTCGAAGGCCTTGCTTTCGCGAGCAGTTCGCGAGCCACTCCTCTCGAATGCGGCGCAGACCAGCAGCGGCGAGCCGCGCGCGGCGGTGGCGGAGTCTGCGCGCACGCCGGTGCCAGCGTGTCTACCGCGCCTACGACGCCACTCCTCCCGAACGCACAGACCAGCAGCGGCGGTGTCGGAGAGCACGTGAGATGACAGCTCCGGTGACCCAGCTGTGTGACATCACTGATCCTCGCGCATGCGCAGCATGGCTCATGACCCTCCACGCAAAATCTGCTCCGGCTAGGCAAGGGTAGCTAACGCTACAAAAGTAGGTTTTAGAAAAGGCAACTCTTCCAGCTTTCCCTTGGCACAGTGCTGCAATACGGGCATCATTGTAAAGAGGTGAGATGAGTTGTTAATGAGACAATATATACAGGACATTTCAAAAAATTTTTGTGTTTATTTGAACATTAAAAAAATAAACCAATAGCTTTATGGCACAGAACGAGCCCTTGTGAATACAGTTATGCAAAAATGTTGACGAACATATGTCTACTTCATTAATCAATTTTGGGATGACAATGAGAGTCTATCAAGTGTTGTAACTCAAGAACTACTACAGATAGCTGAAAACCGATTTCAGTTATGATATCAGCATAACAAATCGCATCTGCATGCCAAATTTCATCACTTTATCACCATAACTTGTGGGGGTGCTATCAACCCCTGTAAAGCCGCTTGCGCCTCATGGCGCGCGCGCGTCTCACGGATAGGCCGCAGTTAGATTAACACTTTCCTGTACGTGCCTATACCCATCAATAGCCCGCTAATGACGGTTTTCAACTTCAAATTTTGCCATGCTACAAACGCTTACGGACAACTAACATCATCAATCGTATACGCGATGCGCAGTGCTTGTAGGGGCACCACTGAAAGCCGCGTAGTGGCAGCCGTTGGAACCGCCGGCGGGTCGCGTAGCAAGCGCCTCCTTTCACTGCAAGCACGACGCGTCCTTGTGCGCGTCCCAAATAATTACTTTCGCGGTGATAGTGTGCGCAAAGGAGCCGCACTTTATAATGGTGGACATGTGTCCGATGTCACAGCTGTGTTGAACAACAATGTAACCACACGCACCAAGTGTTTGCCACAGACAAATGTCAACAAGCTTCCCTATGAAGTGGAGCTCATCGTAGTACACCGCTTTCTTTATAACGCCCCGATCACTAATGCCTGCATGCGTTGACGCATGAACCAACGTTTCTTTTTTCTCCACACAGTAGCTTCGTTTACGTGCCATCTGTTTATATAGTAGATTTTCAGGAAGCGCTGTCGCACCGGCGCATGGATTTCACGGGTGCGGCCACGCGAAGGGTCAGCGTTGGTAAAACTTTGAAACAAGCACGATAAAAAAATATCTCGGCAGCTTGCGCTAGTGGCACGAGACTGTGTCACTGCGGAGCTGGTGGTCACCTAGCTTGTCATAGCAGCTTGGCTACGTATTTGCTGGGTGTTATAAGAACGTCGGTGCATGTTCGTCGACCCCCAGTAATTTCGCTGAAAGAAATATATTTTGTTGTCTATAAGTGAAAGCAGGCGTTCTCTTATTATTTCGACCTTTCTTAAGCGAATTGAGCCGTTTCTTGTTTATGTTCTTTCTTTTTTTCTTTTTTCTTTAGGGAGCGGGCGAGCGCAGTCGGGAAGCCCCGCTTGTGCCACCACGCAGAGTCTGCGTTATCACGTTACCGACATGCCATGGGATCCTCTCAGTGGATCCTCTCCAGCCACCTCCTTTGTGAGCCGTACGCAGGCACCAGTGATCGCATTCCAGTGCCATCATTAGGTGGGTAGAACGCAGCCGATTTCGTACAGCACACGTGATTCCACGGCACTTTTGTAAAGGAGCCGTCACCTGCCCCACATTCTCTGGCATTGCGCTTCGCACCATTCGTTTTTCAAGAGAGCCTAGGCATCGCGTCTTATCAGTAATAACAACCTCATGTGCATTGTATACCGTCTACAATGCAGGCGAGGCGACCAAGTGTAAACGTAGTAGCGTTCGCTGAAGATGTAGCGACATAAATGGAGAAATAAAAACCCGGTAATCGTTCTAACACTGCCGTAAACAAAGCGCGATTGCTTACTTTCTACGTCGTACAGCCGCAATCCACCGCCGCCGTCGCTCTCGCTCATGAAATAGCACCGGAAACCTGTAAAAGTGCGTTCCTGGCGATCGTTTCTGTGTGTTTGAGCAGCCGACAACGCAGGAGCTTTTTTTCGACATCGCTGAGGCCCGACAGAGTCGTTAAATCACGATGAAAAAACATCCATCCGTGCACTCGCGTAGACGCCCGCGAGAACACTGCTCGCCGGGACCCATCAGCGTTTTCCGAGCCGTGGCAGCAGATGGCGTCGGAGGCGCTTTGTGCATCGCCTATAAAACAGGAGCAATTTTTCTGGTTTCCCTTATTCGTTTATTTTTTCCGCCACGGAGAGAGCTTTGAAGTGCCACTTAAGTCGAGAAGACCAAGCGCGATGTCAACGTGGCGTCGACATCGCGCGCCCCTGCCTCTCGGAAAAGGCAAATTTCGGCAGATTTTCGGCAAGTCCGAGTCAGAATTTTTTTTTATGTTGGCAGCAGCGCAGACTCGGAAGATGATTTTGACTCATCGGTCTTTAGCAAACATGCGTCCAACAGCAGCGGAACGTCAATAGGTATCCGCCAGTAACTTTCGTTTTGATCTCCGAACAGAGTCGTCGCTGCCACGCTCCGTTCGAGAGATATCCGGAGTGTTCTAAAGGTCACAGTTCTTATCTGTGGGGTGTCAGCATCGTTTAGGCGGGACCGCTTGCCCGCGGCTACTGAACAAGTGGAGTTTAGCGCAAAAAAAAAAAAATAACCAGAGTGGACCTCGACATTGCACTCGGTAGTGCTGCGCGGCGTTTCGTTGGAGCCATCGATTTCTTTATGCTCCTTTTTTACCCGAGAAATAATTGCCAAGATGTGCAGCACAACTAATAAATATGTGTGAACGCATACTCCTGAACAAAAAGTAATGCAGAAAACGAATGTGTTCTGCAAAACACGCTGCGCAAACTTGTGCTTCACCACATCACGTAACTGCACTGCGCGCTGGCGCAATAGCCACTTGGGCTACCGTTTTCTTTTGTATCTAAGCAACGACTAGAGATAGGATGCTTGTATTTGCAGGGATATTGGATATGGAATTTTTGGTTAAAATGTATGTTTCAACATTTTCTTTGTATTCAAGTGGTGCAAAGCAGCATTGATGTTTTTACAGAATGTTTTCGTTTTTGTCAAAAATGTTGCTATTAAAGTATTTTTCTGCAAAATTCGATAGAAATGTTTGCTTAAATTAAATACCATTTGAAAGCGCATTCCTTGTTCTACATATTGACACCCTATATTATACAGTAAAACCTCATTAACCCGGGTCTCACGGGACCGGCGAAAATGTCCGAGTTAACCGAATTCCAGATTATCGAATGGACCATGAAAACAAAAGGAAAATGTGCCCGGCACGGACAAACCTTTATTTAATAAAAAACTGCGTTATTTTTGTCTGCCTCGCCGTCGGAATTTGTGCTAGAACGATCTTCTTCAACCTTATCAGGTGGTGGTGGTGCGCACGCTCGCTGTCGCAAGAACTGACAAAGAACTCCTCGAGGACAGCGAGGGCTTCAGAGGCCTCCTGCACGGTGCGATGTCGCATCGGCTCATCTTGACTGTCGTCATCGGAACAGTGATTCTGATCCTTTTCAAGCACTTCCGATAATATGTCATCGTCAGTCAGCGGACCAGCAACGGCGACATAGTCTATAATCTGGACGCCACTAGGAAGGAGAGACCTATCTCCTGCCGAGAAACACCTGCGTTCACGTCATTCAATATCATCACCTTTCTTTCTAGATCATTTGCTGGCTGCTGTTGCCGCTTCACTTAGGTGACGGTCGCCATCACTATGAAGCGCGACGGCGGCGGCAACGCGCACAAGCACAGCCAGAGAATGCAATATGCACGAGCTCGCACACTACGCCTGAAGTCACAACACAAAGAAACCAGTAGCAAAGGCACAGGCGTAGACAATGGATGCGCCGGCGGCCCAAGCGCTTCCGCCGAGTGGTGACTAGCGCCACCTAGCCACTTCCCCCCTCTCATTCACTATCATCATGATCATATCCTGCTGGAGTCGTTCGTTCGGTTTCTCCAAAACTCTGGTTCCGCCATCGGTTACGGCAAGCAGTGAATGCTTGAACCTCCAAGGCGCTGAGATTGCACGACTGAAAGCATGGAGTCCCGACTCCGGAGTTGTCCGAGTTAACCGGTACGCGGCTAAATCCCTCTGGATTAACGAGCATTCAACACCATTGTAGTACACACAGTTTTGCCGGGACCGCGCCGCGAGTCCGAGTTAAATGAATTTCCAAGTTAACGAGTGTCATGAGTAAAGGGGCACGGGGCGCGTGCCGGACAGCGCAAGGCGTCGATGGTGTGCGGGGAATGGAAAAGTACCCGATGGTGTGCACCCCCGCCACGTCGACGCAAGCCATTGGCCGGCGAAAGGCGCGTGCCACGCGACCCGAACTGAGGTGCGAAACCCCAGAGGAACAAGCAGGCATTGTTCGGTGGAGTTGTCGAGGAGCAAGGTGGTGCAGGCCAGCGTCGCGTCCGCGACGGGAACAGCAGGGCTGAGTTCTGGAGGCAGCGTTTTGCATGCCCCGGGAGGGTGGCCGTCGACCTTGGTGTCTACCGAGCGAGGCGTCCCGGGCTTGCGGCAGCCTCATCACGCAGTTCTCATGGCACCGGCGGCACTACCACAGCTCGGCAAGACGACGGCGACCCACCGACAATCACCGCAGAGCCACGTCGACAGTTCGAGCCGGTGGCACTGAGGAGAGGCCGACAGTTAGGCCTAACTGGGAGAGACCGGTGTACTCGACAGAGAACGAGGCATCGGCAAAGAAGACGATCAGCGAGGCGTCTGATCAACGACGGCGGCCCGGAGACGTCGGCAGGAGCTGCGACGACAGGACTGGGCGTCGACTTTGGACTTGGATTGAGTCTGCGGACTCCTCGAACGGAGTAAGAACGTTCCATGTGTAGCGCGACTAACTGAGAGGCCATAGTGGCCAGGCGCTCGAGTAGAGAGGAGCTAGACATAGCTCGAATGTTTTGTAGTGTTAGTGATTGCGCACTAACTCAGCATTTGCACTTGTTGAATTTTTGTTGTAAATTTTGAGTGCGTGCTAGTGTTGTTTGCCGTGGTGTGTTAGATAAAGTTTTGTTTGCAGTGCCACCACGGTCTCTCCCGAGTCTCTCTTCTCTCTCTCTCCCAACTCCACTCCGCGTTGCAAGCGCTCCCGAGATACGTGACATAATAAGTGGCGAGCCTGCCAGGATTTTTCCAGCGTTGGGCCCAGTCACGTATCGTCGGGGGTTGCAAGGATGGATTGGGGGAAGGTATCAAGAGTCATTCGGGAGAGAAAGCTCAATAAGGAGCAAGCTCTAAGGTTTATTGAAGAAGAGAGGGAACGCCGTCGACAAGAGTTCGAGGCGGAACGCGTGGTAGCGTTGGAAGCTTATGCTAGAGAGAAGCAGGAACTCGAGCTTCAGCTGCGATTGGCACAAGCCAAACAAGGCACAGTGTGCACTGGAAAGGATGAGAAAAGATCCATAGAGATTGTATCGGGAGATATCAATGTGCCTGAGTTTCATAGTTCTGTTTCCGCTGAGCAAAGGGCCAGTGAGCCTGCTAGTGGTGCAGATGCGAGCAGTCTTTGTAGAAATGGGCAGGACAAAGAGGAATCAAGGGTTGCACATAGTGACAGGATATCAACAGTTAGTGAACTGCATGCCAGTGCTGTTGAAGAAGGGACGGAGGTAGAGAATGCGACACCTCCAGACAACAAAGAGCCAAAGGATAGCTCCCCACTGATGAGCATGTATGTTGAAGAAAGAAGTAGTCAGCGTTCGCGAGATGTCACAATAAAGAGTAAGATGAACGCAATGGCTCAGAAGCACAGGGCTAAACGCGTAAAAGTTAAGGAAACGCAGGCAGCTCCAGAGATAGCGAAAAGTGGTTTCAAGCATCAGGACGCAAGATGCCCGAGCTGTGAACAGTAGACGCGTAAGACGAAGGAGAAAGAACGCTGCGAAAACGCGTCAAGTAGGTTATAATTATTTGGATGCAGAGAGGGTCGTGCAAGAAGCCAGTGTCGGGCATAAATGTAGGACGCAGTCACAGAAAGTTAGTTCAAAGAGGCGTCCCGTGACGAGAAACGGAGGAAACAGCCATAGGGAGCACGCTACGTGGGCAAATAAGAACAGTCCTTTTAAGAATGAGCTGAAGAAAAAGGGCCCAAATGTTGCATATGGGGGGAGTAAATCAACGACTAGCGAGTCCCATGCCAGTGTTCCTGAAGTGGGCATAGAAGAAAAGAACGCGATGCATCCAGGCAACATGGAGATAGGATATAGCTCGTCGCGGATGGGTATGCCCGGTGAAGGAAGAAGCGGTCAGCTTTCGCAAGATGTAATGCCAGCGGGCAGGCAGAGCATTGGAGTGCCTCAGACGCACGAGGGTAAAAGCGTGAAAGTAAAAGAAATGAGGACAGCTCGAAAAGTGCTGAAAACTGGTAGCAATTGTCAGGACGCAAGGAAAGCTCTCCAAGTTGTCAATGGCAGACGCGTAAAGCGAATGAAGAAGAATGTTGCGAAAACGCGTAAAGCAGGTTGGAATTGCTGGGATGCAGAGAGTGTGGTGCATGTAACCAGTGTCAGATATAGAGGGAGGACGAAGTCAGAGAAGGTTGGTTGGAAGAGGCGTCGGGTTAGGGTCATCAGCTGTAGTGAGCGGGCGAGACAATGGGCGGCGAACAGACGGCGGAAAAAACCGAAGACACGAAATGTGAAAAAGCACAGGTTTAAGCGTGGGGAAGTAAACTGGTGGCTGCTATGGTGTTAAGAAGGGCTCTGTGAAATATAAATTCTGTGCAGTGAATAGGTTTTGAGAATATTATTGTACGGCTATTTGTGAGTAAAGCTTGGGAGTAATTGAATTTGTGAATATTTTAGAAGGGTGAGTGTTGCGTATGGTGCGTAGTTTTTGAAGTTTTTTTTTTCAGAGAATTGTGCGTAGTTATTTCGGCGAGTGTAGAGACTGCGGTCTAGAGTTCTACGAACGATGAACTCGTGGACATTGTGAACGGTCGAGTGCAGTGTTTGGTGCTGTGTCAGTGAAAGTAAATGTGAACGCAAGACAGGAGGGAACAAGCCATAAGTTACAAGACCAACGGAAGAGCAGAGGGCCGGAACCCTAAAGAGGAGGACAAGAGCAGTTTTTTACGAAAAAACTCTTAAAAGGGGGCCCAATGTCATGAGTAAAGGGGCACGGGGCGCGTGCCGGACAGCGCAAGGCGTCGATGGTGTGCGGGGAATGGAAAAGTACCCGATGGTGTGCACCACCGCCACGTCGACGCAAGCCATTGGCCGGCGAAAGGCGCGTGCCACGCGACCCGAACTGAGGTGCGAAACCCCAGAGGAACAAGCAGGCATTGTTCGGTGGAGTTGTCCTGGCAGGCTCGCCACTTATTATGTCACGTATCTCGGGAGCGCTTGCAACGCGGAGTGGAGTTGGGAGAGAGAGAGAAGAGAGACTCGGGAGAGACCGTGGTGGCACTGCAAACAAAACTTCATCTAACACACCACGGCAAACAACACTAACATGCACTCAAAATTTACAACAAAAATTCAACAAATGCTACCAGTTTTCAGCACTTTTCGAGCTGTCCTCATTTCTTTTACTTTCACGCTTTTACCCTCGTGCGTCTGAGGCACTCCAATGCTCTGCCTGCCCGCTGGCATTACATCTTGCGAAAGCTGACCGCTTCTTCCTTCACCGGGCATACCCATCCGCGACGAGCTATATCCTATCTCCATGTTGCCTGGATGCATCGCGTTCTTTTCTTCTATGCCCACTTCAGGAACACTGGCATGGGACTCGCTAGTCGTTGATTTACTCCCCCCATATGCAACATTTGGGCCCTTTTTCTTCAGCTCATTCTTAAAAGGACTGTTCTTATTTGCCCACGTAGCGTGCTCCCTATGGCTGTTTCCTCCGTTTCTCGTCACGGGACGCCTCTTTGAACTAACTTTCTGTGACTGCGTCCTACATTTATGCCCGACACTGGCTTCTTGCACGACCCTCTCTGCATCCAAATAATTATAACCTACTTGACGCGTTTTCGCAGCGTTCTTTCTCCTTCGTCTTACGCGTCTACTGTTCACAGCTCGGGCATCTTGCGTCCTGATGCTTGAAACCACTTTTCGCTATCTCTGGAGCTGCCTGCGTTTCCTTAACTTTTACGCGTTTAGCCCTGTGCTTCTGAGCCATTGCGTTCATCTTACTCTTTATTGTGACATCTCGCGAACGCTGACTACTTCTTTCTTCAACATACATGCTCCTCAGTGGGGAGCTATCCTTTGGCTCTTTGTTGTCTGGAGGTGTCGCATTCTCTACCTCCGTCCCTTCTTCAACAGCACTGGCATGCAGTTCACTAACTGTTGATATCCTGTCACTATGTGCAACCCTTGATTCCTCTTTGTCCTGCCCATTTCTACAAAGACTGCTCGCATCTGCACCACTAGCAGGCTCACTGGCCCTTTGCTCAGCGGAAACAGAACTATGAAACTCAGGCACATTGATATCTCCCGATACAATCTCTATGGATCTTTTCTCATCCTTTCCAGTGCACACTGTGCCTTGTTTGGCTTGTGCCAATCACAGCTGAAGCTCGAGTTCCTGCTTCTCTCTAGCATAAGCTTCCAACGCTACCACGCGTTCCGCCTCGAACTCTTGTCGACGGCGTTCCCTCTCTTCTTCAATAAACCTTAGAGCTTGCTCCTTATTGAGCTTTCTCTCCCGAATGACTCTTGATACCTTCCCCCAATCCATCCTTGCAACCCCCGACGATACGTGACTGGGCCCAACGCTGGAAAAATCCTGGCAGGCTCGCCACTTATTATGTCACGTATCTCGGGAGCGCTTGCAACGCGGAGTGGAGTTGGGAGAGAGAGAGAAGAGAGACTCGGGAGAGACCGTGGTGGCACTGCAAACAAAACTTTATCTAACACACCACGGCAAACAACACTAACACGCACTCAAAATTTACAACAAAAATTCAACAAGTGCAAATGCTGAGTTAGTGCACAATCACTAACTCTACAAAACATTCGAGCTATGTCTAGCTCCTCTCTACTCGAGCGCCTGGCCACTATGGCCTCTCAGTTAGTTGCGCTACACATGGAACGTTCTTACTCCGTTCGAGGAGTCCGCAGACTCAATCCAAGTCCAAAGTCGACGCCCAGTCCTGTCGTCGCAGCTCCTGCCGACGTCTCCGGGCCGCCGTCGTTGATCAGACGCCTCGCTGATCGTCTTCCTCACCGATGCCTCGTTCTCTGTCGAGTACGCCGGTCTCTCCCAGTTAGGCCTAACTGTCGGCCTCTCCTCAGTGCCACCGGCTCGAACTGTCGACGTGGCTCTGCGGTGATTGTCGGTGGGTCGCCGTCGTCTTGCCGAGCTGTGGTAGTGCCGCCGGTGCCATGAGAACTGCGTGATGAGGCTGCCGCAAGCCCGGGACGCCTCGCTCGGTAGACACCAAGGTCGACGGCCACCCTCCCGGGGCATGCAAAACGCTGCCTCCAGAACTCAGCCCTGCTGTTCCCGTTGCGGACGCGACGCTGGCCTGCACCACCTTGCTCCTCGACAACTCCACCGAACAATGCCTGCTTGTTCCTCTGGGGTTTCGCACCTCAGTTCAGGTCGCGTGGCACGCGCCTTTCGCCGGCCAATGGCTTGCGTCGACGTGGCGGGGGTGCACACCATCGGGTACTTTTCCATTCCCCGCACACCATCGACGCCTTGCGCTGTCCGGCACGCGCCCCGTGCCCCTTTACTCATGACAACGAGATCCGGATAAACGAGGTTTTACTGTAGTACCAATATTATTCTGGGGCAGTATAAAAATTGTTTACTAGAGTACCCAAAATTGGCCTATTTTCCCGGGAGAGAAAGCGTTAAACGGGTGCCGAGTGAGCAGTAGCGCTGTGCTCACGCAGGTTAGGGCGGTGGTGCCGGCAGCGCCACCTGCGGGAGAAGTTAGGCCGGTGTGCAGGAAACAGCAGGGAGTCCTTTCTGGAGTTTTGACGGCGTGTATGGATGGATGTCTCCCGCGGTGGGTCCGTGGGGGACAATACCATGGCTCGTTTCCCGCGGGCCCCTCGTGGCGATTCGAATATCGGCGACGTCGCATTCATGGTGCATTGTATGTCTTATGTTGTCTTGTGTTTGTTATGTTTTTTCTGTATTGTACTAGGCAGTGTACAGTAGAACCCCGCTGTTACGTTCCTCACTGCTGCGTTTTCCCGGCTGTTACGTCGTTTTCCGCCGGTCCCGGCATAGCTCCCATAGGATACAATGTATTGGGAACCCCGCTGTTACGTCGTAACTTTCGGACCGTTCCCGTATGATACGTCGCGAAGTGCGCCCGGAGCCGACCGAGTGACTACCAAAGAGAGCGGCCATGGTGCATTTTCACGCAGCTTGGCCTCGTTTGACCGTAATATTAGCCGCATGAGAGGCGCAAGCAACAGAATCTTTCAATTGATGCAAACAAAAGCATGGCCTTCGAGATTCAAATTGCAAAGATGGCGTCTATGACGTAACAGCTCGCGAAAGCAAGGCCTTCGAGATTGGCATTTACTATTGACAAAAGCATAGCCTCTGAGATTTGCATTGCACAAACATGGCGTGTATGACGTAATTGCTTGCGAAAGCAAGGCCTTCGAGATTGGCATTCACTTCTGCCATCGCGTTGGCGTAGACTCATCATCATCGTTATTTGTTGGAGAAAGGGAGGAGTTCGAGGTGGTTGGAGCTCGCACGGTCGTGCGTGCGGTTCGCGGTCGGACTCGCCGCGCCGGTCGTGATTGCGTGTGCTTAGTTCTTTCATGCCTACAGCTGTTGGTGTTAAAAAGATCACATACGTTGATTACATTTCTGTGGATAAGGCCGTCCTAAGCTCCGCGTTTCTATCCATCGACTAGATCGCGGCTGAGCGCGCCAATTTTCGTGCTGCTCGTAAGAATTGAAATAAAATTCTGTACCACTAAATATTTTGCCGTTTTTCCCGTTTTTCGGCTCTTACGTTTCCCGTCTCTTACGTTTATTTCCTACGGTCCCTTCAAAAACGTATCAGCGGGGTTCTACTGTATATGGTTACTTAGCGTGCTACTAGTTGTGTTTCAGATTCGACAGGTGAGCTCGTCGTATGTAAAAGAGGTTAATAAATGTACATGTGTTGTTGCCCGACAGCGTGAACTGTCTCTGCGTGTTCCGAGAGCGGCTCATATCATCAGCCCCCACAAACTAACAAAAATAGATCATCATTGTTTTCACACGTTGCTTGTCAGCTCACGAGTCTCACGCACAACAGCAATGCAGTCAGGGTGCGCAGCAGCACATGTCAGATTGTTTCTCATTATCACTGCACGACGATGCCACAATGTGTCGCAAAAGGTGGATTCTGTATGCCTGTGAACCCTGAACGTCCAGCGGAGCAGTAGAAGAACATGGAGAGGGCAGATCAAAGACTAACCCCGACGGCTGCCATTCATGAGAAACATTCCTAGAATAGCTACGTCAAGTGCTAGTTCAAAATTACAGTCAACCACAAAACAAGTAAAGTTTCTAGCAGGAAATCTCGCCTCACAATTGATTCCTTTCCAGCCATTTTTCAAGATAATTCTCCGCATGTGGTGCCCTAAAGAGCACTCAAAGGGAAAGCCAAAGCCCCTATGTGAAGGACAAAGTGTTAACTAACAGCAGAAGCAAGACTTTGCGCATGAACCATTGTTCTGAAGCACGTAGTGTACAGAGAAGCGATCCCGGCAAGGTCACGTAGTGTAGCGCACTAAGCACATGCTGGCGGCAGGCATCACTCTTGATGCCACCGCAATGCACACGCTTAGCACACTAGCATGTATATTCTAGGCACTGTACTTTTTATACAAATATAGGCCTTGTGCAGCCTGT
This sequence comes from Rhipicephalus sanguineus, assembly GCF_013339695.2. NCBI lineage: Eukaryota > Metazoa > Arthropoda > Arachnida > Ixodida > Ixodidae > Rhipicephalus > Rhipicephalus sanguineus. The sequence goes on along the minus strand of NC_051181.1, from coordinate 164,903,812 downwards.
TTCATTGGTTATGGTCATGGTAGGCAGTATAAGAATTCGGACCTGCATCTTGATTCGTCTCCTGAAAATTATTTTACCCCACATAATTATCGCACTCTGAAGACTGGGTCAATTAGCAGAGAAAAAAGGTGTGACCACTATGCGAATAAATATGGTATCCACTCGTAACACGTACGGATTCTTGAGGGCAAGCGTGAGAATGCCGAAGGAAGCCTTTCCCTTGGAGTCCGTCTTCACTGGTTGCTGAGGAGGTATCGCCTGCAACACAATGCAAGTGAAATGTGCCATATGGTGGCTATATACATGCACGAACAACCAAGTACGTGAACCAGAAGCATTAACCTTTGAGGGTCTATGACGCACGTACAGTCAAACCCCATTAATACATACCCGCTTTAATCATACGAACAGTTAAAACGCACTGGCTGAGCGCTTAAGGGGAGACGCGGCTTTCGTATCGTGCAAAATGGCAAAAAAAAAAAAAACGATTTTTCGAAAATCACATTTTCAGTTTCTGTAGCCCTTTTTCTATCCGATTCCAAAATATCTTCACTGAAAACCACCTAGAAGTGCTTTGAAACATTTGTTGCACGTGATGAGGTGGCGAAAATTATTGTGGAGATCGCAAAAAAAAAAAAAACAGTGCTTTTCAAAAAATTCTTGCTCCGCAACGGTACAAACGGGCGCCACCATTTTGAGCTAGTCGTAAAGAGCATTTCTTTGTTTTCAAATTCCTTGCCTCAGCTGGCTCCTCACTTTGAAAACAAGCGCACAAAAAGCAAATCTTTGAAGGTCGTTTCGAGCCCTGCGATTGGCCGCGTCCGCCATGTTGCTCCAGCATGCCTCGCCATTGGTCCGATGCTCGCTCCGAGAGGACAGTCGTCTGTTGCTTACGCGTCGCGATGTTACCTGATGTTACGATTGTCGAAAATCGTGCTAGTTAGTGACGCGTTCGCTTTCGTTCTGTGTGCACGGGTCGACGATAATTTAGAATATGATTACCCTGTAGTTTGACAGCTGCAAGTGGAAGCGCAGTCATCAATGTACGATAGACGATAGCGTGCCGCACTCGTCGCCAACATCGCAGATGCGTGTCTCGGGTAGTTCAGCTTGTCAGCACTTCGTCCTCCGTGACGAAGAACTTCGCCTACTACTCTTTGTACTCGCGATCGAACATGACGTGCTTTGAAACATCGGGCACTGCGGCCACGCACACCGCGACTGAGCTTACTGCTCGGAGTCGTGGCTAGGCCTAACTCCGTTTACAGCGCTGGTTTACGAGACGAATCCGAACTTTAAGGGCAAGGACATCGCGCTAGCGGACAAGCCGCACTATGCTTCGTCGCAAGCAACAAATCGCATCGTCCGCTGGCTACTCGAAAGTGCGGATGGGCACTTTACGCATCGGCAGCGGACTCCCGGTCAAGCTCGTCGCGCATTGACCGCTCCGAGCAGCGGCTAGCAATTTCGCGCGTCGGCGCGAAATTGCGCACCGATTTTTTGTCGCTGCGGCTACGAGCATTGCGCATTGTCACCGAATGCCGCCAGCCAGCATATTGTGCGCCGACTTCCCGGACCCCGCGGCCGAGTACATCGGCATGAAAGAAAGCGTTGGTGATGCAATTTAGGCACGCCTGGATTCGTGCTTAGTATCGCCGCTAGCTCTGATGAATCTTCTAAAATAATGAAAGCCTCGCAAATTACCATTTCCGCGACCGAGTGGATGATGAAGCTCACCACAGGCGAGGTTTGCAAATGAGCGTGGCGTGTGTGAAGCAGGGAGTTGAATTTATATCTGACCAACTCGCGTTATTGAATAAACTGCTCATATATTTCATCCTTGAAATGTTTGCAACAAGTGTGCCAATTTTCATCAAAACCTACGAAGGAATAAGAAGGTTAGTACTGAATGTCACGTCCCCCACCTTAATTTTATTCAGAAGGTCACTGGAAAGAATGACCTCCGGCACACATCCATTATTTGTGATGGAAACAGTGATACTCCCCTTACTCTTTCTGAAGAAAAAAACATACGGATTTATTCCATTGGCTAAAGAAGACTGTATAAATCATGTCAAAAAGAGGATGAGTACAGCTCTGCCAACACCTGTATCAAGAAGCAAAAAAGATCAACCACTTGGAGAATGGGCCGGCCTGACTCAAGACCTGATTAAAAGACTGACTAGTTATTATGGTATGGCTATCCGTGATAACGTTGACGTTGATGACATGAAAAAGGCCATAATGGCAACGTTCTATCATGTCACCTCGAGAGATTAAGAGCCGCACTATGAATTCTGCCCACTTGAGTCCTTGAGCTGGTGCAAGTACTGTGCTGCAGAAGCTGAAGGCAAGGTTCCACCACCACACACATATAAATTGGCAGCACTGCATTGCTGCCAGTCTACTAAAACCTGACCACCCTCAGCTGCTCGGCTGTTGCCAAAAAAAAAAAAAAACCCCTCAAAATGCGGCCGAGAGTCTTCATTCGGTAGTTTAGTTAATTCTACCTGAAGAGCTAAACGCTTCACTGATTTCCGCTGAAACAGCTGTCAATGAGGCTGTCTGCAAGTATAATACTGGCACTCTCTATGCTTATACAGAGTTCTGGGCATCACTTGGCCCGAAGCCTGGAAACACTCCATTCAAAGGGCTGCAGAGAAGGATGCCATACGGGCAAAAAAGGCATCAAAAGTGCACCAAAGCAAGCACCAAATGCTCAAGAGACCTCACATCACTAAGGACACCAAAAACTATGATCCTGGTGCATTCTAGATCAGTGGATACAAGGTGAAACTTCGAGAGCCGTTTTCTCAAAAGTGCCTTTTTGCCTGCCTGCCAAGTTTGCGCAGCCATTTCCTTCGTAACTGTTCGGCCTATTTTGGCTCAGTTTCTTTTGTCATGTTTCTTAGACTACAATGCATGTCGTTACATTCTTTCTTTCTGATTTTGATGCTTTGTAATTTTACGATGTGACTACTCGTTCACCCCAAGAGTGTGCCTGATTTGAAGGTATCAAAAAGAATCGCAATGCAAGAATATTGTGTTGCAAAAAAAATAAAGCAAGAATGTCACGACACTCAGCGTGCATTTAGCTATGCAACAAATATTCACCTAGCCTTCTAGTCCTTTTTTTAAACTCTCCAGGCATTGCGCAAATTGCAAAGGAATGCAAGAAGTAAAAATTTAATTGAATAAAAAGTTCTGAAGGTAACACTCTGAAACTTTTTTGGAAGCATCAGGGAGACATGCTGAATATTTGTGCCAATTTTCATCAACATCTGCTAAGTTATAAGAAAGTTGGTTTTCCAAAGCCTTTTGTTTAGTGCGTACCACGATAGCTTTTTGTCACAAAAAAAAGTTACCGTAAAAACCGGAACATAAGTCAAACTTTTTTTTTTTTTTTTTTAAACAGCCTTAAAAAGTCGACCCCTGTCTTATATACCGGTCATTGGCAGAAAAACTTCACAAAGTCTGGCCACTATGGGCAACTGAAGTCAGCCACCTCCATCGCCACTGCAATCATCAGCAATCATCTTTGTTTACTAGCAGCCTTGTGCTGTGGGTGGCCTCATTTTGCGATTTTGTTGTTGTCTTGTGAATCTATGCTCCGAGGGGCTTTTTTTTTTTGTTCTCGACCGGTGGCCGATGACAGCTCACTGCAGCGTTTAAGAAAACAGCAATCAAGTTTGCGAAGGCACGAAGAAATCTGGTCTAAAGTGTGTGAAAGGTGTGTGAGATGCTAGCGCACGTGAGTGCAAGTGCGGGCTGCGAGTCACAAACAATAACTGAAAGTTTATCTTTGCATGGGTGTTCTCACTGCTCCAATCTCGCCGAATACTCTTTCTTTGTTGCTGCCTGTGATGCCAGCAGCTCTGGTTACAGTGGCACGTGTGGCTATGATCAGTGGGCATATCGAGTGCACCACAGAAGCATTCACTACTGGCGGACGCTGAAGGATCACATCACAACATGCAGTAATCAGAAGAAAACTTTTGTTTCGGTGCCAGACCGCAGCCTCTCTCGAGCTGGAGACGAAGGTTGCACAGTTTAACCAGGAGCCACACTCATGTCGTGATTGCTACCGGGGATGTCAAATTGCATTTGAATTAATGCTGCCAAGACGGTTGTGACGTTTTACAAAGTTAATGCTTGAGCCCATCTTTTGGCTTTCTGCCATGTGGGACTTACGTGTAAACACACGTGTAAATAAATGGCATTTTCACTGTGCACCATTTGAAATTGCGTTTGTTTCACGGTCAAGGCGCCTTCTGATACTTTGGCCGTCCCGTTTTTTTTTTTTTTTTTTTTCAATTTTCAGTAGTTACGAAGTGGGGGGGTCAACCTATATTCCGGTTTTTACGGTAACTGCGTTTCTCATCTCACTGATGTCACAGTGTGCCACAAAAGGCCTTCCGCCTTCTTGGTAATTGCAGAGACCAGTCGATGAATGACTCAGATTTCCACGCGATTGTGGCAATGAATGTAAGCATCGCATAACGAAGGCAAGATGGCAGCCACTGATGAACACGCCAGTATGACTTATCGCGGACAACCATATTACAAAAAGCATCTTCAGCTATCTGCTCGCCCACACATGGGGAATAGAGCTTTTGCCACAGGTGGTCTCAACTATTCTAAGGGGACACCTAAGCATAAGGAGCTCTCATCTAGTCTTCCTCCCAAGTATTCATCAATCAAAATGTCGCTTCGCTTCATCCAGTGATACGATGAAGAGTGTGCATTCAGTATGTACCTTGATAGCCTCGTCTGTGCCAAGGATGATCTTGATGTTGGGCTCCAAGGAAGGATTACCCCTGGCATCCTGAAGCTGTACCACCAAGGGCTTGGGGATCTTTCCGTCCGGCGTCACTGTCACAGGCTGCAAAGCCACATGCGCATGGTCCACTGGATTGTATTCACCAAAACACTTCCTGGCCTCAATGAAAGCTTCACACCTACTTTGACTACCATGTGACGATTACCAGTAAATGTAGTGCAGTTGAACCTCGAAATAACCAAGTCAGTAAAATTGCAAGTTTACTTCATTATATGAAAACTTCGTAAAATCGAAATTTGACCTTTCATGCAAAGCCAGATTCATTTTTACACTAAAAGTGCCACAAGAATGTACGAATAATGCAGCACTAGGACAAAACTCCTTAAATAGCGCGAGAAAATCAATTTTGGTTGAAGCCGAAATCCAGCGACCACAATGTTATCATACCGCACAGGCAAAGCCCTCATCACAGCGTCTGTGCATGAACTGTAAAGCTGCAGAAATGCAGGTCCGATGCGCTGAGGTTGAATAGGATACTCACGACAGCCAGCACAAACAAAACACGGACGAGAAAAAGAAATGATGACACAGGCACACACTGTTGGTGCTGGCCATTATGAGTCTTTTCCAACTCACCCAATTTGCTACCCTATTGTATGGGATAAGCGAAACTATCGTGCCGGTTCTGTCGCCACAGCTCGTAATCAAAAGCTCTGTGTTCCCTGAGTGGCACAACGCCAATGCAATCATGTTTGCCGAAGCCAAACCACTTGCTCAGTCCAATGAATGCACAACATTGAAAACCGCCACACTTCACAAAAACAAAAGAGCTGTGGTCTAATATCGCATGAAAGCAAGACGACAACCTGAATTATGGTGCACCCTGTGGGGTCTGAGGGACATCGCCGCTCTCGGAACACACGGACACAGTTCACGCGGTCGTGCAACAGCACGTGTACGTTTATTAAACACTCTTTTACATACGGCGAGCTCGCCTGCCGAATCTTATACAAACTAGTAACACGCTAAAATTATACAATGACAATGAATACCCGTAAAACATAACACACACTCAAGACAACATAAGACATATAATGCACCGTGCATGTGGTGTCGCCGATGCACGACTCACCACGAGGGGCCCCGAGGGAAACGAGCCGCGGTATCGTCCCCCACGGACCCACCGCGGGAGACGTCCATCCACGCACGCCGCCAAACCCAAAAAAGACTCTCTGCTGTGTTCTCTCCGCCAGCCTAGCTTTTCCCGCAGGCGGCGCTGCCGGCGCCACCGCGCTAACCCTAATGCGTGCGAGCACAGCGCCACTGCTTGCTCGACGACCACTGCAGCCTATCCGTGAGACTCGTGTGCGCCATGAGGCGCAAACATCTTTACAGGGGGTGATAGCACCCCACAACCCACTGGTAATTATGTTTTATGTTTTGTGACACTGCACACCAAAATTTAAGAACCAAGGATGACCCTAGAATCAAGCAAGATAGCTTCACGGCGTCGCGAATTTCAGTTGTAGCTACTGCATTACGGAGCGTCCACATAATGCTAGAGAGCTGATAATGGTACAGCTGGTAACTGTGAGCAGCTCCAGCACGTCTTTTTGTTACTAGAGATGTCCTTTACGCAGTAGCCACCACACTCTGGAAACACAATGTTTGACATTTTCTGATTTTGTTCAAATAAAAATGATGCAACATGTTTTTTCATAATATCATTCTACAGTCCTTTGAGAACATTTTGGGGGACTTTGAACAAAATTGAGATTGGGGTTTTTTTATTATAGATTTTTGAATCGAGGAGCACTTATGTCTTTTTGGTGTTTCGTGCATGAAAATTTATTACTTTGAAAATTATTAGAGAAATACAAATGCAGAGGTTCATTATTCACATAAAGGCCTATTCATTCTGCAAATATCAACAAGCTAATGTTCACAGAAGTAGCCATAGCGTCCCAAATTTACTGATTTTCAAAAACGCAGCGTTTTTCGTGAATTTTTAAAAATACATAATTTGCTCAAAATTCCATGAAATGATAAGAGCTATTTCCTCTTTACTTCTACTTCCGCTAAAATGAAAGATATTTGTAATATATAGCTTCAGTAGCTGCCAGCATGGTTGCGAATTTACGAGAACTCACTCTTCGTAAAATGGTCGTCGTCAACCGGCGACACTTGTCGAATTTTCCTGTGTTGAAAAAATTTTTTATTTGAAAGCGAACTGCAATTTCGTGCTGTGCAGTCATATGTGCACGACATACAAAATTATGAGGAAAATCGGAAACATCAAGTATACACCATTTTTTGATCTTTCGTGGAATCGCCCTGTACAGTCAACGTCCGATTGAAAGTGACCCCTTCAAATTTTTAATATGCTTCACCTCAGTACACTAGTATTGCGGCAAAGCTGCCTTTCAAGCTCCGTTACGGTTGAACTTTGCCAAGACAGTCAACGGCCGATTGAAAGTGGTCCCTAGACTTTCAATATGCTTCACCTCATCATACCCCGGCATTGCGGCAAAGCTGCCTTTCAAGCTCTGCTACGGTCGCAAATGTATTAAAGGGACACTAAAGAGCAAAACTATTTTTCTCGCATTAGTAAAGTAGTCTACCACGATACCAAAAACACCCCGCTTGCTGTGAGAATACGCTTAATAAGCGAGAAAACGCGCAAAAAGGAAATACAGGTGGCGACGCCACCTTGGAATTCCCGCACCATTTGCCGTGATGTCACATATTTTTGACGGCGTCTGCTTGGGCCTACGTAGTTCCTAATCGGTTAAATCGAAGTACATTGTCCTCTGAAGGGGTCAGAGACTTGACATAACGAGTTTGTGGAAATTTCGTCAAGCCAGTAGCGCCAAAATACGTTAAATCCTCTTTGAAACCTTTTACGTCACGAATTACAAAGTTCGGCGCAATACATGTGATAGGCAAAGATGCCATTTCCTCAACCTCTCCTCCTCTTTCAACTTCTGTGGAGGCTTATCTGATGTGGCGGACAAGGGTGTGCTTCCTTCAAGTCTGGAGTTCCAAATCTGCCTCGTAGACGTCAATATATGAGAACATATGAAAGTTTGGATGCTAAAAAGCTTCGGCTTCCGATTCTTCGGACTTCCTGCCCAAATTTCAGGTCCAAAATAGCATCAGTTGAGCCCCTACCTCTGCCACATCTTTGATCTCCATGTTGGAACCAGCGTTTTCTGGAGTTAAGGGGCGATGCGGCTTTCCTATCGCGAAAAATGGCAAAAAAAATCGATTTTTTGAAAATCACATTTTCAGTTTCTGTAGCCCTTTTTATATCCGAATATCTTCACCGAAAACCGCGTAGAATTGCTATAAAAAAATGTTGCGCCTGCCGAGGTGGCGAAAATTATTGGGGAAATTGCAAAAAAACACAGATTTTCAAAAAATCATAGCTCCGCAACGACGCCACCGGGCGCCGATATCTTGGGCTCATCGGAAAGCGCATTTCTCCGTCTTCAAATTCCCCGCCGCAGCTGGCTCCTCCATTTAAAAACAAACGCACAAAAAGATAATGTTTGAAGGTCGTTTCGAGCCCTCCGATTGGCCGCGTCCGCCACGATGCCCCAGGGCACCTCGCCATTGGTCCAATGCTCGCTTCGGTAGATCGTCGGCTGCTGCTCGCGCGTCGCGAGGTCACGGCTGTGTAAAGTCGCATTACTTCGTGACGCGTTCGCACTCGTTATGTGTTCACGGCTCGACGATCACGTAGAATATAACTACGCTTTAGTTTGGAGCTGCAAGCGGAAGCTTGATCAGATTACGATGGCGCACCGTGCTCGTAGCGAACATCTAAGCACGCGTCTAGGACCAACCCTTTAGCGTTCACTCGTCGGATCAGCGGTCGGAGGTGGTGCTTATCAACACTTCGGACGTCGTGGCGAAGATAATCGCGGGACGACTCCTTGTACTCGTGACCACGCATTACGTACTTTGAAACAAACATCGGGCACCGCAGCCGGCGCGTCTACTGCTCAGAGTCACTAGGCCTAACTCCGCTCGCAGCGCCGGCGTGCGATACGAACTTCCAATTTTGCAGGCAAGAACAACGCATTAGCGGACTCGCGGCAGTGTGCTTCTTCGCAAGCAACGAAGCGCTTCGCCCGCCGGCTCCTCAGAAACGCAGATGGTCATTTTATGCATCGGCAGCGGACCCCGCGGCCAAGCTCGTTGCGCAGCGGGCGCGCGTCAGCGTCCCGAAATGCGAGGCCAAACACGTTGTGCGCCTATTTTTCGTCACTGCACCTAGGCATATTGCGCATCGTCACCGAATGCCGCCACCCAGCACATCGCGTGCCGACTTCCCGGACTATGCGGCCGAACACTTAGAGGTGAAATAAAGCACTGGTGATGCAATTTCGGCGCGCTTGGGGCCGTGCTTGGTAGAGCTGTGCACGGGCCGTATTTCCGAGCCCGAGCCCGGCCCGGGCCCGCTGACTTTATCGAAGGCCCGCCCGAGCCCGACGGCAAAGGGCTGCGAGCCCGCCCGGCCCGGCCCGACGTACGAAAACACAATCCCGGGCCCGACCCGGCCCGACCCGGCTTTTTGAAGGTTCGCTGCGAAAACAAAACATCGTTTTCTGGTAATTCGGCATCTTATTGAGCATATCAAATATGATCAACCGACACACGACGAACAGTCTCCATTACACAGATTACAAATTACAAGTAGACGGCCTCATGCCAGTAACAATGAAGTTCGCTCGCCAAAGCCGTCACGTGTATGGGGTATGCCCATGGAAGCGTCAGCTTGCACGAAGGCGATCTACGTCGGGTCGCTGTCGCATGCATTTTCACTCATATGGGATTTGGCCTTCAATCTAACGCGAACAGTCGCGTGGCACGTCACTAGCTTAGGTGGTGTTACTTCTCTGTTTTTCGGAGTGCAACAGAGGCAGTGCTTTACCTGCTCCCCTTTTGTTTAAAGTAGCCAATGGAAAGGAAAAGCGGTAAAGGGCGGTCGCGGAAAAGGCACTGCATGCGTGCTGGAAAAAAATTCCCGCTCATTCTCTATACACTCAAACCTCATTATAACAAAGTCGCATCTGTCACGAAAATAACTTCGTTATATCCGAAAATTCGTTATAAACGTTTATTTGTAGCACTGTAGCTATGACAAGACTATTATTAATTTACTTCGTTATAACCGATAATTCGTTATATCCGTGTTCGTTATAACGAGGTTTGAGTGTATTTCGGGCTTGAGTCGGGCTTTGCGCCGGGCCCGAGCCCGGCCCGATAAAACTCAAAGTAGCCCGAGCCCGGCCCGGGCCCGAGGTGAAAATACGTCGGCCCGCCCGAGCCCGGCCCGCGGGCCGGGTCGGGCTCGGGCTTTCGGGCTACCCGGAGCCCGTGCACACCTCTAGTGCTTGGTATCGCCATAAGCGCTCATGAATCATCTGAAAAAATAAAAGCCTCGCAGATAACCGTGTCCGCGACCGGGTGAATGATAGAAGCACATCGCAGGCGAGGTTTACAAATGAGCTTGAGTGAAACAGGGAGATGAATTCATATCTTTCCAATTCGAGTCTTGAATAAACTGCTAAGGAATTCCTATTCCACCAATGTCTTGACCATAACTGCCTGTTATTTAGGAGGAAGGGATAGGTTGTCATGATGAGAGCCACTCTTAGTATCCTATAAAAATGATTCAATGATCAATTGCAATCAAGACTTATGTTAGTGATAGCATGAATACAAGAAAGCTGGCAAATCATCATAGTACATGGCCTAATTGCATTACAATATCTTGTTTTCTGTCATGTTTATTGCACCACTTCATAACTTCGTTTAAAATCCATGCTACATGTTCTTTGTATATCAGAAAAGGATTTAAAAAAAGAGAAAGAAAACAAAAGCAGAACAGATGAAAGGCCACATGTGCAGGAGGTCCAATGTTATAAAACACGCCAAAGATCACAATCTTCTTGTGTTTTAGAGAAGCACGGCACCTCAAACTAAAGACAGGGCACTCAAGAAACTGCACATTACGAAGGACTCAAAAGATTACGACCCCAGTGCCTTTTGATGAAGTAATATCATTGGTACAACTTTAAAAGCCGTTTTCTCAAAACGACTTTTCTTGCTTCCTGCTTCGCTTGTTCCACTGATTTCTCAGTGACCGCTGGGTCTATTTCAGTTCCGTTTTTTGTTCTATATTCCTTGAAGCACAGTTCAGGGCGTGACATTCTTGCTTTTTCAGTATGGCCTTTTGATAATTAGCTATTTGACGAGTTGCACAAAGCCTCGATGCCTGTTGCACAGTCACCTCATGAAAAATCAAAACTAAAAAAAATTTTGTTGCAAATAAAAAAATCTAAGAATGTCATGCCCGCAATCAGACATCTTAGAATGCATAGCACTTTGAACGAGTTTCCTATCGCATTTTTTAAGCGAGTCGGACTCGGAACAAGAGCAGAAGGTGAAATATATTGTACATCAAAAAATTGCAAAGATATATTCATGAAATTTCTGCAGTAGCATTAAAAAAATATTTCAATTAAGTGTGCCAATTTTCATCAAAATCCATGAAGAAATAAGAAAGTTGGTACCAAAAGCCACGTCCCCCCTTAATAAGGCAACTATGAAACACCACCCCGCCAGTGCTTCATCAACCTAACGAAAAGAAACACTTTCATGTTGCTACGTATCTCGTAAGAATATGCTTGGGAATCCTCTCTAACTTTTTTTTCTGTAATTTCGCTTCGAAGTATTCGGAAAATATTCTAGAAATATTCGAAAAAGATTACACCATCTCCCGCTAAAGGGGACCATGAGGCGATGCGAAGCCGGAGCACTTGCACGATCGCGTTCCGTTGGCGTTCGTTGGGCATGCTACCGACCTCGGATCGTTATTAACGGTGTTATTCGCGTGCCCTTCGCTTCGCAGCTTTGTCTTGAGTGGATGCAATTGGGCTGATGCTGACGCGTGCTTGTGTCAGCCCACTCACTGACGGGACTGTTGCTTCCATCACGCTTCACCGGAAGCACCAATGGAGTCAAGTGGAGTCAACCAAAGCAAGCGCTGCACTTAACGCGTGCTGCGCTCTAACCGCTTAGAGGAGGAGAGTAGCGCAGAGAGTAGCGCATGCGCCGCGAAAGCAAAAGCGAGAACGCAGAAGCGCAAGCAGGTGCTGGTAAAGAAGTGGAGAGAGTGACGCGCAGCTGTCGGAGAGAGAGAAGGAGAGGCGCGCATGCGTAGTGTGAGTGCGGACTACAACGGCACGTGCGGATTGCCACGCCGCCTTACATACCCCCGAGCAAGAGATGTGTCACATCTAAAATATTCTATTCGATTCGCACTCACACTTCAATATTCGAATTCGCTTCGCGCCCCAAATTTTGCTATTCGCACAGCTCTACTTTTCAGTGCTTCAAGATTAAAATAAGTCGAAGATCCTGATTTTGTAACCTACCTCCGCAGGGTTGTAGTTTGTGTAAGCGAGGCTGGCAGGCGGACCAGGAACAATGTTAAGTCGCAGGTAGTCTTTGAGCTTTCGCCACTGGAAGCAAACTTCCTTGCATCCTAGGCTGCTGTCCATGAACTTGAGGCCTTTCACATGAAAGCCACAACTCTGCACAAAAGATTCAAACAAAGACGTTGAAGAAGCACTCGGTAGATAATCTCACCTCCCAGAGCATAAGAGTGTAACTAGTAATGCTGCAGCCCTCATTAAGCAAAAAGCTAAACTTCAACAAGTTGGCATGTCCACTCCTGCATGGCAGTAACAGTTACAAAGGCTTTGCTATGCACTTAGCATATTTAATGTATCATGAATTTAACGTCCACCTACATTAACTTGCAAGCACACTTTCAAAGCAACTCACTACATGCTCAAGTAATTCCTACACAGCAAACATCTACTCACAAGTGGATGGTTTGTTTTGTTGTACACTAAGTCTCATTAATTCGGATTTCACGGGGCCAGAAAAAATGTCCGAAATAACCGAATGCCATATTATCGAAAGTATCAAGAAAACGATAAACAATTCAATACACTTCAACTGTCTTGATTAATATGTAAATCCTGTACTTATTTTCCATAAGAGCAGTGTAAATGCCGCAATTTTTGGCATTCGTGACTTCATTCACAAAGTGACCACGGCTCAAGACTCTGGTATCCTCAGCCAAAACGTGCTCTCCACCCATCCCTTTTTATGTGCTGCCACTACCATCACCAAAACACACAAGTGACGACAATTTTGTCACCGAGAAAATGACCAGCAACTAATCAGTCGCCCATCACAATACAGCACACGAGCTTTATGCCAGCATGCGGATTGCGGCTGAAGCTCTTCATCTTGAACAGTTTCCACTAGATTTAAGTTTCGTGACATTGCGCGCCCGTTGACCGAAGTCAAAACAAAGCTAGTGAGTGCCGCATCTGCTGCAGATGAAACAATGGGCACTAAAGACACAATCATAACGTACACGCAGTTCTAAAGGCACATGGCCTATGCCTGCAGAGCCAAAATGAAACTGCTGAGTACCGCATCTGCCGCTGAATAAACCTGGCTCGCTGGTGCAGTCATGGATGGTGACTGCGCAGTTCTGAAGGCACGCGGCGAAAATGAAACTACTGCTTGTCGCAGCTTTGACCCCAGTCTCTATCGACGCGATAATAGATAGCTCCCACGCAGTTCGCGTGCACTGAGTAAAATCGATAACGAAAGAAGTTTGCTGCGGCCGCTGAAGCGTTGATCACCAACAAGGAGGCTTTACAAAAATGGGTCACCAACAATACAATTGTGGTAAGATTGTGGATGATGATCATGCCTTCCTCAAGGTCCACGGCTGTTTCGGTTGTTCACGAACGCCGTTTTCATTCCTTTGCGTCACACGTTTGCAGCACTTTGTGATTGGCGCATTCCGAGGATTGTCCTAATTAACCGGGTTGCGGCCAAATATGACCGAATTAACGAGAGTTTGATGCCATTAATATATATGCCTGCCGGGACGAGAGAACACGTCCGAATTATCCCATTTTCCAAATTAACGGGGTCAAATTAACGAGCTTTTACTGCATATCTTTGAATGCATAATGTATATTCCTGCATATGTTACTGTAATATTCATTTCTTGTTCTCATTTTGTAATATTCTCCGTCCTTTTGTTTTCTAATTATTGCACGTTTTACCTTTTGTATTACCCTACTTACACAATGCCTCTAGGAGCCTGTAAGATATTCTAAAAAATAATAATTAAGTAACAGACTAACTAAATAAGGTAATGGTGCTGTAGAAATGCAGTGGCAGCACTTAATTTCTTCATCTTTTTGTTCATAAAATAAGTTTCTTGACTCAACTCCATCCCACAAAACATTCTCCTGGAGTTACGTACTCTGAGGCCAGATTCACATGCTTCTGCTTTGAAATGCCCATAACTAAGGCATTTGCTGAGATACAGTTAACCACTGCAACCAGTAAACTGTGGCAAATGCCCATGTAAAGCCAATGCTTCAGTTGCAGCTACTGCTAGCCAAGTTCAAACATCAAGGTGGATGTACAGAAGAAAAGGTGGCAAACTTACCTGGTCTAAGGACTTCACTACATCCCCATAGTCTATGCCATCAGCTATGATGAGAAGCTCAGCAAGGTCCTTCATGTGCAGCTAGAGTTTTAAAAAAAAAGAGCACCAGAAAACCTGCTTAACTGTCTGATTGCACACTACAGCATTGGAGAAATGGGAGCACCAGATGCATACAACTTTCCTAGCTAAAACCACTGGTGCATTTGCACTTAAATTTTGTATGGAGGTGTCACTTCATAGCGAATGCAGTTTAATATAACATCTAAGTGCAGTGCTTGACTGATTAATCCAGCATAAATCCTGAAAAACATGCATCGTTCGTGACAATGCAAGTCAAATACATGTCAATCTGTTGTTATGAAGCCCAGGCAACACAGGCGTAGCCGAGGAGGGGGGGGGGCACTACAAACGCATGTACAAACATGCATCAAGAAAAAATTTCTGGCGACTCTACTGATTGACACCATTTGTTGGGGTCAAACAACAGACACATATGATTCCACTGCTACAGTGAAAGATGGCATTATTAAGGCGAAAGCCTTATACGTCCCATGAGGAGGGCGACGTGACAAAGAGCCGGTGTGAGGTCAAACACAAAGATATGAATAGCAAAAAGTTATTGCACGCCTTGATACGTATCCGTATGTGCCCCTTGATCAACACTTTGCAACTGCACTTGCAGTAGGCATTAGGCTTGTGCGATAGTAAATTTTAGGTTTGGAGCAAATAGTGATTTAGTCTAATAATTTCGAATCGAATTTGAAAAGTATATATCACATTTTATAAAAAAAAAATTGAGCATATTTGTCACGACCCAGCTGACCTGCACAATATTTTTAAAAAATTGAAACAAGGCATGCGCAAACGTCATTCTTTTTGGTTCAAAGGGAAGTGGATGCAACTTTGAATAGTAGCAGGATTTGACTTTCGGTAGAATGCTAGTAATAACCTGTAAAATATGTCACGTTTTAAAATTTACTATACTTAGAGCATATAAGCCAGTAACAAGCTTTTAAACTTAAAAAATGATGAATCAACGCGATGGTAATATGTTCATTTAACCTTGAAGTGGGGCTTCATGGCAGTGTGACTTCCCCTCGAAAGGTGTATTCACGATACAGCACCCCTCCACCACAGTAGAACCGCCCTTATAGGGGGTTACATGCGGTTTATATATGTCTATTCGTTCATTTTGAATACGTTGAAATTTAGAATAATTTGAATTCCTGTCGAAGCGAGTTCGAATATTCGAAGTGCTCGAATATTCGCACAAGCATAGTAGGCATGCTTTCTAGGAGATTTTCATAATGGCCAATGTTACACGTGCAGTCCTTCCTTTCCACGCATTCACTGAGAAGCGAATGAGAAGATGATGCGAATGGGGCCTGATCATGCTATCACATTCTACTCCTGAAGGCAAAGCTCAAGTGTCCACAAGTTTTTTACCGCTCAGTTCATCACCCTGGCAAGATTCTTACCTTTCTGATTGGATTCTGGTACTTGTCTGTGAGACTGATGAGAATGTCAGACTGGTGGACTTCACCAATGCGCACATCAGTCGTCCCTTTGCATGACACTTTCAGGATGGCAGGTTCACCGTTCTTTGGCCTGTGAATGCAAAAGGTGGCCACTGTTTAGTGGTGTGGCAGACCTGCTACTGAAGTGCTGATAACTATGCTTGTACAAACGCATACAGAAACTAGCTGGTGGAAAAGGGCTGTAGGGTCAATAACTGACACACTACATGCTTTTCCTAATTTTGCAGCAGGCCTAGCAATGACTTCTGCATGAAGGAATTGCCAGAACTTATTTTGCTCAGGCCAATTGCCCCCAAGTTTACTGAATCACTTTATTTGCTAGGAAGCTATGAGTGGGCAAGATAACAATTTGGACTCACTTCACTGTAAAGGAAAAGTCCACAGCACGACCAGAGTTGATGGACATGTGGCAGAAAAGGGACTGCTTCACAGATGATGGGCAAATGATGTCTGGTAGGCGGCCCGCCAGGACTTGGTCCTTTGGTATGTCAGATGCCCAGTTCAGTTTGAGCTTGGAGACGAGACTGCTTGTCAGTGTTATGGGCTTCCCTATTTCATCACGCACCTCAAACCCTGCAGCAAACAGAAAAACACCACGTTTACCACCAACAACAAAGATATGTCTGCACCCCGTTGTCCTTCAACTTTTGCTAATGGGTCTCCAGTAATGGATGCAGCCAAAAATGTTTTGCAGCAGCTCTGGGAGCAGAAAATGTGCCGCTCTGGAGCAGGATTGCCCATTTCGGAGCAGAAGAGACACGTTTTGGAGCAGCTCCGTAAAGCTCAACATCGATGTGATAAAGATTCGATAAAACCCAAACCACACAACGCTTGCAAATGTACACCTGCACACAATGTGAGCCACTCGTGACTGTAAAGTGCTTCAATGTGTTACTCTCGATCAGTAGAGCTGGTGCCTAAAAAAAAAAACCGGCCCTTCGACAGGGGGGGGGGGTTAACAGGAGATTAAAATAATGTTGAACAATAGACGCTATGTCAATTCTTCAGCATGCAGTGCCATTTAATGTAACATTGCTTTCAATGAGCCAAATAAACCCAATGCACAAACAAAAGCAGCACACTCAGCTAACCAACTAGCCTAATTGCTGACATAAAAGTACCAGTGATTGGAATGACGCTTCGCTTATTACTCTGAATGTGCTGCACTGAAAAGGAACCACAATGCTTCGTCCATAAAAAAGCTCTTCTTTGCGTCTGAATCCAACAGGCCAGTGGCATTATAGACACAAAGGAACATTAAAATGTGCATATGCCACAAAAATGTCGGATATTCATGTACCATACATGCGCAATAATATGCTCTATTCCAATGATCGCTAGACTTGAAGGGATCCCAGAAAGTGGTTGACTAATAGCGTAAGAGTTTTGGTGACTGCCGATAAATATTCACCGTCGTAGTTGTTGAACTGACGCTTACAAAACACTAAAAAAATAAATAATCGCGATACTATGACAAAAAAAATACGGCCAATGGCGGCTGGTGCGGACCGGCAACCGGCCCGCCTTCTGAAAAACCAGCCTGACCAATCTAAAACCGGACAGGTAGCAACCCTACTTGCACCACGTAGACCAGCCAGACAAACGTGAGCGCGTACACAAGTGCGTTTTGCGCAGCAGTACGCGCGATTAGTCATGTATGATCGAGTGTGTCGGGCCCACAACGACTTGCTCGTGATCTCCATGCTATTGTTCCCTGCCAGGTCAATGTAATCACTAGCACAAAGTAGCACAATTTGCCATTCACAGCGAACCTGGAAGTTGTCAAGTGAGTTGAGTGCAATGACAAGTCGGACGTTGCGGCGACATAAAAAAACTCCCAGAGGCCCCTATAGTCGCGGACAACTTTTCTTGGCAATGGAGGGAAGGCTACAGAGCCAAACTACGCGTGTGCTACCGCTGCAGAATATAGTCCCGCAATTTCGTCCGTGTTTTCTGCGCGAGGATTTAAAAAACATTGCTTTATTTTCTACAGGATGCTGTTTGAAAAAGCCATCGCACGCACCAAAAAGATATTTATAATTGTTTTATTTTATGCGCTGTCATTTCGCGTTTTTGCACGTGTGAGAACGTCACACATTTTACGTGCACCTCACAGTCAAAATGGCGTCTTCGTCTTCATGTGAGCGCTCGTCTCCCTCCAGCTTTTCCGACGGGTCGCCGAAGGACCTTGTGACGAATTTGACCAAGAAATGGCTGTCTAAGCAGTCAAAACAAATGGTGTGCAACGTTTATACTGCCACCGCACGTGCCCACTCGGAGCTCAGCACCGCCACCGTGCACAAGAAAGTGAGCGAGCTGACCGGCGTGAGTGTGCATGCAGTGAGCCGGATATAAGCTGAAGCTCTTCGAGATCCGCTGCTATCCCCAAAGCGGAAGAGACCCCTCTTCAAGCGGGGAAGAAGTTTTGAAAAAACTGGAAGGACAAGGATGCAGCTGCATGACAGTTTTACGCTCGGTGCCTTGAGACGCAAAGTGCATCAGTACTTCGTGCGTAACGAGCTGCCTACATCGGCGAAAATCGCTAAGGATGTATCTACTGACCACGACATGCAGATGCCTGGTGTTAGTGAAAGGACTGTGCCCACTGCTGAACGACATTGGCTTTGCTTTTCGGAAAAGAAAACGGAACTCTGCGCTCTTGGAAAGGCAGGACATCGTTGTGTGGTGCAGAAAGTACCTACGGACCATGCGAGAGGTGCGGAAGCAACACAGGTATGTTTACTAAACGCTTGTTCCTTATGCGTCGCTGTGTGTAATATGGCAGTGCTGAAGCAGTGTGTTAGAACGACAGCTCTTTGAGGTGCCTTCCACGGAACGCTAGAAAGCTTATTGTTTTAAGTTGTGTGTTGTTTTCGTCTTGCGATGCTGTCCATTTTTTGTCGATTAGGAGACTTTCGCTAACATGTAGGTTCAACAGTGAAAAATAATATCAAATGTGCGTTCCTTTTCACTGCAGGACTGTGTACTTCTTAGACGAGACATGGGTGACCGCAGGACATACGAAAGAAACGGTGTGGGAAGACACACACGTTCTGACAAGACAAGACGCCTTCCGGCAAGGCACAACGACGGGTCTGTGAGCACCATCTGGCAGGGGTGGTCGCCTGAGTGTGCTCCACGCAAGCAGCAAGAAGGGGTTCGTGGAAGGAGCACGCCTCGTCTTTCGCTCAAAGAAGACATCGGGCGACTACCATTCAGAAATGGATGGTAACCGCTTTGAGAAGTGGTTCGTGGAGCAGCTATTGCCGAACATTTAACCGGGCAGCGTTATTGTAATGGACAATGCCAGCTACCACAGCGTTCACCTTGAAAAGGTGCCCTCTTCGTCACCTAAAAAAGGTGACATTCAGTCGTGGTTGCGAAGCAAGGGCATTCCTTTTTACTCTGACCAGCTAAAGGCTGAGCTGCTGGAGCTTGTGAACGAACACAAGCACAAGTATGCTGGGTACAAAGTTGACACCCTCTCTAAAGCAGCTGGTCATGATGTCTTGCGGTTGCCGCCTTATCACTGCGAATTAAATCCAATCGAGCTAGTGTGGAGCCTAGTGAAAGGGTACCGTATTTTCTCGCATATAACCCGCACTAAAAATTGAAAAAAATCACCTGAAAAGTGGGGGTGCGGGTTATCTGCGAATAATCCGGAAGCAGAGGTCGGCTTCAAAGCAATGCATGGCCTGCCGTGCTGTCCGCATCCCCATCGGCATTGTCTGGTGCAAAGCCAATAAAAGCCAACACAGGCCATAGACAGATCCCCTCCGTAGCGTGTTTATTCACTTTTTGCGTGCTTTGTTTGATTTGGTCAACAGCGTCACAAGAGCGGTTTGACAGCGTCTGTCTCAGAGTCAGGTGTGGCCAGTTTGCACCGTTGGTCAGCCTTGTCTGGTGAGGCACCATGAGTGGGTCTCGGCGGCAATATTTCACCGTGATAGAAAAACTCGAGATTATAGTTGCTGCGGAAGAAATCGGCAACAGAGCTGCTGCGAGGAGGCACGACGTCGACGAGTCCTGCGTTCGCGACTGGCGAAAAAAAAAAAGGCTTCTCTCGAAAGTGCACACAAGGAGAAGCGAGCATTTCGTGGCCCGAAGACTGGTGCGTAACCCCTTCTTGAGACGCAGTTTGTCAAATTTATTGAGGAGCGGAGGAGTCGCGGCCACGCTGTGTCAACGGAGGTGGCGCAAATGGAAGCGCTGAGGTTGGCCCGCGAGATGAACATCTCACACGAGTTCCGTGCGAGCCGTGGATGGCTCCAGCGATTCATGGCCAGGCACGGATTTTCGATGCGGCGGTGAACGACTATGTGCCAGCGGCTTCCTAACGTCTACGAGGATAAGCTGTTGAGCTATCAACGTTACGTCATCGGGCTGCGGAAGGAGCACAACTACTTGCTCTCCCAGGTGGGAAATGCCGATCAAACGCCCGTGTACTTCGAGATGCCCATGGACACCACTCTGCAGAAAAAGGGCTCGAAATCTGTAAGCGTACTGACGGGTGGAAACACCAAACTACGCTGCACAGTAATGTTGTGCGCTTTGGCGGACGGTACCAAACTGCGCCCGTACGTAATCTTCAAGCGCAAAACGCTACCCAGCACTCCACTGCCACCAGGGATTGTTGTGCGAACCGAAGATAACGCGTGGATGACTGGCGACCTTGTCTGTGACTGGCTTCGCACGATCTAGGAGAAGAGGCCGGGCGCCATGTTGGCACGGCGGTCGATGCTGGTGTTGGACTCATTTCGAGGCCACTGCACTGACGCAGTGAAAGCGCGCCTCGCTGACCACCGCACCGACCTCGTGATCATACCCGGTGGCATGACTTCCATGCTACAGCCACTGGACGTGTGCCTCAATAAGCCGTTCAAGGCACACGTGAAGCGGCTGTATGCCGAGTGGATGGCTGACGGCCTTTACGCCCTCACACCGACGGGGCGCGTGCGGAGCCCAGACATTGCGCTGCTGTGCCAGTGGATCGTGGATGCGTGGGGGCGATTCCGGCCGACATGGTGCGCAAGAGCTTCAAAAAGTGCGCCATCAGCAATTGCTTGGATGGCACCGAAGACGATTGCGTCTTCGAGAGCGGCGACGAAGCCTCGGATGGCAGCAGCGACAGTGGCGAGTCGGGCGATGATTGAAGGAACGGGAATCGGCGCCGTCAACGTTGCGGCGATCACTTCGAAATAAAGTTCTTTTGTAAACGAGATTTGGCTGTGCAGTTGTGACTTCCCAAAACAGTTTTTTTTAAGCTAAGCATGCGGGTTATACGCGAGGATTTTTTTCTTTTTTCGGGGAGTTCAAAGTTAGGGGTGCGGGTTATATGCGAGGGCAGGTTATATGCGAGAAAATATGGTACGTGGCCACAAATAACGCAACCTTTAAGCTTGATGAAGTAGAAAAGCTCTTGCATACAGGCATTGACTTGGTGAGTGAAGAAAAGTGGAGGCGAGACTGCGCTCATGTAGAAAAAATCGAAAAGGAATCATGGGAGAGAGACGGCGAAATCGACAACAATATTCAGAGCCTGATAATAGAGCTTTGCTCGGACTCAAGTACAAGCTCCGAAGGCAGTGCAAGTGAGACGAGCGCCTGGGAAAAAATGCTCCGAGTGTCTTGTGCTTCTTGCTAAGGGCGTCAAGAAAAAAAAATGAAATAAATGTGTATTGAAGCTTCTGAACCATTATTCCAATGTGAAACTCTTCATATTGTTTATTTTCAACTGCAGGCTATTATTTGAAATAGCGTGACTATATCAACTACATATCTGACAAAATAGACACACATTTACTAAAGGAACCCGTAACATAAAGCCGTGGCATGTGCCACATAATAGTGAACATCGCTACACGAGTATATATTGCACTAAAATGTACCTCAAATTAATGTACGCAAGCTCGAAACAAGGAACAAGTCAAATATAGTTGATTCGCTATTAGAAATTCTTACTGAATTATTTTTCCCTTTAAACATGCACAGGAGCACAAGCTCAAATAATGGAACGGCCGTCGCAGGAGACACGGAAGGTTCACAACCGAAACTAAATTCAAAACACGCGCCGAACCGGACTACTTCGCAGAGGAGTACACGTGCAGTAGCTCCGCCCCCGTAGCTTTCCCTTCATTGCCAAGAAAAGTTGTCCGCGAGTATAGTTCGGGCTAAAGTGTTCGTAAGGCCTGCTGCCCGCAGTTTCTGAAGCCTACGCACAACCATTTATGAAGATGTTGAGGTGACCATTTACAAGCAATCCACCAATGTTCATTTGCGAAACATCCCAGGAACCGGCCCCATGATCGAGCAAAAGCCAAGGACCTGGCTTTTATCCTGAGAAGGGTGGATTGCTAAAGCTTGAAGAAAGCTCTCAATGTTTAAGGAACCCATTGATGGATCAGTGATCAGCAAGCTTGTACAGTTAAACCTGGATGTAACGAACCTCTATTTGACAAATTCCTGGATTTAACAAACTTTTTTTCATTCCCCAACTCCATCCCCATAGAAGCCCATGTATTTTTGACCTCCATGTAACAAAGGCACTGTGACAAATGACCTGGGTGTAACAAATTTTCCATGCTCATCATTCATTATTTGGAGCAGTAGATCTGCCGAAAATTCGGATAAATAATGCGTAACTTTTGCAATTGCTAAAAAAAAAAGGGCAAGCGGCGATCACGAGAGGAACGCATGTGAGCGCAGTGAGCCAGAGCAGTCGATCCGGTATGCCGCAATGATGATGATGAAAGCCGCTAGCTCCCCTAATGTTGCTCTGTGACAGATCTGATTTTATTTTCATTCTTTTTCGCTTACACATCGTGACACCAGGTGTCGCTATTGTGCGTACCTGATTTTGTTTGTTTTTTTAGACTTCTGCATGTTTTTTGTTGTTGCATCGTGTATGAGTACCGTAAAAGCCGAAATAAAGGTCGGACCGAAATATAGGTCGAAGCCCCCACTTCTAACTACTGAAAATAAAAAGTACGTGGAACGTCCAAGGTATCAGAAGGCGCCTTTACCTTGAAACAAACACAATTTCAAATGGTGCACAGTGAAAATGCCATTTATTTACACGTGTGTTTACGCGCAAGTTCCACATGGCAGAAAGCCAATTGATGGGCTCAAGCATTAACTTCGTAAGACGTCACAACCGTCTTGACAGCATTAATTTGGATGCTCTTTGAGGTCTCCGGTAGCAATCACGACGCGAGCGCGGCTCCCAGTTAAACTGTGCAACCTTCGTTTGCAGCTCGAGATACGCTGCGGTCTGGCACCGAAGCAAAGTTTTCTGCTGATCGCTGCTGCGTGTTGTGATGCAGTCCTTCAGCATCCACCAGTAGAAAATGCTTCTGTGGTGCACTGGATCTGCCCACTGATCATAGACATACGTGCTGCTGTAACCAGAGCTGCCGGCATCGCAGGAAGCAACAAAGAAACAGTATCCCGTGAGATTGGAGCAGTGAGGACACCCATGCAACGATAATCTTTCAGTTATTGTTTGTGACTCACAGTTCCCGCTAGCGTTCACGTACGCTAGCATCCCAACACACCTTTCAAACATGTCAGACCAGATTTCTTCGTGCCTTCACGATCTCGATCACTATTTTCTGGAACGCTACGGTGAACTGTCGTCGGCCACCAGTCGAGAACAAGAAAAAAAAGCACCTTGGAGCCCAAATAAATTCACAAGACAACAACAAAAGCTCAAAATGAGACCGCCGACGGCACAAGGCTGGTAGCAAACAAAGCGATGCCGATGATTGCGGTGGCGATGGAGGCGGTGACTTTAGCTGCCCATAGTGGACAGACTTGCAAAGTCTTTCTGCCAATGACCGGTATATAAGACGGGTGTCGACATTTTAGGGCTGTTTTTGAAAAAAAATTCGACCTATATTCCGGTTTTTACGGTAGACGTGACAAGAGCCTTAACGCGAGAGTCAACGTCAGCAGTATGTATTGCGCGTTTCTCACAGTGATTGTTCGCTTCGAAAATGAGTTTGGCGAGAAAGCGTAAAGTTTTGTCTTTCGAGGACAAGCTGTCGATCGTCAATGTGGTCGCCGATGGCGAGAAGAAGAAGGATGTCACTGCACGATTCAACATTCCTGCCAGCAGCCTGTCAACTATCTTGAGTGCGAAAGACAGCCTCCACAGTGCAGTAGAGTCGGGCACAAGCTCTAAGACAAAAAGGATGAAGTTGTCAACGTACGCCAATGTGGACAAAGCCATGCTTATGTGGTTTTTGGACACACGTGCTCCAAACGTGCCCCTAAGCAGCGCAATCCTACAACAAAAAGCGAAGGATGTTGCTTGCATCCTGGCCCACGACGACTTCAAAGCTAGCAACGGCTGGCTGCAAGGATTTAAGAGCTGAAACGGAGTTGCCGGGAAGATCATTAGCGGTGAGTCGGCCTGTGCCGACAGCGATGCTTGTGCATCGTGGGTGGCAGAGGAACTGCCTAGCGTTTTGAGCCGCTACGAGGCAGCTGACATTTATAACGCTGATGAAACGGCTCTGCTTTATCAGATGCTGCCTAATCGCACACTGGAGCTTAAGGGGGGAAGAGGCATTTTGACATGAAGCATCTTTTTATATAAGTTAGGATGATGAAAACTTCGGTGATCATGTATTTACATGTGTAAATATCAAATATGAACTCAGTTTTTATGTAGCCCTTACGACTATTTTTTTAATTATTCATTCATTAAAATTTCGTTTAATCACCTTTTTAATAAATTGGCTACTCGGATCCTGCTGAATTAAATGTCATTGCATTCTACAGTTATCAAAGAGTGCAAAAAGCAAATTTTATGGTTCTAGCTTTCCTACAACAAAAGTTATGAAGCTTCAAAGTTCGCCATTCGATTACTGAGAAAATATATTTTTGTTATTTTCTCTCTTGTAAAAACTTACGCTTTTCTATAGTAACATATGACACTTTGTTGCACTCACTAAACATCCAGCTTTTCAGTAATACAAAAATGATAAAAATCGAGTGTACCAAAGCTGAGAAACACTCGTTAAAAGAATGAAAGGTGACCAAAAAATTGAAACTGAGAAAAAAGCAAAAAACAAAACTCTGTATCTCAAGGGGCGCTACACAAGTAAAAATGCTTTACTTTGCAAATAAATGCCTTAGAAGACACCAGGACAGTAGTTTATCACATTTTCCAATCGAAACCGCCCCAGTGCATGTCCTTTCAAGCAGTTTGTTGATTGGGGAGAAGTCGACGATCCCGTAGTTAGCCGCCGACGGGTCAGAGCCCTCGCACGCTGTTGCGAGCGTCCGCAGCTTGCGCTCGCTAGCGGAAGTTGCCGATAAGCCGGAGATCTTATCTTCAGTCTTTTTCTGCTGTTGCGCACGATCGGCGCTAGTCAAGAACGTCGTGTCGATCCTTCTACCACGTTTCCTATCACTGACGTAATCGAGGCGGCCGCCGACACAGGTGAAGTCGGCATTTCGACCGATGAACCGCGTTCCGCCACCACGCCGTCCTCCGCTGGATGCGCTTCTGATGCACTCGAGCCGTGATCTCGTTTTTCTTTTTTCGAATTTATGAGCGCTGCGCAACTTTCGATATGGCTTCGCCACGATCAAAGTTCCAAAACGTGGCCAAGAGCGTAGGCCTAATTCACTTCCGGCGGCTGCGGCACACTTCGTCTAGCTCGCTTGGCGCCGTGCCAGTAAGCCGCCGCAACGTGCAGTCTTTGTTGAGGATGATCAAAAACGCCTGCTCCAATTTCTTGCCAGCTTGCGCGGTTTGGAACTTTACGGACGTAAATCGACGAGAACAACACAGTTATACTACGGCGACATCAACTTGCCGCTTTGCGTGCGCTGCAGCAGACAGTGTGGGAAGCCCTACGAATCGGAAGGCGTTATTTAGTCACGTGGGCTACAGCGATGGCAGTGAAAAACAGGTCTCGTTGGTTATCAGGAAAAGCGCCTGGCCCAGATGCTTCAAGGGAACAAAGCGAATTCCGGTAAAGTATGTGGCCAATTCAAAGGCATGGATGTCGCGGGCAATCTTTTCCGGTTGGTTGAAAGACTTCAACGAAGACATCAAGCGACAAGGCTGCCCCAAATCTGCTTGCTCCTGGACAATTGCTCTGCGCACCACGTTGATGGCCTTCAGCTCTCAAACGGAGCTGATATACAGCAGAACCTCCGCTGATACGTTTCTGCAATAATCTTGGAAAATAAACGTACGATCTGAGGAAATGTACGATTCGAATCCAGTAAAAATTGAGGCTGACAGGCCTATATTGAGGTGCAAGGGCAAAAAACATTTATTTCTCAAAAAACGTGGAGGGACTCTTCAATTTTCGAACTCCTGGCACCTCGCTGGCAGCCAGAGGCCAGCCGGCTAGTTCCGGTCCTGACCGGAAATAACGTCGTGGTCATATGTACTGAAATCCCGAGACAACCCGAATATTGCAAAATCGAATTTTGGGACAACCAGCGTAAATGTAAAGAAACGCTACCGCCGTGTCAGCAGACGAAACTTTGCACCACGTGAGCATCTGTTCTTTCTGCACTGCCACTTGGAACTAGAGTTAAACCTGGACATAACGAAATTGGAAAAAGTTCACGAATTTTCGTTACTTCCAGGTTTTCGTTACATGCAGTTTTCGAGTAAAGACTAGAGGAACTGTCGCGAAAACCAAACGAAGACGCGGCGGATGCCAGTTCAGTGCCATTCACCTCAAATATTTATTTAGCACAAAAAAAACTGCGTTATATTTTGGCTTGTGTCTTTCGCATCAAAGATGACGTCACGCGGTGGTTCAGAGAAACCAACTCATCCAATACTGCCTCGTCATCCTGTGAGCCAACGTGACGGCGCAGAACGTCCAGCGCGTCCAAGACCTCCTTCGCGGTAGGCAACGGCGATGTATCTGCCTCTAACGAACCTTCACCATCACCGCGATCTTGGACAGTTTCTACAAGTGCCACATCCGACATTTCTTCAACATGGGATTCTTTTGTCGCTGCCGTCACTGTTTGCACAAAGCAAGACCGTGACGCGTAGTTTGCTCTGCTTTCCGCCTCGACAGTCGTGCCCTTTAAGCTCCACTGTGCGATTCGGCAACATCTGGTAGAACAACGCCGTTTCATCGGCATTGTACAAGTCCGCCGCCTCATAGCGGTCCAAGATGCCAGGCAGCTTCTCGGCCACCCACGAGGCAGAGGCATCGCTGTCAGCAGATGCGGACTCACCACTAATCATTATACGACACCGTGCCGGCTCTTGAAGCCTTGCAGCCAGCCGTTACTTGCCTTGAAATCGCCATGGCCAAGAATAGACGCAAAATCCTTCGCTTTCTGCTGCAGGATTGCGCCACTTATGGGCACGTTGCATGCCCGTGTGTCCAGAAACCAGGTGAAGATGGCCTTGTCCACATCAGCGTACGTTGACTTCTTCAGTCTTTTCTTCTTCGAGCCCGTGCCCGACTCCGCTGCCTTGCGGATGCTGTCCTTCGCACTCAATATCGTCAACAGGGAGCTGGCTGGGATATTAAATCGCGCAGCAACGTCCCTCTTTTTCTCACCCGCGGAAACCGCATTTACAATCGCTAACTTTTCTTCAAAAGACAATACCTTGCGCTTTCTCGGCACGGAGCTCATTGTCACAGTGAGAGCAGCTGAGAGGCCTAACAAGAAAGAACACGATGTACCCGCCTCACTGCTTCGTTCACCCGTTCGGCACAGTAGCGCCACTATTGTGTAGGGCAGGAGCACGGTGTAACCCGCGGCGGGCCGACGGAGAGGCCGAACGACGGGAGGGTGCGCGGAGTGACGACGCAGAGACCAAGCTTCGGCGAGACTGACGGGAGACTGCTCTCCCACGTTTATTGCAGGTGG
The DNA here is from genome assembly GCF_013339695.2 of Rhipicephalus sanguineus. Lineage (NCBI taxonomy): Eukaryota > Metazoa > Arthropoda > Arachnida > Ixodida > Ixodidae > Rhipicephalus > Rhipicephalus sanguineus. The sequence continues at coordinate 164,876,064 of NC_051181.1, read as the reverse complement.
TTTTAAGGAGGGGGAAGAATGGCTATTGGTCCGCAAGGCACGGGTCACATGACCGGCATGGCCACGCCGGATTGGTGGTAGCAAAGAGATATGAAGATACCCAGCTCCACCCAGTAGCATGAATAGAGAGCTCAACTGCGCTGGTGTCTTAGCATGTCACCAGGGGTCGCGCGACACAACAGCCACCGGACGTCACAACTCGCAAGCAAAGGCTGCATAGCGTGGCCTTCGAGATGACGCACCGCATTACCATCTCGAAGGCTTTGCAACGAGGAAACTCCGTTTGCCGCTAAGCGGCGCAAGCTATTGTAGCGACGCGTGTATCATCATCGCGGCACGCACTTGCCTACTGCAATGTTATGCGTTCTAACCGCAGCCGCCCCCGTGTATTATTAATTTTCGTATTATAAAACTTATGCGTTGTACATACAAGATTTTAGTAATGTTACGACTCAAAATAATAAATGATCAGTGCCGCAAATTCGTTACATTCAGGTGAATTACCGCAACACCTTCGTTACATGGAGGTCACAAATACATGGGCTTCTATGGGGATGGTATTGGGGAGTGAAAAAAATTCATTAAATCTAGAAATTCGTTACATGCAGGTTCGTTACATCCAGGTTTAACTGTACAGTAGACTCTCAGTAAATGGAAATCTCTTATACGGAACTGCTGCTTAAACGGAACAACTACTCCTAATACAGTAAAAGCTCGTTAATTCGACTCTCGTTAATTCGGAAAATCGGTTAATTCGGACACGTCATCTGGTCCCTGTAAATATACGCATCACTCTATGAGACTGGGCGCTCGTTATTTCGGACAGATTTGACCGCAAATCGGATAATTCGGCGACTTTCGGGCCGCTGGCGAGGCTCGAAAACGAAAAAAGAACAATTCGGAACAGAAGTGAAGCTCAAGCGCAGCATCGCCATGGACATCAATTATCGACTTGGCTTGGATTGAGACTGGTTGAACGTCTTTTTTTCGCGTGTGGGTTTTGTTGCTTTGTTCCCGTTGGTGTGCTGCATCGTTGATCGCCGATTTATCGAGGAACGTTTCAGTACGGCTCCTTTAGCTTGATCGTTGCTGGTGCTTTTGTGCTGACTTCTCGTGCGACCGCACTCTCCGCCGATGGCAACGCCGGCGAAGCGGCCCAAGTACGAGGCCAAGGACTTCACCACCAAAGTAGAAATTTTGCGTGCTCTGAATAACGGGCTCTCCCGACAAGAAGTGATGAAGAGTGATGAAAGGGGATCCTTCAATCGGCGGCAAGAAGCAAGGAACGAGTAACCGTACTTTTAATCCCCCAACGTGACGGGAACAGAGCGCTTGCCGCTTCTCGTTATCGGAAAGGTTCAAAAGCCACGCTGCTTTAAGAACATCAACAATCTTCCCGTGGATTACCGTGCCAACCGAAAAGCGTGGATGACGGGTGAAACTTTTGCGGTACTGCAGACATCATGCGAACTGCTAAGCACCTTGAAGGGCTCAGAAAAATTGTGTCCGCGCGAATTTCTGCTCGAAAACAGACAAGCATCCGCGATTGCTTTGTTAAGTAAAGGTATGTTGAAAAAACTCGTGCATTTATTGTGTTTATTTCGGCCATTCGATAATTCGGACATTCGGTTAATTCGGACATTTTTTCCGGTCCCTAGAAATCCGAATTAACGAGCTTTTACTGTATGATTGGTTTCATACTTGGACTCTGCAAACATGCTCCTTTCTCAGTAAATGGAACTCCTCTTAAACGGCACACATTTTCCTGGTCCCTTCAGGTTCCGTTTAACGAGAGTCTACTGTATGGGGTAGGTTTGCCGGAGAGCGTAAGTGATATTCTTGAGCAAACGCATTTGGGATACGATCACGTACGTTCACAGTATCACACGCGACTCGCCCCGTGCGTGAAGAAAGCTGCCGCCCCGCTAAAGGTTTAAACAAGCTCAACTCTGCGCAGTGCATGAACAAACGCAGAACAACACGATATGCAAAATCTCACGAAAGTGATAAACGCCCCTGAAAGCGACAGCTGCTAGCGGCTACCGCATACTACGTCGCACACTTGCGCTGATCAGTTTGCCTTCCGTCTAAACTTGAGACATGCGGCGGTATGTTCGCCGCCACTTGCAATCGCACCATCTCGCATGGCGGAACAGGCTTTAAAAGATAACGCCCGGCTTAATGGCAGCCGAAGGTGAAGTCCCCAAGCGCCCGCATTGCGATCCGTCGAGTCCTCACAAAGATGACGGCGAGTGCATCGTCTTGTTTTGGCGTCTGATAACCAGAAACCTTCCAGATATCTTCCAAAACAAATTTTTTCTGGCAGGTTCTGACGACCTGCTGGTAGGCAGAATTGTCCAGCCAGAGAAACAAGTCACAGTTTCACCTCAAGGACGAAGCAAGGAATGTGATAGCAACAAATTGTAATTTTATACAAAGTGAGCCTGGCAGCAAACTCTTTTGGATTCCCTCTCACGTAACTCTACAAAATGTTGGTGTAAGATAATACGGCCGCTCCAGGGAAAGATGCTCTTTCCGCACAGTGTCTTCGCATTGAGAACGCAGCACGTAGAAGGGTATACAAGCCCCCACTAATGGCTGCTGAGATAGCGCACATGCCAGCGATCACGACCGCACCCTTAGAATCAAAGCTCAAAGTTGCTGTGCGGAGGGGTCAAAGGCACCGCGGAGAAACCGCCGTTGCCGCACAGTGGCTGTCTGCCACTTCGCGCTTCTCAAGTACACGATAGGGCACTTTTTGAGCACCTTAAAGGGACATTAAAGGCAAATATTAAGCCGATGTTTATTGTTGAAATAGCAGTCCAGAAACCTCGTACAGTCAAACCACGCTTCAACGAAACTGACGGTGTGCGGAAAAAAGTTCGTTGAAGCGAATGTTTCCTTGTAGTGAAATCAAAAAGAATATAGCTGACCTGAGATAGTAGAACAGAGAAATTTATTTTGAAAATTCAAAAAGTGTCTGCTGCTTCCTTTGTTTCCCCAGCAGCATCATGACACGATTCTCATATATGCATAGCAACGCCACGCTGAAAAGCACGCAGAAACAACGACTTCCACGAACGGATCAAACAGAGGCACGGGCGCACAACACGAACTGCACAGTTGCACTAATACGCTAACACTAGCTATTCGTCGACAATGCCGAGATGCAGGCGCGCTATCGCGGAGCGATGACTTATGCCTTATTCTATGCTATTCTTATCATCCACTACTCACGGCTGGCTGATCCCGTTGATAACACGGACGAATTGTTGCTCCGACCACCGGTCGCATTGGCCAAGCGCGAAAAGTACGAAGAGCATTGGCATTGGAAAAGGCATCGTTCCGCGATTGCACCCCAGGGCTGCTCGCATTGATAACGCGGATGTACCGTCGCTCTGACCAGTAGCGAAGCACGAAAAGCACGAAAAGCATTGGAAAGGCATCGGAAAAGGAATCATTCTGCGACTGCACCCCAGCGTTGACAACTGAGCTTCGGCTTCGGATTGTCTGCAACTGAGAAGCAATTGAAATAAATTGCGAAAGCAGGGCAGTCTGATCGCCGTCACTATCAAGCAACGGCGGCCCCCAAGCTCAGTCAACAGCAGCGGTTTCTGGTGGTGCCAACACGCGATGCAGACACTGAAGTCGTATTTTTATGTTCTAAAATGCACCAAAATGTTCGGGATTGTCTTTATTGCACGGTAAATTTCGTTGATGCGGAACAGCAGCAGAAAGTGTTCGTTGTGGTGAGCATATTTATGCACTGACTCCTATGGACTGATGACGGGGAACCGAGAATTTTTCGTTGGACCGTAAATTTCGTTGAAGCGGCGTTCGTTGTAGCGGGGTTCGACTGTAGTGCTACTTTTGAGCCAAGGAAGTGCTTATTTTGAAATAAAATCACGTTTTAGTGGTCCGCGTCGCTTTAGCGCACTTCAAATCACCTGCCTGAAAGCAGTCTTTCTCACGTCACTGTTGCCGTGCCCAATGTTGCCCGCCTTTACTGCGTGACGGCATGCACCGGCAGCGTGCACCATTCGGGCATCCGGCAACATCACATGCATGCGGCATTTCGTCGACCTTCCTGTCAGAGCAACTTTCACGAGTGCGCAAAACACACACGGCAGTACGCGATACCAAAACTACCACTGAGGCGCGACCGCGTGAGCGAAGCAGGGTGCCGGGTGAAGCGCAGTTCAGCGAAAACGGGACCTTTGAACCGCGCGCGCCGTTCCCCATGGCAACGCCAAAGAGGTTCTTTTTTCCATGAATCAAACAGAAACGAACAAGCAGCATTTTATTACGTCTCTTGATGCACGGAAGGTTTTTTTTTTATTGCAGCTAGTTTGATTACGAGTGATTAATTGTAGTCGGACTCTTTCACCTCATCGAGATCATTTCCAAAATGTCCCGCTTGTGGCACTCATCATGTGATACATTTAGCTTAATTTATCGGTAAGTAGGGCACTGCTGTTGATAATATTGCCGTTTTAGACGTTGCCATACATTAGGCTTTCACTCTGACATAAATTATTTGCCTTTAGTGTCCCTTTAACAAGAGTTTCTGGCTACAAAACGGATCATACGACCACAGTTTTCCGCAGTGCAGTACGTTGCTGCCGAATAATCTATTTCCTGGGAACGTATTACACACAGCTCTATTGGGTTATTTTTAATTTTCGAGATTGCGAGCGTAGGAGCCAGGAAATCGTACTAAACGGGAACGTATCACTGAGGTTCTACTGTATTTTCCTCCCAACTGCACATCACTGATACAGCCACTGGACAAGGGAATAATCAACAGCTTCAAGGACTGCTACTGCCGTCGTGTGATAGAAATGATTCTTCTGGACATCTGTTTTGAATGGCAAACGAAGATTAACATCTATCAAGCCGTCAAGATAATTGGCGCGTCATGGCAAGAAGTTGCAGCTCATGACGGTTTCAAAGTGCTTCGCCAAGGCCCAAATAAAGGTCGTTGAAGTTGGAATCAGCGACGACGAAGAGGAGCCAGCGAACCCAGCAGATGTAACCGAATCGTGGGATGCACTACATGCGAACAAGCGAGTGCCTGACGACGTCGAACTTGGCGTATTTTTGTTTGCTGACAATGGTGCCGTATGTACTAAAGAAACTTCAGATGCGGCGCTTGTTGAAATGGTGCAAGATAGCGGTCACGACAAAGGTTCATTAGAGAAAGATCCACTGTTTGCCACGCCTACCGCGAAAGAAGTGATGGACGCGTTGGACGTCTTGCGTCGTGCCACCGGCAGGCAGGATGATGAAGCTGCATTTCATGAATTAACTTCCTCGGAGCGCCGCTTGATGCCATCATATATGAAGAAAACACACGCCAAAATCCCGCAGTTTTTTTTCTTCTGAATAAATGTGAGAGGTGAGGTCTTCTGTGTCCGTCTCGTTTTGGTTTTGTTTTGCATGATACCTGCCGATTTTCACATGAAACTGCATGTAACGAGAACCTGTAAATAACGAAATGTTGCCGACATTCGTCAATTTCATTACATCCATGTTTAACTGTATGTTAATTACTAAACTTTCATAAATTTTTAAAATGATTAACCAAACAAGTACTTTGGAGCCCATGCCTTGAAATTGTCCAGGTAAGCAAGAAAAGTTTTATTAATGATGTTCTTGTAAGAGCTCCACAAGTATTTTACATTTGAAAGCCCCCTGAAACTGAAAGTGATAGTTTTTCTGCATCAGGCGCTCAGGACAACATTGCTGAAATGTATGAAAGGTCGAAAATTGAGATCCTCAAGAAGTTTCAAGAAAGTTCTGTCACAAGTACTGTGAATAAATTTTCTGAGAAGTGGATTTTGGCATGAGTACTTCTGTACCAAGGATATGGAAGCAGCGCTTACTGAGCCCTGTGATTGTCTCCCCTGCCACCCACGGAAGGTCTCGGCCATTTTCCAGTTCCATTTCATTCCCATCTTCTCCTGTGCAAGACAGGTACAGCGCAGCTGCCTGGTGGCTTGGCAGCAGTGTCAGAACTCTCTCCACATGTGCTATGTTCTTATAGTTCTGTAAAAATTCAAACAAGAGCAACAATGTCAATAGTTGGGCCAAATGGTACATGATGCAAGAGAAAAACCAGCTGTAAACACAATAGACGCAGAAAGAGAAGGCAATAGAATGTCCTGTTGCCTTCTTTTTCTTTGTCCATTGTGTTTACAGCCGTTTTTTATCTTGATTCAAACAAGTAATTTGCGAGACAGCGCCACAGGCAAGTGCACATACAGGGGCTCTGAAGGACTAACTCTAAAGCACACAGGCGCAAACAGCCCAGTAGAAATGCTGATATATAGTGAAACATGTCAGACATTATGAGAGTTGCTCAGGCCAGACATAAGGTTCAAGTGCCTTTGTTTTAAAAAAAGTACCGTATTTACTTTAATCCAGGTGGCACATCCAAGCCTCTTGAGATAGTGAAAATTGGGAATTTACAGATTGTTTCTTTAGGGCAACGTGTAATGCATGAAACATTAATTGCGTCCATGCCTTCTTGTGGAATGCTCATATCGAACCATGAGGCCACCTGCCACTTTATAACCACCATCATGCTGATGGTAACAAACTGGCGGCATGAGTTGGCTAGTGGCATGTTAGTAACGACTATAACACTTTTCTCTAGGCAATGCTAGCTGTGCACTATTCTCCCAGTTGTTAGTTCCAGCGTTGCGTGTGTCTGACTCTCTCTCATGTCTCGTGGTTTTGCTGGCATTTCTTCAAGTAACATGAACCAACTGGCTCAGATATAGACTCTTCTGCATCTACAAGCAAGCCTCACCGCAATGGAAATTATCGTGATGAGGCAACACAGTTGACGAAATTGCTGTCAGAGTCGCTGGACAACCATTCGCTCCTAATTCTTGATGTGTACCAGGTGCAACTGACAACAGAGCTGCTGCTATTACGTCGTGAGTTGCTGTCCCCACATGACTGCGAAACGGCCCCCTCGATACCGAAACCAAAAGGGTTTTTTTTAGGCTTGTGTGGATATTCGAGCACTTCAAATATTCGAATGAATATTACAGTATTGAAATTCGCTTCAAAACGAATTTAAATTATTCTAAATTTCGAAGTATTTGAAATTAACAAACAGACTAGGGATGGGCGAATATTCGGACGTTTCGACTATTCGAACGAATATTAAGGTATTCGAATTCGCTTTGATACGAATTTATATTATTCGAAATTTCAAAGTATTCGAAATGAACGAATATATGTATGTTTGACCGCACATCACCCCGCTGTAAAGGTGGTTTCACTGCAGCGTCGGGTTGCTGTACCATGAAACCACCCTGCCAGGGAAAATCTGCACTGCCGCGAAGCCACACTTCAAGGTTAAGTGTACATATATTTTTTAATTTAACAGCGTGTTATACAGTCGAACCCATTTATAACGAACTTGAAAGTGTCGCGAAAAGTGGTCGTTATATCAGTAGTTCTTTGTATATGGACTCACCCTTAAAAACGTGTGCTTAGCAGCCAAGCCGTTTTTTTTTTTTTCTTTTTTCTGTGCACTTTTATTAAAGTGCTAACACCTCCGGCGACAGGCTAAGCCTTTTCGCGTCGTGAAGCGACGCCCGCTGTGAATTAACCGCCTTTGCAATGAACTGACACTCTTTCACCAAAGCGCGGTACCGCCATGTGGAGCCGATCATCCTTGGCTAGTTGCGTACAGCGCATCGCCTACTCTGCTCACAGAGTCGCTGGCGGGCCACTTGCTGTATGCCATATGCGCGCGTTTGTATGTTCTTCATGCGTGCTTCACTCCGGACCGGGCACAGGTGCGGCAAGTAGCCTGTTCGTTCAATGCGGCGACAATAAGCATTTTGCAAGCAACGCGCACTCTACGTTCCCGTGATGCTCTCGCGGCCCTGCACGACGATGCGCGGCGCACTTGAGTTGTCACCTAGTCAAATACGCATGCAGTATGTGCTCGCTGTCAGTGCATCGACGTTTCTCGGTGCCTGCGCCGCTCAACAACAGCGAGCTACTTTCGTTTCTGTGGTCTCGCACGACGCGGCGGCGGCGAACGTGCGAACAGCAGCATGGCGTGCTCGTACCGCCGTCAATCCGCATAGTGTATGGCGTACGCCACACGCACAGCCGAGCTGATATCTACGGATGACTGTGATAAGGTTGTCGGTTATAAGTCATAACTGCATGTTCATCGACGGCCGCCACCTCACCTCCGCTCTTTTCTGATGCTTATCCGCGAAGGCACCACCGCAATCGCGCTGAAGTTGTTATCACCGATCGACCGGTCTGTGCCCGTTACCGAAAAGACTGACGACCTTTCACGGCACATTGTGGCGTCAACGAGTTTAGGGACGTCGTGAACCTTTATGCGATGGAAAGTTATCGCGGTTATCACTTCTTGCATTTATGCCTTCTTGCGTTGCAAGGCATTGTTTGGTTCATCATAGGCGGTCGTAGCTGCAGAGAACAGTGTCAGGAAAGGTTACCGCGCGAAAGCCGACCACAAGGCTTCATGCTGCCTCCTATTTTTTTTTTTTCCTTACTGCCATTCTGCCACTGAAGGAATGGCTGGAAAGTTAGCAGTGACCTCGCTCGCAGCGTCCGAAATCTGCGTGCGGTGCTCGCTGATCTGGGATATCTTAGTCGTGCGTAAGCTGGAGCGGGGCATGCGCGAGCGCGCGCCCTTCTCTAGCTTTAAACTCTTTCTTCGCTTCGTATGTGTCATATTTTTACCGTGACCGTGTCTGAAGTGTTCGTTGTAAAAGTAGGAGGCTTTGAAAAATGTTCGCTATATGTGGACGCAGCTTCAATGGTTAGCATTGGAAAATGGTAAGTGCACCCAAATATGGTCGTTATAACCGATAGATTGTTATATGTGGGATCGTTATAAGTGGGTTTGACTGTATGGGCTTATATGTGCTAAGTATAGTAATTTTTAACTTGTAACGTATTGTACCACTTATAACTTGCACCCTACTGCTATTCAAATTTTGATACCCCCCCCCCCCATTCAAGGTTTCTTCCACTTCATTTCAAACCAAAAGGCTGACATTCACTCATACCTAGTTCCAGTTCTTAAAAATATTGTGCAAGGGTCATGAAGAAAATGCTAAATTTTTCTTAATAACATGTGGTGAGTACTATTCGAACTATTCGATTCGATATTATTCGACCAAATCACTATTTGCTTCGAACCTCAAATTTACTATTTGCCCATCCCTAGAGTAGACATACATAAACCGCGTGTAACCCCCTGTAAAGGTGGTTTCACTGCAATGCAGAGGTGCTACACCGTGAATACACCTTTCCAAAGAAAATCCGCACTGCCGCGAAGCCCCACTTTAAGGCTAAATGCACTTATTACCCTCGCATCGATTCATCATATTTTAAAGGGGCCGTGACACCCAATTTTCAATCGTAATCTGTGTTGTGTGGATTAATTCTTGTGCGTTCACAAATAAGCTGGTAAAATTTTAGTGCAATGGTCCAGCACTTAATTTATAACTGAACATTTTTATAAACACGCGAGCGGCCTTAGAGTCAGGCAACACTGGCGCACTCGTGAGCCGTGATGTAACAAGCAGCTTGCTGTGCGAGAGTCTGCATTCCGGCGAACCATTTTGTTCCTTGGCCAGTTGCACGTGCAGTCGAGCTATTTCAGCTTTCTTCAGCTTGGCAGTGAAAATGAATGATTTGTAGCGACTGAAACTATGGTAGAAGACGACGGCTCCGCTCCGTGCAGCACATGACCTCACACACGCCATGGCAAAATGGCGGTCGCCGGCAGTGGGCAGGTTTTATAGGCAGCGACTTCTAGGGCTTATTTTGCACAGAAATATTCTTTTACAGTCCATTTTTCAGATGCGTACAGGCATAATAGACCCTCTACTCCTATTTTTCGCTGAAAACTTCAAACTGCTGGGTGAAGTGTCAAGGCCCCTTTAAGTTTAGAAGCTTGTTATACCAGCTTATATGCACTAAGTGTAATAAATTTTAAAACGTAACATATTTTACAGGTTATGACTTGCATTCTACCTAAAGACAAATCCTGCTACAATTCAAAGTTGCTTCCACTTCCTTTGAACCAAAAAGAATGACATTTGCACATGCCTTGTTTCAATTAAAGAAAATGTTGTGCAGGTTAGTTGAGTCATGACAAATATGCTCATTTTCCCTGATAATATGTGATATATACCACTTGAATTCGATTCCGAAATTATTCAACCAAACCACTATTTGCTTTGAACCTAAAATTTACTATTTGCACAGCCTAGTTTTTTTTAAGGCCGTGGTATTAAAGATACATTCAATGCATTCCAATGTGCTACACAATACACTTTTTAGGGCTCTTGACAACAGTGTGTTTATTTGGAGCAGCAACACAAAAATTTGTGAAGTTCGTGTCAGTCACCCCATGGTCAGTAAGATGTTGCTGAAGCACTTTCTTTATAACCAAAGGTTGCGCATAAGGAAAGTTGATGCCAAATTAATTGGCTCATTGTAATGAAAACAAAGCTTATTCCTAGGCAAAAAGATAACATTTTGCAGAGGTCATGTTGCTAACTCTCTACATTCAACAAGCAAGGTAAAATTATGTGCGTTATAATTAATTATATGTGAACACCTACAAGTATGAGTGAGTTGCAAGTTTACTTTGTGCAGATGAGTGCCATAAAATTAGGCAAGCAAAACGGGAACAGATTACACACAAAGAGAGGCATTCGTCAATTCATTCTAAAGGCACTATGCTGCTGCAAACGGACCATAATGTAGTAGAACAACCCTACCTGGACTTCAAACTTGGCAGTAACCTTCTCTTCCTTCTGCACTTGGCGCAGGGTGAGAGGGGGGCCTGTGATGGTGCCCTTGCAGCTGTTTGACAGATCCACTGTGTAGGTGGGCAGGCCAGTCTGACGAGGTGCCTGAAACTGGAACAAGCAAAACAAATCTGGAGGCTCCGTTAGTGGCAAATGAGCTCGATGGTGGCAGCTTGCAAGATGAACTACTGATCACACTGCAGCATAGCTCATGAGGCCACAATGCGCACATTAAAGTCAGAGTGCTCATACTTGGTAGATTAACGTCCCCGAGTCCCAAATTGATTAACAGGGGCTTCAATGCAGGCTAGACATTTCACGACAAGGTTTGGTTGTAGCCCCAAGCAACAACATTAACGTGCACTCGCACCGCACAGTACACGGGCCTCTAGCATTTTGACTCCATCAAGGTATCTGATTTTCTTATGGCATCGCTTGATGTTAATGGTAGGGGTGTGCGAATATTCGAAATTTCGAATATTTTTCAAATAGTGTTTACTATTCAATTCGATTCGCGTTGGAATTTTACTATTCGAACTTCCCAAAGACAAATACAGTCCACGTCTGATTAAAAGTGGCCCCTTCAGAGTTTCAATATGCTTCACCTCATTACACTCTCGTATTGCAGCAAAGCTGCCTTTCACGTTCCGTTACGGTCGAACTTAGCAGAGAACAGTTAACATCAGATTGGAAGTGGTCCCTATGTTTTCAGTGTGCTTCACCTCATCACACCCCTGTATTGCAGCAAAGCTGCCTTTCAAGCTGCACTACGGTCGCAAATGTATTAACTCAAGAAAATGCTGGTTCCAACATGGAGATGAAAGATGTGGCAGAGGTGGGGGCTCAATTAGTGCTGTTTTGGACCTGAAATTTGGGCAGGAAGTCCGAGAAATTGGACGCCAAAGCATTTTAGCATCCAAAATTTCAAATGTTCTTATATATCAACGTCTACGAGGCAGATTTGGAACTCCGGACTTGAAGGGAGCACACCCTTGTCCGCCGCATCAGTTGGGCCTCCACAGAATTTGAAAGAGGAGGAGAGGCTGAGGAAATGGCATTTTTGCCTATCACGTGTAAAGTGTTGTCGGCAACACTTTGGTTGCCCCAAATCATGTACGTAAATACAATTTGGCCTCTACATTGCCTCATTCTTGATAAGACAGCTATGAAACACCACCCCACCAGCGCTTCATCAACCTAGCGAAAAGAAACACTTTCATGTTGCTATCTCATAAGAATACCAAATTTACTCGATTCTGCCGCGCCCTCGATCGCAACGTGCACCCGTTTTCCGCGACCAAAAAAAAAAGAAAAAAAGTAAAACATCGATTGTAACGCGCACCCATTTTTCATGAGAGAAAAGAACAAAAAAAAAGTCCGTAGGAGTCAACCTACATTCCAAAGAACAAGTATTTTGGTATTAAAGAACTATCCATCTTTGCGCAGCGCACGAAATTGACAAGGCACACAAGAGAAGAGGACGGGACAAGCGCTGATCTTCAACTGAAAGATTTTATTTGAAAAAACAAATATATATATATATAGAGAAACACACGTGCAACGCAAGATTACACTCGATCAATGAAACGGATTTCTTGTTCCGATAATGAGACTGATGGCTAACTTATACAAACACTATCGCACTTAGCCATGTGGTACGCCTCTGAAATCTCACGTGTGCGTTGATTATGATGGCGAGTGATGATGGACGTTTGCTCAAACGAAGGCAAGCACCCGCAATCCCGGCAGTGGCTGGCGAGGTGAGACAAAACGCCCCCCTTTCAAAGAATTCACATGCTCGCGCAGCCGAACATTAATACATCTGGCAGTCTGTCCGATGTAGACAGACTCGCAGGTACAAGGAATCTTATATACCACCCCCTCTGAACACGCTGTGTACTTCTTAACATGCCTGATTATGCAGGCATTATCACCTGCCCTTGCAACCCCATTTGCGCGTCTTTCAATCTTGCCACACAGGCTGCCCAATTTGATGCCACCCGAAAAAACGTCAACCTCATACTGCCCCGCAAGTTTCTTTAATCTATGCGAAATGGAACGTACATACGGAATCACAGCAAACCGTTTTCGGTCGCATTGTGAAGTTGGTATCTGGTTGTCAGAATGTGCATTAGATTTAATTCTCTTTAGCAAACGCTCAGAGGTAGTTGCCAGAAAAGAAGTGGGGAAGCCGGCCGCCATTAGCCGATCGCACTGATTCTGGAAGCTTTCGTCTATGGTATGATGACATGATTTTGAGATGGCCGAGAACAAACAGGAGGTGGCAATACCATTTTTTACAAGTTTTGAATGGGCCGATGTGAAGTTTAGGAGGGGCTTCACCGATCGTGGAGCGTAAATCCAACAAACATGCTCACTTTTAAATCGCAAATTTAGGTCAAGAAACTGGAGTTCATTTTTATGGTTGGGAACTTCGCACGTGAAAACAAGACCATTCCCCCTTTCCCTAAATGTTTTGAGAATGTTGACCATACCATGGGTGCCGCCCTCGCTTTCCATGAAGACTAAGAAATCATCTACATACCTAAATATATGTGTGCCCCAACCCTCGAAATCTCGCTCGAGATCGCGGTCTATCATACTTAACAAAATATCACTGAGAACAGGGGCAACTCTAGAGCCTATGCAGACACCCGAGGCCTGAACAAACAAATCCCCTTGCCATGATACAAATGTAGAATCAAGATAGAAACGGAGAAGTTCAAGAAAACTTTGCACTGATATACCACATTTATCAACAAACCGCGTCTCGTCATTTAGTTCAGTTATGGTTTCCTTAACACACTGCAACAGAAAATTATGCGGTAAAGAATAAAACAAGTCTTGGATATCAACACTGAAGGTGCTTCTTTTCGCTAGGTTGATAAAGCGCTGGTGGGGTGGTGTTTCATAGCTGTCTTATCAAGAATGAGGCAATGTAGAGGCCAAATTGTATTTACAAACATGATTTGGGGCAACCAAAGTGTTGCCGACAACACTTTACACGTGATAGGCAAAGATGCCATTTCCTCAGCCTCTCCTCCTCTTTCGATTTCAAATAAAATCTTTCAGTTAAAGATCAGCGCTTGTCCCGTCCTGTTCTCTCGTGTGCCTGGTCAATTTCGTGCGCTGCGCAAAGATGGATAGGTTCCAACTCGCCCGCCTATCAATCCTATTAAAGAACTAAAGTTTAAAAAAATAAAACACAGCCAAACAGCAGGCCTTGCCGCTAAACTGTCACCACTACGGCGGTGATACGAGTCGCGTAATGGATCAGTTCTCGTCGCTGTCGGACAACACCTTACCGCTATAAACGCTCTTCGATTTCGGGAAACCGGCCCTGCTTTGGTCCACTGAAACCTTTTCGTGAAGCTTTGCTGTAAAAAATCTTCTGCTTCTGTTTGCGCCAGTCTCGCCCGTACGTTTCGGGAACTCCGAACAACCGCGATGCGGCCCAATTTCAGTCCATCTCTACACATGTAATAACTATTCTTTTAAATGCGGCGTCGGGGTGCACTCGTCGAGTATTTGGAGTCGGCGCTTCCATGCCGTCGATGCGAACGCAGAACGGGATGACGAGCTCCTCAGCACACGTACGAACTGAAACAATGGCCGAGGCGCGTAGGAGGCGGCCATTTTGAAATGTCGATGGCAATATGATAACCGAGTTTCTTTTTTTTTTTTCAGTACTCGATTCTAACGCACATGCGATTTTTGGACTCATTTTACCGAAAAAAAGGTGCGCGTTAGATTCGAGTAAATACAGTACGCTTAGGAATCCTCTCCAACTGTTTTTCTGCAATTTCGCTTCGAAGTATTAGAAAATTATTAGAGAAATATTTGAAAAATATTCGATTCGATTCGATTCACACTCACACTTCCAATATTCGAATTCACTTCGCACCCAAAATTTTGCTATTCGCACAGCTCTAGTTAATGGACTTACCTTGCAAATTACGACAAACTTCGGTTCACACGTATAGTTTCCTGCCATATCAAGCACAGCCAAGTCGAAAGCTGGGGTAGAACCATTTTCAAATGAGAGTTGGTCTTCAACTTCAGGCAGGACCTGCAGTTCATGTGCTGGCCCTGAAAGGGTCATAGATCGAACAGATGTATGCATACATGTAATATATCATTACTAGGCACAGACTTTGTTCGAAAAGCAGCAATACCACCACAGCATGCAAAAGGCACATGAAATGCTCACCAGGAAGCAAGCGAATCTTGAGGGTCTGTGTGTTCTCATCGAGGCCAGGAATTTTCACGGTCAGATTGAAGCTCTTCACATAAAAAAAAAGCACTAATTAACACCCAAAAGGCCAGCTTATATGTACACATACACAAAGTAAAAGAAACAGGGAGGACACCATGAGCACATGCATCTATCTTCTGACCGTATGAAAATAAGGCAGCTTACCTTTCCCGAGTTTGACTCCACAATCCCCTTGGCCACAATGCCCTTGATTATCAGCGTGTTGCCTTTGGCTTGGACACCATCGTAGGATAATTCCAGGCCACTTTTCATAGAAAAAAGGAAATCAAAGTGCTAAAATATCACCGTGTAATGTCTAAAGAAAAAAATAATAAATTGGTTTTCTGTATGTTACAGAACAGATGATAGGTCCTATATGTTTGAATGGCAAATCGTTAAATTACAAGTGCTGCAAATGAAGATTACCGTATTTTCCGGTGTATAAGTCGCACCTTTGTATAAGACGCACCCCCTAATTTCTACGACTTTCACGGGAAAAAATGACATATATAAAACGCATGCATTTTTAACACTGTCAACATGATAAAACTAGAGCTGTGCAAATAGCAAAATTTGAGGTGCGAAGCGAATTCGAATATTGAAGTGTCAGTGCAAATCGAATCGAATATTTTTCGAATATTTTTCGAATACTTCGAAGCGAAATTGCAGAAAAAAAAGTTAGAGAGGATTCCTAAGCATACTCTTATGAGATAGCAACATGAAAGTGCTTCTTTTCGCTAGGTTGATGAAGCACTGGCGGGGTGGTGTTTCATAGTTGTCTTGTCAAGAATGAGGCAATGAAGAGGCCGAATTCCATTTATGTACATGATTTGTGCAACCAAAGGGCGCGCGACGGTGGTGGCTTTTATTGCGGCCGTAATCTCCGTGGTCACCGCACTGCTTGAACAGCAAGTAGCTGACATCTAAGATCACAGCCGCCTCAGTCTTATAAGAAAATTAGATATATTTTTACGAATGCTCTCATGCTCATTTTATCGTACTCGTGAATTAAATATAAAGAATTCGGTCTCGCAGAATCGCATGACTTTTTGCGTATTTAAGACGCACCGTTGTATAAGACACACTAGCGAAAATATCGGAAAGAAGGTGCGTCTTATACACCGGAAAATACAGTAACTCACACTGAGTCCCCACCCAGAAACACAGATAATATAAGGGCCAACAGGCAGCTAAGCAGCTTACTTGGCCTTGAGCTCTGGCCTGAGGTCCGGAGATGGCTTGGTTGAGTTCCCATACTTGTCAAGAAAGTCCAGCGGGATCTGGAAGGGTGTGCCAACACGAAATGGGCCCTCCAAGTAACCCACATTGAACTTGTCTGGTGCAGCTTCTGCAATTGAACAAAACAAACATGTATGAGCAAAAAAAGAAATGCTCAGCTAATAATACAGCACACCACATTCGTCATGTGTCAAGGCAATAAAGTACTGCAACCTTATCATTGCATACTACACAGTGTTGCAATTAATTTGTCCCAACCCTCAGTTCCACTTTTGTAAACAAAATACAAAAATTTGTAGGCAGATGAAAGAAGTGCCTTAGAACATTCCCAGAGAAAACATGAGGGATTTTTAAGACAAAGCTTAATGTGTAGCACAATGCTCACCATGACAACAGGGTTTCTTTTTTAAAAAACACCATCCTGATATATCTAAGAGATCAAATATAGCACTTAAATCGAACAGAGTATGCATGCATTTTTGCATTCTGCTTCAACCAGAATGCAGCCGTGGCTTCTGAGAATGAAGCCCACAACCTCAGCAGCAGAACACAGCTGCCATGGAGCTATCACAATGAGTTGTAAGTTTAAACTGCAACTTACAGTCGAACCTCGTTAATACGTATCCGCTCTTAAAACACTGCTCTTAAAAAATTTTCTTTATTTCTTGATCGATTTTGATGAAACTTGGCGACTTCATGTATATTTGTGTGCTGATTTCAAATATGCAATTACTTTTCTAGTATATTGTGTATTTTTTAAAATACGAAATATTTCATGTGTCTTTTGGATTTTGGATTGGATTGGAAAAACTTTATTTACTGGAAAAACTTTGGAATTATTTTTCTAGTATGACGTGTAGTTTTTAAAATACAAAATATTTCATGTGCCTTTTCGGGAGGAAGATTTTTTTCTAAACTGAGTTAATTACAAAGTAAATCAGCATATCACAATAATCTGCAATCGGAACTGTGTGCAGTGCAACAAAAATTGGTGTTCTAAACCCATTAGAACAAAAGTTACGGTATGTTGAACATTCACTAGCGAAATCCTAGCTTGAAATCGACTCACTCGCAAATGTTCAACACACCACAACTTTTGTTCAAATGGGTTTACAACATACATTTTTGTTGCACTGCACACAGTTCAGATTGCAGATTATCGTGATATGCTGATTTACTTTGTAACGCAGTCAGTTTAGAAATAATCTTTCAAGTGCCATGTCCCCCTTAGGCGTACTAATGGTTAAAACGTAGTTGCGACGAATCCCCGACCGAGTCTCATAGGGCCTAATGCATTCGCTGACCGCTTAAGCTGTAGTGCTTCGACCTACGCCTATCGGTTAGTGCGTACCCCGCGTACCGCGATAACTTTTTGTGCCACAAAATTTTGCTGCGCCGCTGAACTTCCGGACGCCATAATGTGCCGCCAAAGGTTTTCCGTCTTTTCGAGAAGTGCGTAGATTGGTCGATCACTGATTCCGACTTCCGCGTGATTGCGGCAACGCCCTTGCTGGTAAGCATCGGGAAAGAACGAAGGTGAGGCGGCGGCCACCGACGAACGCGCCAGCATGACTTATCGCCGGTAACCTTATCACAATAGGTATCTTCAGATATCTGCTCGGGCACACGTGCGGCGCAGCACTACTCTAAGCCTACTGCACGCTTTTAATAGGCGACAACCTGCACGCACTGAGCCGCTGATCCCTGCCGCGTCGTTGTGCGGGGCCGTGTTCAAGCGCACGCCGCTTTGTAAAAACGAAAGCAGCTCGCTGTTGCGGAGTTGAGCGTTGCTGGTCGCGGGCGACGCGAAACCTCTTTGCATTGACGCTATCATGTTAAACGCAAGCGTACGGCGCAGCAAGCGTAGCGCTGTTGTAACCATAGTGCACACTTTTATTGGGCGACCCCCCAAATGCGCTTCCATCCACTGCCAGGACCGCTAGAGTGTCGCGAAGTGCGCATCGCTTGCAGGAAGTTCGTCATCGCCGCGTTAACCGAACGAGCTACTCGCCGCATCTGTGCACGGTCTGGAGCGAAGTGGGTACAAAGAACACTCCCACGACAAATGCGCGCATGCAGTACAGCAAGCGGCCCGGCAGTGACGACGTGAGCCGAGAAGGCGACGCGCTGCACGCAACTAGCCAGGAGACTATCGGCTCCACGCAGCCGTACCGCGTTTCACTGGAACTGCCTCAGTTTTCATTTAGGAGCAGATTGCGGTACAGATGCACGCACATATATCACGGAAAGCCGACACTGTCCGTTCTGTCGCTATGTCGGTCACTGCGTATACCGGACCTTGTAATAGTTCCGAAATGCTCCTTGGCGTCGCCATCGCGCGCTATCGGACGATCGTGCAAGAGTACCAGAATCTTTTCTCCACTTTGGCAAAGAGAAAGAAAAGGCTTTGCAGTGGGTACTTTAGGCAATATTTGCTGTGGCACTGTATTTATTTCTTTGCTGGCGGCGATGGCGTACGCGAGGAGATGCAAATTTTTACTTGGTGGTTAATGCGTACTACTGTTTAGTGCGTAGTTATGCGGCGTTCCCGGCAGGTACGCATTAATGAGGTTCCACTGTATAAGATTACCAGTGGGCTTCTTTGATTCTTTGAATTTTAAACTTTGATTCAACTTTCATTAAGGGGAGAGGCTGCTCTTCATAAAACTCTTTTTTTTTTTTAATCCTTCACTGATTTCGATTAAACTTGCCAAGTTCTTTCCTAAACTTGAGAGTGACTAAGTATCTAAATCTGCATATCACAGTAACTGGGAATGAGAACTGTACGCAATAAAACAAAAATAGTAAGCTTGAGCGAAATTTGAGCACTTCGAATATTTGAATGAATATTACAGTACACTCAAACCTCGATATAACAAACACGGGTATAACGAATTATCGGTTATAACACAGTAAATGATGAATAGCCTTGTCATAGCTACAGTGTTACAAATAAAAGTTTATAACGAATTTTCGGATATAACGAAGTTATTTTCGTGGCTTATGTGACTGTTATAATGAGGGCTGAGTGTATTTGAATTTTATTCGATTCGAATTTAAATTACTGGAAATTTCAAAGTATTCGAAATGAACGAATAAGTGTACATTAGTCCGCATGTAACCCCCCTGTAAAGGTGGTTTCACTGCAGTAGAGGGGTGCTATACAGTGAATACACCTTTCCAGGGAAAATCCGCACTGCCGCGAATCGCCACTTCAAGGTTAAATGAACATATTACCTGCACGTTGATTTATCATTTTTAAAGCTTAAAAGCTTGTTATACCAGCTTATATGCTCTAGGTATAGTAAATTTTAAAACGTAACGTATTTTACAGGTTATCACTAGCATTCTACCAAAAGTGATAATAAAGTTGCTTCTCTCTCTATCTCTCCACCGAAAGTGAAATCCTGCTACTATTCAAAGTTGCTTCCACTTCCTTTGAACCCAAAAGAATGACATTTGCACCATGCCTTGTTTCAATTTTTAAAAAATACTGTGCAGGTGAGTTAGACAAATACTAGTTGCACATTCGAAATCAGCACATAAATTTACATCAGCAAGTTTGACGAAAATTGATCAAGAATTTTAAAAGAAAGTTTTAAAGTCCAGTTTTAACCTGGGAAGAAATTCAGCCGATAAGAGGTTAAAGCAGTGATGCTACCGAGGACTTCTGACTTGGAGCAATTTTTGGAGCAGCAAAATTTCCGTTTTGGAGCACTTTGGAGCAGCAAAATTTTCGTCTTGGAGCACTTTGGAGCAGATAATTTTGCATCTGGGAGCATTCTGGAGCAGCGAATTTTACATCCTGGAGTGCAATACAGAAGCATATTGCATTAACATTCAAGCACCTGAGTATTATTATGGGGCTCTTATGAAGGCTAGAAATATTTCGATTCATTGCAAATCTTATGGAAAAAATCATCTCAGGAGCATAGGCGTGCGCACAGGGGGGGCAGGGGGGGCGGCGCCCCCTAATCACCTAAGAGGGGGGGCGCATATTCTGCCCTGTACATTGACCCTTCTAGTCACCTAAGGGGGGGGCACCAAATCTGCCCCATACATTGACTTAGTAGGGTGGGGGGGGGGGGGCGCTGCGATGAATTTTCGCCCCCCCCCCCTCCCTGATGGGTAACCCTGCGCACGCCTATGCTCAGGAGAACTCCATATTTCACTCGCTAATGAAAAAATAAGGGCTCATGCAGTTGAGTGTTCTGGATTAACCTCTTCGGCGATTATTTTCGACACTAGCGCATCAACAGAATACCGGATCAAGATAATTGCACTTTACGAAATAACACTCTAAATACATCTATGTGGTTATCAGCAGACATGGTAGACAAACGCCGTGATGTACAGCAGTGCCTCAATGCCAAAGAGCCACACTGTCCCTGATGCATTCCCCTAAGACAACCCCAAGGCGAAAGCCAGGTTCTTTTTCTTCTCGATCGACGGGTTCATCCTTCCCCTCCCTCTGTGCAAGCTTTCTGCACCTCACCTGGTTTTGCGCTAGCTCCATAATCGGCGCACCGATCACGGAAGCAGTGTAAAGTGACGATGTCATGTGATGGCGTCATCACGATATATAACGCCATGATGGCGTCACAAGTTTTGACGCTCTATGACGCGATGATGACGCCATCACATGATGATTATTTTTAGCATCAATCGATTGACGCCGCCGACGGTCCATTTTCGTGTTTGATAAAGCATCTAAGGCTTTCGCATTAATATTGTGTATTGAACGTTAACAGCCCGGCCCTACATACCAAACTGTCCTCCACCATGTCACCTCTGTGCCATGCGCGAAACAGCTTCGCTTATCATCCATTTCACAGAGTGAAATGGCTCCTCAACTTTTTAAAAATTTTTATTGCGATAGCAATTATATGGACACTCTAGGCGGATTTTTGCCGTCGCCGTAATTTTCCGTATAAAGTCCAAAATAATAACATCACCACGCGCATTCTAGCCGCGGGTAAAAGCTCGCGAGCGCTGGCGACGAACGCGGCTGAAGCGGAGATTAAAACTAGCCGGCCGTCTGTCTCCGTCGCACGGACAGCGCATGAGATAACATCTTCCCGCGTGCGGGCCTGCCGTCGATTGCTCATCAAACAGAGGAAACGCCCCGCTCGTCTTTCGTAAGGAGCATGAAGGGACGCCAGGGGAGTGGAAGGGGGGGGGGGAGGGGACCGCATCGTTCGAAGGGCGCAGTCGCTTGCGCGCGCGCTATCTCGAGGCCTGTTTCACATGCGAGCGACCGAGCGGCGGGGCCCGCGGCGATCGAGCGGCAGCAGGACGCTCGGACGCGGCTTCGTTTCACATGCACCGCTTTTGCGCGGCGCGCGCCTCTGCGATGCGCAGTGATGGTTGTGGGAAGCGCCCGTTATCCGCGGGTTTCCTTTCTCCGGGCTCGCTTGTTTTGGTGCGCTTGGGTTGCAAGTTTTACCAGCCTTCTACTTCGGTGATCGATTTTCACGCGCCTAAACCTTGAATGACGAAAATTTGCAGTGTATCAGAGTGCAATTAAACAACTTCAGTAGTCACGTTTATTTCTGTTCCAGCTTTCTTTTTTTACCACGCAAGTCATGTTGCACGCACATACACTTGGCCATGGAAAAGCAAAAGAAAGAATTTGTTTTTGGGGTTTTAAGCTTTCACAGGGCTTTCGGTGGCTTTTGCTCTCGAATGCCGCAAGGCGTTGGTGCGCTGTATGGGCCGGCAAGCGGATGCAAGCGGCCCAGTCGACGACATTGTGGGTTTGTGAAGGAGCTCGTCTCTTTTTTTTTTTTTTGCCTATGGGCATTCTGCAGTAAAGAGGCGGCGGCATTTGTCGTCTTCGGGGTACGTGACCACTAAAAAAAAAATGAAAACAGTAAACTATTCGAACGTGCTGTACCAGAGTAGTAAAAAAAAAAAAAACTGAAACATCTGCTGCGAAGTGCGGAGTGTCGTAGGTCCCCCTGTCCGGACCTATGTTGGTGTCACGATTAGATAAAAATACAAAAGAACAAAATGACACGTGCAAACGATTTGTCTGCTTTGATGGAAGCGCAGTAGAGAACAACAAAAGGAAAAGAACGCGGCGTTTTCTACACTGCCAGCTCGTTGCAGCGAATGTCGTCTGCTAGGAAACCGAGTCGGAGCGAGTTCCTCCCGGCGCGCGCGGCTGCTCTCGTCTCCATCCCTATACAGTCACGTGCTCCCCGCGTCACTGCTCCCCCATTGGTTGACCTTGGGCAGACGCTCTGCCGCTAGCGAATTTTTCCAAATGTTGCGAAGAAGATCGCAGCGTCCTTTGGTCGCCCCTTAAAACCTGTTTTCGGGCTTCCGCGACGGCAGCCGCTCCGCTCTTGGAGCAAAATCGCTGCATGTGAAACAGGCTTTAGACCTCGAGGCATCAGGAGACGGCTCGTGAACTTGCTGTGCTCTCAACGCTTACTTCGCGTTTAGAGAACTCAGAGCAAGAAAACGCTTCGGTTCCTGGAGCGGCCATATTCCCTTAAACCAGCGTTTTGTTGAGTTATGCGAGATCGGATCCAAAAGAGTTAGCTGCTAGCCTTACTTCGTTTAACAATACAATTTTTCGGTATCGCATTCATTACTTCGCTCTTAAGCGAAACTGAGTTTTTTTAACCGTTAGCTATTGACCCCCGAAAGCGAGGGGCGGAACATGGCGCAGCCGCTTCACTGTGGGCCGTCAGCGACGGGCCCGCTACTGACAGCTGCGCCTTCGCGGCTGCTCCGACCAGGAGATATGATTTTACTAATGAGATGATATTTTTAAAAAAGCAAGCAAAAAATTCGAATTGGAACCCTAGCACGTGAGCTCGAAAGGCCAGGGCCTTTTAGGGGGTATTTACCGCAGAGTGATTACAAACTCGGTCGTGCTGGCGGAAGGAATTACGAAAAAGCTGTTCTGGATGAAGATCCATGGATAAAGTATATCTGAGGAAAAGTGTCAACGCGTTTCCACCGTTCGCGTACTCTTCCATAAACGCGAAGAAAGGAAAATCCGATATTGTCCCATATATCTACTGCGAGCGATCCCAGATTTCATTCCGCGATGTCCGGAAACAGAAGTGACAGACATTTTAGCGGCACGCATGTAGGTATTACTGAACATTGCTTTCCTTCCGTGCCGTGCGACGCTTGAAACGTGCTATCAGCAGCGTTTCTGCAACAGACGACGTCCGCCGATCAATCGCCGTAGCACTTTCTCGCTACCGAAGGCCTAGACGTCACGAGCCTCTGCGGAGAGCGCGTTTCGCTGTCGAGCCGACTTGCAGAACAGAAGCTGCGTCGGCACCGTGCATGGCATCGTGGCTTAAGGCCGAGACAGACGGTACGATTTTCCATGCGATGCGACGTCCGACGCGGCGGAGGGGGAACCGGAATAGTGACCTTTCATAGCATCAGACAGCCACCATTCCGGGTACCGCACCTGAGCGTCGGCCGTCGCATCACATGGAAAATCGTACCGTCTGTCTCGACCTTTACTCGAAACGCACGCGCGAGCGCTATTTATTCAGCAGAATAATTCTTGGTCCATGATTGCGACTTTATTGGCAGCCCCAAGATCAAGCTGCACATGTTCTGACGCGCCGGCGGTGCGATTGCCGGTGATAGACGCCCCCAAACCCGAGACTTTGGCGCAGTTTGGCGCAAATTTCGTCGATATTATCAGGATGGCGCAGTAAATACAATTTGGCGCACTTTGGCGCAGTTGGCGCAGGAGTGGAATCACTGGGTTAAAGAAAAGAGGAGTTTTTGTCTTTCGTATTTATCACACTTTCATTAATTCAGGAAAGCAAAACAGAGATGTTACCTGTCACCGTGAAACGAATCTTAAATGATGGCAACTCCTTGCCAGATGTCATAGCTGTGGTAGAGTCGCTCAACATGGCTTGAAGGGTAAGTGTGTGGGCACCCAAATTCTGAATGTTCTCTGCAAAAGAAAAAAAAGAAAAGGTCAGTGCCACTTCAGACAGGACACTATAAGCCACCAATACAAAAGAACAAGCCAAATTAAAGCATCAAATTGCCCCCACACAGTTAATGTTTTGATTCAAGATGTTTATGCTAGAAGTTAGACGGCTTATAAAGTAAGTTGTCAGAATCGTGAATATCAGCACTATAAGTGTACTGTGCTACAGTCGATCCCGGATATATCGAACTCGGATGTATCAAATTATTGCCTATATCGAACAGTTGAGAAATCCCCTTGAATTTCCCATGCAAAAGTATGGGGCTGGCGCGCATGTACATCGAACTCCCACACAGCGAAACAGCCCCTATATCGAACGCTGCGCTGCGCCGAAGCTCAGAAAGTGCATTTTTACTAAAAAATATTCATCATTTTTCGGACATGTTCTATCAAGTTCCGATTCCTCCTCGTGCACAGGTGACGAAAAGGCGGCGTTATTCCATTGCGTTGATCTAGTTTGTTGCGCAGCGCTTGTCAGTGCATCGGTAAATTGGATGCGTGATCCGCAGGTTTTAATGTGCAGGCATAGTGTTTTTCAAAGACGCTGATTGCTGAGGGCATCAAAATTAGAATGCGAAGTGACCCGGCAGCCTCGTAGTAATGTTTGCATTCCCTTCCTTGTTTGTTTGCGCACGTTGGCATGCAGGCCCGAAAAGCATGGCCTTCGAGATGTGCAACCTCGTGACGTATTTTTGGTGTTTTCGGTTTTATAACACACATCGGTGTGACTACATTTGCGAGAAGCACTTCTCGGACAGCGCAATAGACAGGCGGCGCTATTATGGTGAGCTTGGTGGCGAAGTTCTGCTTGACAAACCGAAACAGCCAGTGTTGTTACAAGATGCCGTGCCTTCAATATTTCCGCGCGCTGTCCCAGCTACCCGTCTGCTGTTCTAAAAAAAAGAAGAAAGGACAACGTCAAATTTCGACCACCTGGGGCTTTGTAACGTGCACCTAAATGTAAGCACATGGGTCCTTAGTATTTCCCCTCCACCTGGATGCGGCCGCCACAACAACATAAATCTGAATTGATGACATATAGGGCGAGTCCCATCATTTGTTGAAATAAATTATAGCTAACTCATTGAGTTCCCGTTATCAAAAATTATAGATTTCACGTTGTACAAAATATATCACGTTGGTAATTTTCCTATATGTGATGCCATTTTTCTCGTTAATTTACCGAAAATACTTGGAGTGCGCTTGAGCTTCGCCTTCAAGAGTAGAACGTGATAGCGTAATCGGGCCTCGTGCGCATCGCCTTCTCAAATGCTAGCCTCACCGACACCAACGCCGACACCGGTATTTCTGCGAAACAAGCTCTTTAACATTGTCACGTTAAAATTTGGAGCCGGAGAGGACGCACAAAAACTGGGGGTGTGTGAATATTCGAAATGTCGAATATTTTTCTAATAGTGTTTGCTATTCGATTCGATTCGCACTGAAATTTTACTATTTGAACTATTCGAACTTCCCAAAGACAAATGCAGTCAACGTCTGGTTGAAAGTGACCCCTTCAGATTTTCAATATGCTTCACCTCATAACACTCTCTTATTGCGGCAAGGCTGCCTTTCAAGCTCCGTTACGGTCGAACTTAGGCAAGAGACAAAGTCCGGTTGAAAGTGGTCCCTAGATTTTCAATATCCTTCACTTCATCACACCCCGGTATTGCGGCAAAGCTGCCTTTCAAGCTCCGTTACGGTCGAACTTAGGCAAGACACAGCCAACGTCCGATTGGAAGTGGTCCCTAGATTTTCAATATGCTTCACTTCATCACACCCCGGTATTGCGGCAAAGCTGCCTTTCAAGCTCCGTTACGGTCAAACTTAGCTAAGAGACAATGAACGTCCGACTGGAAGTGTTCCTATGCTTCGCCTCATCACACCCCAATAGTGCGGCAAAGCTTACTTTTAAGTTCCGCTACGGTCGCAAATGTGTTAACTCAAGAAAACGCTGGTTCCAACATGGAGATGAAAGAGGTGACAGAGGTGGGGGCTCAATTAATGCTGTTTTGGACCTGAAATTTGGGCAGGAAGTCCGAAAAATCGGAAGCCGAAGCTTTTTAGCATCCAAAATTTCAGATGTTCTTATATACCGATGTCTACGAGGCAGATTAGGAACTCCGGACTTGAAGGGAGCACACCCTTGTCCGCCACATCAGTTGGGCTTCCACAGAAGTTGAAAGAGGGGGAGAGGCTGAGGAAATGGCATCTTTGTCCATCACGTGTAAAGTGTTGTTGGCAACACTTTGGTTGCACCAAATCATGTACAGTAAAACCTCGTTAATTCGAAGGCCTCGGGACCGAGAAAAATATCCCAATTAAGCGGGATTCCCAATTATCCGAAACAACGCGAAATCAAAGAAATCAGCCAGAAAACGTGATGTACGGAAGTCACACCTTTATTGTGGCAAGTCAGCCTACTTGGAGAAAAATTCCTCCATGCGTGACTGACGCGTTCGGTAGTTCCCAGCACTGAAAGTCATATTTTCCAGCCTGTCAATGAGGCGCAGCATCTCAGCCTCGCCGCCGTTGCACTCGACGAAGCTGCGCACAACACTCAAGGCATCGATGACATCCGCCAAAGGGGGTGCTCGGGAGGGCTCGTCATCGCTGTCAACATTAGAGGCCGAATCGGTCGATCTCGCAGCTATCTCGCTGTCGATGTCGGCGTAACACGTCTGCACTGTGCACTCGACATTTGCGTACTCGGAGAATCCGATTGGAGTGCACTCCTCGTCCGCGTGCAAAGCCTCATATCGAGCGCAGAGAGTCTCCCCTTCTTCATCAAACGGGCAAGTGACAGCGGTGACAGCAAACTCAGCGGAGGTTGCCTCTTCTTTCACAAAACCGGCGTGCTCAAAACACCGTCGAATAACGGTGGCCTCCACCTGCCTCCATGCGTGAACAATGAGGCAGATACCACCGAGGAGGTCAATGTTATACTCCTTTCCGTTGTCATAGCAAAGGAGCATTCGCTTCAACAGATTGTAGCGATATATTTTCCTGGTATGGTGTATGACGCCCTGGTCCATCGGCTGCGATAGCGACGTCGTGTTCGGGGGTAGAAAGACCAGCCTGATTGCCTGCAGGTTCTGAATGTCGCCGTGAGCTGGGCAATTATCGACGACGAACAAAACGCTGCGCCCTGCGGCCGCAAACTTGCGCTCAAGGTGCCGCACGTATTCTTCAAAGAGTGCAGCCGTCATCCAAGCTTTCTTGTTGTTTTTATAGATCAGGTCATCCTTGGATGGCAGTCGTGCATTTTTGAAACAACGAGGCTTTTCTGTCTTCCCAATAACAAGCAGTGGCAGCTTGTGCTCACCGCACATGCTTGCACCAAACAAAACAGTGATTCTATCTTTGTTCTGTTTCCGCCCCTTAATGTCTGCCTCCTTCAAAGCGAACGTCTTCGTAGGCAACATTTTGTAGAACAGAGCAGCTTCATCAAGGTTGTAAACATCTGCTGCTTCGTACTTGGCGAGTAGTGGAGCCAAGGTGTGCTGCTTCCAGCCGTCGACAACAGACTGATCCGCGCTGCCACTCTCGCCACAAACAGTCACGAATGTCAGGTTGTTGCGCTCCTTAAATCGGCAAAACCATCCATTGCTGCATTTAAACTCAGAATGTCCAAGTTGCAGCGCCAGCTGGTTGGCCTTCTCACGCAATATGGTCCCATTCACAGGAAGGTGTGCTGCGTTGGCTTTCTGCAGCCAGTCGATCAGAGCTGCTTCAACGTCGGCGTACGTAGGCGGGCGTACTCGTGTACGCTTTGACGAGTGCGTCTTGCTGTAAGCATCGAGAATTTTCTCCTTATTCTTGATGATGTTGCACAGCGTTGACAGAGGCACGTGGTGCTTTTCGGCGAGAGCCGTTTTCGACGCCGTCGACTTGCTGGCCTCTTCAATTAAGCACACCTTTTCGTGCAGGGACAAGCTCTTGTACTTCGGCATCTTCCTTCCAAGCACACCTCAATCAACTAATTCACAGGGAAGACACTCAAGCGGAGACAGGAGACAAATGGAGCAGTCGCACCGAATCGCACAATGCTCGCCAGCCGACATCCAAATGGCACAAAGACTCCACAAAACATTCACTTCGCTAGTGGCTAACATCGCTGTTGAGATGATGATGATCATGATCGCAACCGCACGCATCGCCGCCTGGCAATTGCTAAAACATGGCGTCTACGACGTATTTCCGGTAAAAAAAAACATGGCCTTCGAGATCCGTACATCAAAAAAAAAAAATGCATGTTTTAGTTACAGCCTCCGAGATTCGCAACACCCTTTGCATATCTTGGAAGTCGCGGCCAAGTGTGCCAATTAACCGGGAAGTCGCAGACTGGCCGCACCAATTATCCGGTTAAATTTACATGTAAAAATTTGGGACCGCGCAAATAATACAAATTATCCGGAATTCCCAATTAACCGAGTACAAATTACCGAGGTTTTACTGTACATAAATACAGTTCAGCCTCTACATTGCCCCATTCTTGATAAGACAACTATGAAACACCACCCCGCCAGTGCTTCATCAACCTAGCGAAAAGAAACACTTTCACTGTTGCTATCTCACAAGAACATACTTAGGAATTCTCTGCAACTTTTTCTGTAATTTCAAATTTCACTTCGAATTATTCGAAAAATGTTTGAGAAATATTCGAAAATTATTCGAAATTATTCGATTCGATTCGCACTCAATGTTTATTATTTGAATTCGCTTCGCACCCAAAATTTTGCTATTCGCACAACTCTGACAAAAACACATCCATTCAGGCGTGAAGAGCGAACGGCGAATCGGCGACGAATGGCCTTGAACCGATGAGCTTCGTTGGAGAGCGCAGTGAGAGGGTCGCGAGCATTTTTCCTTCTCCGCTAGCGGACTCTCATGACAGAGGGTGCGTGAGCGCTGTGCCCGATTCCGTGATTTTATTAGGACGCCCGAGCGAGCGCAGTTTCGCCTCCTCAAGAATTCTTGCTCCGTGAGGTTGGCATAACACCACAAAATGATCTGTAGTATCCAAATGTCTGTTCTAAGCAGATCCGTTGTAACGAGGTTATACTTAGCAAATGCAGTAAAAAATGCAACTACACTCAAACCTCATTATAACAGTCACATCTGCCATTAAATTAACTTCGTTATATCCGAAAATTCGTTATAAACGTTTATATTTAACACTGTATCTATGACAAGACTATTCTTCATTTACTTCGTTAAAACCAATAATTCGTTATATCCGAGTTCGTTATATTGAGGTTTGACTGTAGAGACTAATCCATAAAGACTGGTTGTAGCTTGGTTTATACCTGCAGTCATGACATCCATGTCAAACGGGCAGATGGCTCACAATGTGCATGTGCAAGCAAGGCAGCAACTCACCCATCCTGCGAAACCAGTAGCCCCAGTTCTTGTTGTGAGGAGAGACGTACTGCGCGACCACCTTATCACCCGCTGCAGCTGCATAGAAGAGAACAAACGGCATTTGGTGAAACATAAAAGCTACCTGAAGCACATACATTACTCAGAAGCATAACGTGACATATGAAAAGCGTTTCATATGACATTGCGTCATCAGCGCTTCTGACATCGTGGCCTTATTTTGGCTAATATAACTACGCATACAGTGCCCGGTGGGTCAAGATGTATGCATCTTCACAAGTTAGTGTCTTAGTTTTTTGGTTTTCAGGTATCAGCTCTAGGCCTACCCAATGTAAGAGTGTCGCCAGCCATCATCTGTGGGTGTCTATTTCCAAAGCATCCTACACAGTCTTCCTCAGTACTTGCATTAAGTTTTACACTTGCAGAAGTTCAAATCGCACTTTTCTGGGGCTGGCCATGAGCACAAGAATTCCAACAGAACGCAGGAACATTTAGACGTGGCGGTAGCGGTTTGGCTTCAAAGGACAGGAGGAACACAGCTGCGCAATGGTGGCTTCAAGCTGCGTGTCGTGCAACTTAAAACACACCACACAACAGTCGCGATGTTTTTTTTTTTTCTTTTTTCTTTTTTAGTTTCAGCAAAGATACGAGACCAACGTGAGATGACCTTGGAGCATATGGCTGATGCTACACGTTCACCAGGTTGCAAATGTCAGGTGGTACGCCTTTTTTACAGGAGGTGAACGCCAACAGTGAGGACTTTCGTGACGCTGAATTCTCACATCTTGCTTAGACGCACTTTTAGATCACCTTGCGTGCGAATTTCAGCTTGATATTTTCAGAAATGAAAGTTTATAGTCCAAAGATGGTAATGCAGATGAAAACAATAAGTGAATTTTTTTCTGAAAATAGCGACCCGCGTCTCCCCTTAAGGCTTTCGCCCTAAAAAGCATGGTCTGTGCCACTCACAGTGCCAGACGATCTTCATCTCCACGGAGAGACGCTTGTTCTGAGCCCCAGGTAGCTTGCTGACATTCTCCCCTTTTTTGTTCTGAATTTCCACCTTGATGTCACCTGCACAAGACTGCGACATTAATAATCAAACCCACGGCAATTAGGATGTTAATGAACACCTTAAAAACAACACAAAATATGCACCACACCGAAAGAGGTACAATAGACAGAAATAGCACTGTTCTTGTTCTCATTTTTATGTTCCCTGTTATTTAAAGATGTAGAGCATATACAGTAGAACCTCGTTGATACGCTTTTAAAAAAAAATGCAGAAAATAAACATACGATCCGGGAAAACGTACAATCCGGATCCAGTAAAAATTGAGGCTGACAAGCCCATATTGAGGGGCAAGGGCAAAAAACGTTTATTTCTCAAAAAACAAGGAATGACTTCGATTTTCGAACTCCTGGCATATCGATGGCAGCCAGAAGTCAGCTAGTTAGTTCCGGTCCTGGCCGGAAATAACGTTGTGGTCACGTGTTGAAATCCCGAGACAACCTGAATCGAACTCTGGGACAACCAGCGTAAACGTAAAGAAACGCTACCGCCCTGTCAGTAGACGAAACTTTGCACAGCATGAGCGTCAGTTCTTTCTGCATTGCCGCTTGGAAATATGGGGATAGGTTTGCCGACGAGCGGAAGTGATATTCTCGAGCATACGCATTTGGGATACGATCACGTACGTTCGCAAGATCATGCCCGACTCACCCCGTCCGTGAAGAAAACTGCCGCCCCGCTAAAGGCTTAACAAGCTCTACTCTTCGCAGTGCACGTAACAGTCACGGTACAACACGATATGCGAAATCCCGTGAAAGTGATAAGCGTCCCCGAAAGTGACAGCTGCTCGTGGCTATCGCATACTACGTCGCACACTCGCACTGATCAGTTTGCGTTCTGTCTTAACTTGAGACATGCGCTGGTATGTCCGCCGCCACTCGTAATCGCACCATCTCGCATGGCAGAACAGGCTTTAAAAATTAACGCCCGGCTTAATGGCAGCCGAAGGTGAAGTCCCCAAGCACCTGCATTGCGATCCGTCGAGTCCTCACAAAGATGGCGGCGAGCGCGCATAGTCTTGTTTTGGCGTCTGATAACCAGAAACCTTCCAGATATCTTCCAGAACAAATTTTTTCTGGCAGCTTCTGACGACCCACTGGTAGGCAGAATTGTCCAGCCAGAGAACAACGAACGCCGACTGGAATTGCGCCGCGCGATGGGCGGAGAAACCCGAAAACGAAGACGCT
The DNA here is from genome assembly GCF_013339695.2 of Rhipicephalus sanguineus. Lineage (NCBI taxonomy): Eukaryota > Metazoa > Arthropoda > Arachnida > Ixodida > Ixodidae > Rhipicephalus > Rhipicephalus sanguineus. Next base: position 164,844,116 of record NC_051181.1, on the reverse strand, counting down.
CTGGCAGTAAAGTGTGGGGGAAATTATCGGCCATGTTCAGTGGGTACAATGGCAGTGTTGCTATGGTTACGTGCCACGGCGTGTTGTACAGCGGCAGCGATGTGGCAGCAGCATGTGCGTTTTCGTAGGTCTTGTATCGAACCGTGGCGGACTGGAGGAGCGACAGCCTCCATTCTGTGGCCCGCATTGTTAGTTCCCCCAGCTGTTGTTGTAGCCATGAGGTCTGAACAAAAGTGTGTGGAACGAGTGTGCGTCTATGTACCATGCTACGGATGAAGGATTTGCAATGCTCAGCAAAATCGTGCCAAGCGCTACAGCAAATACATTTTTTTTTTTTTTTAAGCCCCTTGAAGGTTTTGACGGCCAGTGTCGCCGCCTGCCTTCGGGTTGGTGTGTGGTTGACAGAGAGCGGCGATCGAGCGATTTGGAGAAGACACAGAGGGGACACTAGAGCAATTCGGAAGAGACGCAGAGGGGACAATTGAACAATGCAGAGAAAGCGTGGAGGGGGAAAGGCACTGTGGAGAAGCCGCCGTCGCTGCGCGGCGGCTGTCTGCCACTTCGCGCTTAACAATTACACGAGAGGGCGGAACGTGTTATCAGGTGGCCCAAATAGTGGTGTATTAGTTTGACAAAGCTTTGCGATCACCCCTGTCAACTATTAACGCCTAAAGATTCATTTTCTTGAGCTAGAGTATGAAATTTGGCAGGCATACTTAGAAGTGTCTTGAATAGTGAAGTGTCTTGAACAGTTTCGTTATGGTACCCTGAGTAGTTTTCAAATTACATCATGCTACATGATCTGATTATACAGTCCACCTGTGGAAAGCCTAGCACGGTAACAAAACATGCCATGAAGCTGCAACTGGTTTTGATCTTTACTCAAAAGAACACTACAGGAGATGACACTCCCAGAAATTTTTTATAACTTTTATTTTTTTAAAGAGAACATCATGATCACCTTCAAATATTGTCAGAACGCTTGTCATGCATAAATTATCTTGTAAAAAAATTTTTATCTAGGTCCGAATAAATGGTCGGCGACTGTATACCTCAGATACATTTTCTCACGCTATTAATTTTTTAAAGTGAAACGAGAACACTCTCTTGCCGGTTTTATCGAAACGGGACAAAGAATGCACGAGCACGAACCTCGGGTCTCAGCGGAGCGGCACGAGAGTAAGTGTCAGCAGGTCATCTCCAAAGTAAAGCCGGTAAAGCGACACTCGCGTGTCATCTGATAAGTAGTAACCGTTTTGATGATAAAGCGCTATGGTTTACATTGCTGTCGCTTTATTACCGTTCCAGCATGGAATGAAATGATGTGCCGACAACCCAGTCAGTACGCCGCTCTTACGACGCTATCTAATCACTGGCTTGCCAGATCTATGGGATACCATCCCCCGTTTTCCTCCGTACAAAGCTAAAGAAGCTTGCACTTTGCCTCCCGTACACGCATTACCTTTCGAAGAGCACCGATTCGCGTGCTAACAGTAGCGGTGTGATCAACACAGAAGCAGCGGAGACAATGTCGCAACAGAAGGCCTAAAGGACGAGCACATCGCTAGTAAAGACAGCGGCCGTCGCCGTGGCAACCACCAATAGGAAAGCACCTTTCAACGGTGTCACGGGCTGCTCCAATAGGAGCGCCGCGTACATCGCAAGGTTCGTGAGACCGCCCCCAAGTTTTTGTTGTTTGCGCTTTTTCTATGCGGTCATCGTAAGTGAGAAGGGCGGAAACGGAAAGGGAGAACTGTGAGCTTTGAAACGGCGCCAAGATGGCAGCACTCGGTGGTGGGAAAGACGAGATATGGCACCACGAAGTTAGGCATTCTTGCGCGATCTTGAGCTTCTTTTTTACCGGCCACATTTACAAAACATCTCTTTTTTTTTTATTTAGAGTGCATTTTCAGCGTAATCGTTTTGATACTGCATAGGTTAGGCGTTGCAGATGCCAAAATGACTGCTTTCCAGAAACTGATTTTTAGCACGATTTTCACTATTTGACGGCCGTGTCCCCCCTTAAGCAGTCAGCGAATGCATTCGGCTCTATGAGACTCTGTCGGGGATTCGTCGAAACTGCGTTTTAACCGTTAGTATGTTTAAAGCGGGTACGTATTAACGAGGTTTGACTGTCTGAGAAAATATTTCATGTGCCTGTGGGAGCAAGGTTTTTTCTAAACTGATAGAGTTACAAGGTAAATAAGCATATCACAATTACTTGAAATTAGAACTGTGTGCAATGCAACAAAAATGAATGTTCTAAACCCATTAAAACAAAGGTTATGGTATGTTGAACATTCGGAAGTGAAATCCCAGCTTGAAACTGACTCCTCAAAACCTTCTTGAAAAGTGTACATCAATGTGGTTTTCAAGAGGGTCAATGTGTGCATCAAAAGTGCAAAAGACAATTTTTTGCACCCTTTGGTACACACAATGTGCAAACTAATCCTCAAAACAGAAATGGAAGCCAAAACGTAAAAACATAAAATACTTTTCACTTGACACACCTATGGCCTTTCCAGCTGGCCGCTTCTCATTTGGGTAGAGCTGATCTCCTTCAGGCCATGTCACATACAGCTTTGAAGGCAACCTGAAAAAAGCAGTGCCAACCATTTTTGCAGATGCAATTAAATGAAACTACTCAATGAACTAGGCCTGGTTCTGACATAACTTGCACTAAGTGCATTGGTTTGCATATGTCACTCTCCTGAGCAGCTTGGAAAGGCAACATGAGGATTCTTAATACCATGCCAAGGTATGTCACCACTATGTACATTGAGTGTTTTCTTTTTGCTGTTTTTAACCATAAAGGATTTGTTTTAATCATGTGTTCTAACAAACAGCATAACTGTATTCCTCAAGCTCAATCACACAATGTGGCAGACATTACTTGCGAAATAAATAGAAAAACAATCAGCTAATTCACAGAAATCACTGTCTAACATTCTATCAAGTTACTTTACAGCACATATTGCAATATACATATTGTAGCCAGTGAGTTTACAAGGAACTATACACTCCAACTTCGCTGTAATGAAGGCAGATCTGACATGAAAAGACTTCATTATATCCAAGAATTCGTTACAAACGTATATTTGTAAGATTCTGCCTATGACAAGTCTGTTCTTCATTTACAACGGATAATTCATTACATCCATGTTCGTTATAACAAGATTTCAGTTTATATGCACTTGGTATGAATTTTCAGGATATTCACTCCTAAAGTGTGCAACAAAACACATGGACGTTTCAGTTACTTTCATGCTTCAATGCACATAATGGCATTTTGTAAGAAAAGTAAATGGAGCAGCAGTGCATCATTACCTCAAGTTTGACAGTGCATACCTTGAAACATGTACTATTCTTAAAGGAGTACTGGCAGAAAAATGTTAGATCTTGTTTTTTCTATAGCAATAAATAGCTAACAAACTACTTATCAAGGCTGGAAACACTGTGGGCTCGAGTGCACGATGGTTAATTTTTTTGGAGACTATTTTATAGCACCCAGTCGCAGTTTCGGTTTCAAAGAGGACCGAGTTAGGTGGCACCCAGAATGGTTTTAATATAAACATAGCTGGCTATGTGAGCACACAAACCACGTTCACATGAGCACGGCGTGGACAACTCTTTTCAGTGAAGCTATAATTCCCTCTGGGATTATGCAAATATGTGTGGCCCCCGAAAAATGCAAGGACTTCAGCCTTTGTACTCCCGTGCAAGTCTGCCCCCTCTTTCCGTTGAAAAGGTCTGCTAGGAGGGAGCGCTCGCAAGGATCATGGCAGCCAACACAAACTCGTGATGCAGGTGGCAGTTGGTTGTTTAAAGGAGAACTAAGGGCGAGTTTTGTGTGCGGTGGCCCAACACGCACTTTTAAATTGATTTTAAATGTGTTCTAGGTTATATTATCCATTGATATTTCATAGATGATTGCATGTGTGTCCACACATATCTATCCCACAAGTTATCTCGCCTTCAAAATTTCACGTCAGTACTCCTTTAAGAATTTGTTCCGAGTGAATATGCCTTGCACATTCACTGGCTACGATTTGCGAATTCCAATATTGGAGGTCTTATTGGTAAAAAAGTTAATTAGCAATTTTTTTGGTAATTACAGTCAAACCCAACTTATTGAACTCAAGTAAATTGAATTATCCTTTCAATCGAACTACTTTCGAACACAATGTTTAAAGTCAATGTAAAGGAAAATTTACGGCTACATCAAACAACAATAGCCAGAACACTTGATAGTATATCTAACATCGGGCAGTGCACAATTCGTCCCAAGAAGTCGGCTTTTTCACAGGGAAGGGTGCTTTCATGTATGCATTTTGGAGGGCTAACTGTGCAATTAGGAGGGCACCTCACAGAGCGAGTATAAGCTATCACTTGCTAATGCGTGCTTACTATCGCTTGATAAGCGCGTGACCACAAGAGAGGAAAATAAAGACGGCGCTAGGCTGTGGCACGTGAAACCACGGCTCACGTTCCATGCTGGCGTCGATTCCAGTTCAGCCGTCTCTTTCCTTCGCTCCTGTGGCATAAGCCGACAAGGGGTGACCGGACAATTCCTTGTCGCAGGTGTCGTGTGGGGTCGCCGTTCGCTTCCCGGCTCCCTTTGTTAACGCAATGGCTACCGTAAAACAGACGAACCTGGCTGTTCTCCGCAAAGCTGACGATAATCAGCACAGTCGAACATAGAGAAAAGACATATGACGTTGCCGCTATGTACAGCATCCCAAGAAGCACACCGAGTATGATATCAAAAAACAATGCCAACATTAGGGCCAAAGCAGACTAGAGGCTTCTGGCACCCGACGAGCACGCACAATGAAGATGTTGAGTCGCTGTTCACATCGTTACTGCATTTTCTCACCTACAACCAGCGCGTGCATATAACCCACATCCCCAACTAAAAACCGCACGAAAAAAAAGTTCCGTGTATGGTAGGCCGCCTTTCTTACACTATTGTGAAGCAGGGCCGTGAAGCCAACTCGCACACCGAAATCCACATCGAAAATACAGTACATGTTGAATTATACAATACAGTAGACTCTTGATAATTCAAACTTGAGGGGACCTTAGGATTCTGTTTGAATTATCAGAAGTTCTCATAAATATGACTTAGGGCAACATATGGTGCATTCAGACGACGGACCGAATCCGGATTTGGGAGGGGCGGACGGCGCGTCACGTGACCTCACATCAGTGATTCCTCTCGTCCGTGCAGCTCGTGGACGGATGAGCCCAACCTGTTTTTCACATCGGGATTCTGGCAGCAGAACACCGCAGCTTTAGCGGACAAACAGGCTGGCAACCAGTACACTTTTCTTCTGCTCGAGCTGTACGGCTGTCCTCGCAGTTCATTTCAGCTCTGCTGGCGCTTACATCAGTTTATTTCTGGGCTCGTATTCTAAGAGGATCACCTTTGAGGTGTCTATCACTTTTAAAGCGCACTGTCATGAGTAAGGAGAGGACGTATGGACGACGAAGACGACGAAGTAGGAGGAGAAGCACGGGGAACAGGCACGAGCGTGTGCAGGGTAGCACACAGCGCGATGAGCGTGGCACGAGCCGTAAGCGAAGGCAGCAGTTCGATGAGCTCGCATTGTTTGCGTGGCTACTGGAGAAGAAGGTCGCATTGGCAGCTACGTTCTGTCAACGGGAAGGCAGCGGGCGTTCGATTCCGGAGGCCGTCACGCTGGCACTCCGTGGTGTGGCCGTTGACCTCGACGACGCTCGGGCGAGGCTCCTCGGAGGTGCTGCAGCACCTTGCGGCAATTCGGGACGCACCAGCAGCAGTCCCCCTTTAAACTTCGGCCAGCAACAATCCCCGGGACGCCACGTCATCAAGTACAGCAGGGGCCGAGCTCGTACTTAGGCCTAAGTGACCGAGACGCCCTGCCACATCAGCGACTGGGAAAAGGCTTACGGCAGCTTCGTGGTCTGTTATGCATCGGGACGACAGTTCATCGGGACGACAGAGGATCGTCGGCGACATCGACTGGGGAACCAGCACAATGGAGGCTGGACTTACGGCGTGTAACGGAACCAAGTAAGAGTGTTCCATTGGCGAGGACTAAGTGGCCAGACAGACTCTATAGTAGCGACGCGAGTCGGAGGTGTAGAAGTACTGAGAATTGTGTTTGTTTATTTTCGCATATTGCTCTAGTGTTTGTAAGATTTTCATTGTTAGTTGTTTTGAGTGTTTTTCTTATAGTTTTTCTTGTGTGCAATTAAATTATGTTTGCTGTGCCTACCTGCGCCTTCTCAATCTATCTCCAACGCACACGCCTCCGAGATCGGTGACACGCACTGATTGACAGGTTGGAAAGTAGCGGGTAAGTTGCCACTTTAATCATTGCACACGCAGGATTCTGCGGCCTGCAAAGTGGCATTGTCGCCGAACACAGTTGTCTCAGAACACAGTTCGTGTTTGAACACTGATTTTAAGGTCAAGATGCGAACCAAGAGAAGGAAGCATAATATGCAGCAGTGCATTGTGCACTGTCGGTACCGGTTATCCGCAAAAGAAAAAAAATGCCGATATCGGCGCATCACTGCATCCTCCCTTCGTATGCGGGGCCCCACGCACGACAGCAGTGAGGTCAGTCTTCAGCAGCTCTCTGTAAAGCAGATTTTCCTTCCCATTCAGCTATTCCGCCAACAATGCCATTTTCACTGAAACAAATAAGAGTCCTCTACAATGCTCGATGCTCGACAAAGCTCGGTGAGCTTCAAGTTCTGTCGGCCTCCATGTTTTTGAATACTCTCAAACCGGTCTGCTGGCAGTGAGCGCAGGTGAGCACAGAGACTGCGGTCGAGAGTAATCCGGCTCACTAATGCTGACACCGGCCGTCCGTTGTGTGGATGCGCCTGCTGGCAGATGATCCATGGATTAGCCGTCCACGTCCACGACAAATCCGGATTCGGTCCGACGTCCAAATGCACCAATACCAACTAGCGTTGAGATGTTGCTTGTTTCTCAGTGCCGTGGCAACATCACAGACAGCTCTGCATGATTGCCAGTAAAGTTTTTGGATGTGAACAATAATACTGGTACTCGGCATTATACAACGCCTTAACATGTGTTGCAATTACGGGACGATACGTGTTGTGTCCCGTGACAATCAGTAGCCCCTTCCCATTCTTAGGACGCTTTCCTGCGTGACACTGTTGTACTGCGGCAAAAGCTGCGTTCGGCATGCAATAGACCAAGGCCAGACCATTTTCGTTTGTTTCTTTTTCTTCCACCATCAGCATGTGATTGTTGGCACGCATGGTTTGGCTAGTTGGGCCGTATCATAGGCAGGCAATAAGCATTGTTTGCGAGAGTCAGTGACATAATGTGAATGTTCAGCTAGTAGCAACAAAGGCAGCAGATATTTCAAGGCATGGACAAGCAAAAAGTTTGAATTAATCGAATTTGTACAGTGGAGCAGTTTGAATTAAGTGGTTTTAAAATACATTGAAAACATAGTGAGCCAACCAAAAGTTGAAGATTCGTTGGAATTAACCAAACGTTTGAATTATCAGAGTTTTAATTATCAAGAGCCTACTGTATATCGAACTAATTCTTGTTTCTGGCGAGTTCGATATATGCTGGTTTGGCTGTAGTAAAATATGTATTTCAAACTTTTATGCGAGTAGTGTTTAATGTTTTGAGTAATAAAGCTCAAGAACTACAATAAAGCCATTTATCATAGGCAATTTTAAAACATTGCTTATGGTGTATAAAAAAAAGATAAGATAGAATCGTTGTGGCTTTCAAAAGTAATACAGAATTTTTTTTTATCAATAAATTGTCAAATTTAATGAAAAAAAATAAATAAATAAAAGAAGGATACAGTTGGATTCATTCAGACAACAAGTGAAACTTAGGTGCTGCTAATAAAATTCCAGTTTGAGAACCCTTGGTTTACTGCATAAAGATACCTTCGCTTCCCTATTTATTTAATGCAATGGCCTGCACATAGCATGAGCTCTTACTGCAAGTGAGAATGATGTAACACATGGAAACTGTAGGCCTGAAAATAGCAAGGCCTTCTTTGCACAACGGCAGTACACACCTGCCTTCTTCCTCATCAATTATCTTCTGCAGCATGGAATCTGTGACCTTGCGATCCAGCTTTGCTAGTGGGAAGATCTTCACCTCATCGTAGAGCGATTTTGGCTCCTAAAGCAGAAAACCACACCAGTCACAACATGAACATATAAGAGTGAGAGAAATTTTCCTCAATTACTGCCATGAGTCAAGAGTTTTTTCCTTCACGTATTCAGAGATACAAAACAAAAAAATTTCAATGCGCATACAGCCTCTGGCGTATCAATAGCGAAAACAATCAAAACTCTGCTACACCAACATTGATGAACATGCACAAAAAAAATCATTGTTGCAGAATTTGGTTGAAACAAAATTTCATGTGTACACCACACAGATTAAAGAGAAATTCATTAATATGTACCCACTTTAACACTTTCGTGGCCGCACCTATTCCCATCGATAGTATGTTATTGATGACTTGAAGTTCAAGTTTTGGCACTCTCTGAGCGGTTCTGGACAGCTAACACAATACAAAAGGTAAAATAACATGTTTTTTATTAGTTTTGTTTGCGAGTTTCTTTTTTCCACCGTGGGGAGATTTTTAAAGCTCGTTCGCAGTTGGGTAGGTGAGCACTCGTTGTTTCAGACTTCGCGTCAACGTCACTCGCACGTGCTCCACGGAAATAGCGAATTTTATATATATCGAACACTGTGTTATATCGAACACTGTGTTTTTGCTGCGCGGTGCTCAACACCTTTGCTAGCTGAGCGCATGCGGAGCGGTGCGCTACATGTGAGCAGGCGACGGCAGATGTGGCCCTGTGGCTCGCTAAGCCCGAACCCGCGGTGGTCTTTGACTCCGGTGAGTATCGAGGTTACCACAGGATGAAGCCGCGATCGCTATAGACGCGATCATGTGTGGCGACGACAAAACTCCGAAAGTGCACGTGCATTCGACCACGGTACCACGGTAAACGCGATCATACATAGCAACGACGTAGTTCTGAAGGCACGTGCGCGGCCAGCATGCATGGATTGAAATCGGAACTACCGTTTGCCGCAACCGCTGTGCACAAAACCGCGGTTACTATCAATGCAATCATCGATAGCGACTACGCAGCAGTAGATTAAAGGCAATAAAGTCGTAAAAAGGCATGAAGCGCTTCAGTGTTCCCGTCATTCGCTTACGACTATGACACGTGCGTTTTGACACGTGCGTTTGTGGCAGCCAGCTGTGCCATACCTTATTGGTCCATTCACGTGTGTCCCAGAAGAAATACGCAGGTTCTTTCGACGAAAAAAATATGTCTTGTGAGTATATTGTGGTTTGAAAACAGATTTTGCTAGTTTTTTGGTGATACGAAATTTTGGGTGATATGAATATTTTCGCTCCCGTTTGAGATTCGTATCACCGAGATTCTACTGTAGTTGAATCTGCACTTTTGACGCAACTGTGCAGCGCCCAAACTCTCAACATTCCTGTGAGATATATTGAAAATCAGTTCTGCGGAATCCCGCAAGGTGGCGGAAGCGTTAATTAAGGGAAAATAGACAACCACCCATTTGTAGCCCGAAGCCACAATGAAATCCATACGGATTTCTCAGAAATAAAGCCTCTTAGTCGCCGAAAAATTCGTCCTGGTCCGGGGATCAAACCCGGGACCAACGCCTTTCCGGGGCGGTCGCTCTACCAATTGAGCTGACCAGGAAGCTAGCAATTGGCAGCGCGAGGGCGAAATCCATACGGATTTCTCAGAAATCCATACGGATTTCTCAGAAATCCATACGGATTTCTGAGAAATCCGTATGGATTTCCTTGTGGCTTTATGCTACAAATGGGTGGTTGTCTATTTTCCCTTTCTTAACCCTTCCGCCACCTTGCGGGATTCCGCAGAACTGATTTTCAATATGTCTCCTGTTGCTTCGAGTTGTCGATGAATTCGCCCTCGCGCTGCCATTTGCTAACTTCCTGGTTAGCTCAATCGGTAGAGCGACCACCCCGGAAAGGCGTTGGTCCCGGGTTCGATCCCCGGACCAGGACGAATTTTTCGGCAACTAAGAGGCTTTATTTCTGAGAAATCCGTATGGATTTCCTTGTGGCTTCGTGCTACAAGTGGGTTGTTGTCTATTTTCCCTTTCTTAACCCTTCCGCCACCTTGCGGGATTCCGCAGAACTGATTTTCAAGCATAGCTGTGATAGGTGGTACGCTTCAAGCCAACTTTTCTAAGCTGTACTCGTGAAGAGTACATGTGCACTTCTTCATGAAGGGTTCATTTTTTCTTTTACCACCATCTCAGGTGACTTTCCGACAGTAATCAAAACAAGCAATAACCGAGTTGACCATTTTCTGGCATTTCAGAAGTGGCCTCCAGTTTCTAATACAGTTAAACCTGCCTAGTTTTTTGCTGCTAAATAAATGTTCTGGGTGAGCTCTGCCTTCAGTTCCTCTTTTGTTTAATTTGTGCGTTTCTTTTCTGAATTTTCATGCTGAAACTGCATATAACGAAAACCTGTATGTAACGAATTTTTTCGGGAATCTGTCAATTTCGTTATATCCAGGTTTAACTGTAGTACTCATACTCAGCGACTCAAAAATCCACCTTTCCAACATCAGCTGTGGCCATGGTCTCGGTTACTGCAGACACTGCATGACATCAGCCATTCTCATTATCACCTTTTTCAGATTTAGGTGGTGCAGGTATTCAAAGTGAATCTGGACCCTCCCACTACAGCGCGCCTCACAATCATACCATGCTTTTGGCACGTAAAACACCATAATTAAAAATAAAGATTATTTTAAAATATTACTTGAATGTTTTCTATATGGTTCGCATTCACCCACCACTACTATTCAGCAATCGTTACTAACATTAATACCCACCTTTTCAGTAACTCATGTACTCAATGGTAAAATTGTGTTTTATCTGAAGCACAATTCCACCTAACATCGTGCTAACCAATTTCAGAGTAGCACCTAATTATAAGCGTAAAGTGAGAATTACTGAGTGCCAGAATAATACACAAATGCTTTGCAGTTGGAACTAACAGTGAACTGCACAAACCTGCTGGATTTCCACTTCCCCTCCTGTCGCACAGACATTCTCAGTGTAGTCACCATACAAAAGGAACCTCCGGATAGAGCCAATAATAATTGGATTTGTTCGTTGTGTCCTAATCTGAAACCCAACAAAACAGGCACATTTAGAATAAGCACAGCTGTCGATACATACATGGCAATATTCGAAATAGCATTAAATGGTGAACTCCTGGGATTTTCTGTGGTCAATGGATCTCAAATGAAACTTGCTGGGCACGGTTCCCTTACACACACACCCATAATTTCTTGAAGATAACAGGCCTGAGAGTTGCAGAGATTTTTTGCAAATTAATTTTATTTGCTGCCTCAAGCACTGTATGGCTTCTTCACAATTAATTAACACACTGCATCATGGCGAAATGACTGATTATAATATAATCTTGTAGTGCAAATAAATGGCGACACACGAAGGGCACACTAACACACACAATGCTAAACGTCCAACGAATGTCCTATTATCGGGTACCACGTCATACTTGTACACTCTGCCCTCAGCTAGAACGAGCACATGTAACAGCATAATCAATGAGCAACACATGAGCAAAACTGAACCGCTCATCATGCATTGTAAACATTGTCACAGCAAAAAGAGAAAGAAAAAAATTCATTTGACGAGTTTTTTCTTTTTTTTCCCCCTTTTTTCCCCAACGACCCTCGCCAGCTGCACATGAAAATGTCAATCAAGGCAAGAGCAAGCACAGATGCGGAGCTTGTGAGTCTACTATCGAGGAATGCTCCATTATAAGATGATTAAAACTGCTTTTATTGTGACGTATTGAGAAAATGGATGTGAAATCAATTATTCTCCATTTCGTCCAGTGCAAACATAAAAAGTGAGAAGCAGCAACACAACCGTCAACACCGCTATGCTGTCCTCAATTAAAGTTGCAAGTCGCACTTGCCGGCACTTCCTTAAATTGATGGCAATGATCTGGAGGCACTTGGGAGTATTGTTATGCTGACTTATCATTCAATTTACAAGATGCACTGTTTGCCTCATAATGCCAAACCTGGAACGGTGCCAATACTGGCATTAGCATCTCTGTAATTATGTTATATGTAAAAGTGGATAACGAACAATAGTAGATATTCCTGGGGATGATTGAAGTCAGAAATTGTTTCTTTTTTTTTTTTAGTACAAGAGCTATACATTTTTTTTTTACATTTCTGTGTGTTAGCATGTAGTAGATGATGCCATCAAACCATTGATTGTAGGCTATCGACATCAATAACGCGTTATCAATGGTTTGAAATGCCGCTTTTGAGACATTCCGCACCGTTTACGGACACAGTGTACCATCCTTCGTGAAGGAGAAGAGCTGTAGTGTTCTTCTTTGCGTAGTTTTTCTTCTTTACATGTAGCCTTGATTTCTGAACACACTCTGAAGTTGCACAATTGTTCTAAGTGGAAAGCGAACATGGCCACCACCGGATGCGGCGTGCGCGGTTCATAAGATCGCAGATACCAGCATTCCAGCGTGTTTGTGGCTGATTTTATCCATTTAATGAGCAGCAGCAGGTCTGAAGATGCTACTTTTTGGTCGTACTTTGGCTCTGAGAGCAACGACGATGCAAACCTGCCCGGAACGTCAGTCGGCTTCGCTTTCTACTTCGGGCTGTCTCAGTTCGCGTTTCAGCACCAGCCTGCCAGGATGGAAACTTATAAAAACTGTAAGAAATGCAAGTGCAACTAGAAAACCAAGCTGAAAACAACAGTCTACTGCAAGACATGCAATGTTACGCTATGCTTTACATTGAAAAACTGCTTTGCTGCATGACACGCTCAATTGTAGTGCTTACAGTAAGATTTTTGTCGGGGAAGCGCAATGAAAAAGTTTGAATTTTTCAGAGATGTTGCCTATTAGACGGCAGTACATTTTGTATATCTTATAATTTCTGATATATTTTTTCTTAGTAGATAGAAGCGTGTCTTTACAAATGCTGTTCAATTTTGTCCCGCAATCTAGAATTTAGCAATTTATATCGCTCACATAACATATACCTCGTTAAAGGGGTGGTGCCATCAAATTTCAAGGCTATAACAAGCCTGTTGTGGGTTTCCTCTGTATGCAAGGACACTCCACACGAAGGGTCGGACACAGCAAACGTTTAGAATATATTTTAATATACTTCCAAAGTGTACCTAAATGCCCATTGTCCCGATCGAAATCCATCGCTAGCGCGCCAACTCTGACGTAGCTGTATAGGAAAGGCAACGAAAGTTGTAGTGACGTCACACCAGGTCTGCTGTAGTGATGTGAGTGACCTCCGGACCTCTGCCACCTCCGCAACGTACATAACGGCTGTAGTGAACTAGAATATATTCTAGTTCACTGTAGTACCGGCAAAGCATCGGTTGCTTCATCACTCGCCGAGTTTCAATCGCTTCCTGGCTAAGTGCGTCACAGTCTTGTGTGGTCACGTGACCAAGCCTCCTACACTTCTACGTCACTGCCCAACCTCGGCGCCCAGAAACCGAAACCGAAAGTTGTCCACATCAAAAGGCAATATTAAATTATTTAGCGAGAATACATGAACCTTGGTGCGTGCATCATGCTTCCTGGAGCTATAGGAAACGCTTACAGCAAAGAACGCGCAAGCCACAAACATGGTGGCACCACCCCTTTAATGAAACTTGTATGCGTGAGAAGATCATTCATTCTGCTTTTCGTTTATGTATTACATAAAATATTAGGTGCAGTAGTTCCTTCAGCAAAAAAAGATCTAGTGCAACCTACAAAAAACACCTGTTTTCACCGCGGTAAGAAAAGAGTTAAACTTCATTTCACGTAAGTATGAAGAGGATGACAGCGTAGCAAAGGTATTTTTTAGATTCTTTCTGGGTCGGAAGATCTTGTAGCTATTTTAGTCGCATTTGTCACCTTGCCTCTGTTAACACTTTCTTTTACACTGAAACCAAGACGTGTGTTGAAAAACAAAGTTCAGCTTCACTGTGTGGAGATTTTACTAAGTATAGGCAAATAGTAAATTTGAGGTTCAAAGTGAATAGTGATTTGGTTAAACAATTTCATATCAAATAGGTTGAGTAGTGGATATCACAATTACAAAGGAATATGAGTGTTTTTATTAGGACCCAACTAACTTGCAATACTGCAATATTTCTAAGAATTAGAATTAGGCTAGTGCAAGCGTCACTTTTGTGGTTTGAAGCGAAGTGGAAGCAATCATGAATAGTAGCAGGGTGCAAGTTATAAAAGGTAAAATACGTTAAGTTTTAAAATTTGCTATAATTAGATCTTATATGGTCGCTTTTAAACTAAAAAAAACTAAATCCGGGTGCAAGTAATATGTACATTTAGCCTTCAAGTGTGACTTCAGGTAGGGCAAATTCCCTCTGAAAAGGCAGTTTCATGGCATAACAGCCCCACAATGAAGTGAAACCACCTTTCGTGGGGTAGATGTGCTAAATATTTGTCTACTCGTTCGTCCCGAATACTTTGAAATCTCAGAAATTTTAAATTCGTGTTGAAACAAACACGAATAGTACTGTAATATTCACCTGGATATTCGAAATGCTCAAATATTCGTCCATGCCTGCATTTTACTATGCCATATGAAAATCTTGTCTTCCCAGAATTTGCAAAAATGTCGGGTTGTGCCCCTTCTAACTGTCCTCATCTGAACAAACAATCTAAACTTCCTTTGACAAATGAGGTACATTTCGGAGCATCAAGCAAAGTGTTCATACAGTACAGGCAAGCACCAAAAAGCAATGCGTTAGTCTTTCTCCACTACAATAGGTTCTTGATAGTTCAGACTAGAGGGGACCCAATTTTGTTTGAATTGTGAGAAGTTCTCATAAACATGACTTGGGGTGATATACCAACTACCAGTACTGCAGTGGTTTTAAACTGTGATATAACAAGGACAAAAGAAGACAGCATGCGCGCAGACTCACAACTAAAGTTTTATTGAGTGAAAGATGACAAAGTATATACATATACAGTAAGACAAGGTAAAAAGACATCAGCTCATTGGCCAAAGATGGTCACATGAACGCTTTAATCACAATGTAGCACACCTAGATATTGCACCCCCACAGTCAGCAAGCTTCACCGACAAATCACTGACACATCCACATGTTTTCTTTATAGATTGAAGCGTTCATCTTTGGCCAATGAGCTCATGTCTTTTTATGCTCACTGCATATACACTCAAACCTCGTTATAACGTAACGGGATATAACGAAATAATGAATATAACGAAGTAAATGAAGTTCCCCTTGAAAACTCCATTGAGAACCATGCATATTAAACCTCGTTGTAACAAAGTAAAATTGACTGGTAAATGGATATAACGAACTATATTAATCTATCAAAATGAAAAAAACCCGACCACAGTGCGTTAAGTATATCGTTTTCTGCAGAGTTTGACACTCGTTCGGCGCGGCTTTTTCAAAACTCCCGTGTTGACCTCACAGCCACGCCACGCGCGGCCGAGAAAGCCATCCTCCTCGCCCAGCCAGCAGGAGCGAGCGCTCGGGCGGGCCACATGACTGAGAAGCGGCGCAAAGTGGTTTCCCCAGTTTCCATCTCTTTCAAGAACCTGTTCGCGCCAGGCCTGGCTCCCTCCAGCGCAGTCGTGGTGGTTGTGGTTTGTCGCGAGGGTTATCAGCGTGTTTGTACAGTACCACAGTACACGTGCTTTTCGACGACGGACCTCTGCTAAGTGCGGTCGCCTGTGTACGGTCACGTCGCCATGGATGAAGGCTCTGGAAAGCGCAAACGAAAAACTATATCGGTAGAGCAAAAGGCAGCCATTGTAAAGGCTGTCGAGTCGGGGACGAAGAAATCTCGGATAGCCCAAGACTTCGGCATTGCGGTGAGCACATTGTCTACCATTCTCACCAGCCGTGAGGCAATTACAAATGCCGTTACCCACGGTGTGAAAGGCAGCCGCAAGAAGCTGCGAACTGCGGTGTTCAAGCCAGTTGAAGATGCTGTCTACAAATGATTCTTAAACGCTAGAGCTGCGAATGTGACAGTAAGTGGCGAAATTTTGCAGAGGAAGGCAAGGAATTTTGCCTGCATAATGGGCCACGACAATTTCGTTGCCAGCGCTTTAAAGGGACACTAAAGGCAAATATTAAGTCGACGTTGATTGTTGAAATAGCGGTCCAGAAACCTTGTAGAGCTACTTTTATGCCAAGGAAGTGCTTATTTTGAAATAAAATCACGTTTTAGTGGTCCGCATCGCGTTAGCGCACTTCAAATCACCCACCTCAAATCAGTCTTTCATACGTCACTGCTGCCGTGCCCAACGCTGCCCGCCTTTACTGCGCGGCGGCGTGCACTGGTGGCGTGCACCATTCGGGCATCCGGCGACATCACATGCATGTGGCATTTTGTCGAACTTTCTGTGCGGAGCGACTTTCACGAGCGCGCAAAACACATGCGGCAGTACGCGATACCGAAACTACCACCGAGACGCGACCGCGTGAGCGAAGCAGGGCGCCGGGCGAAGCGCAGTTCGGCGAAAACGCAACCTTTGAACCACACGCGCTAATCCCCATGGCAGCGCCAAAGAGGTTCTTTTTTCCATGAATCAAACAGAAACGAACAAACAGCATTTCATTACGTCTCTTGATGCACGCAAGGTTCTTTTTTTATTGCTGCTAGTTTCATTACTAGTGATTAATTGTAGGCAGACTCTCGTACGTCATCGGGATCATTCTGAAGATGTGCCGCTCGTGGCGCTCATCGTGTGATACATTTAGCTTAATTTCTCGGTAAATAGGGCACTGCTGTTGATAATATTGCCGTTTTAGACGTTGTCATACATTGAGCTTCCACTCTGACATAAATTGTTATTTGCCTTTAGTGTCCCTTTAAGGAAAGACATGACATCGTTGGCTGAACAGTAGTGGGCGAGTCAAGTTCCGTTGATGCCGAGTCTGCAGCGGAGTGGGTGAAAGAAAGTTTTGAACCTTTGGAAGAAAATTCGCCCGTAAGGACATTTTTAATGCCGATGAGTCTGGGCTCTTTTTTCAAATGCTCCCGAACAAAACGCTATCACTCAGAGGTGAGCTATGCCACGACGGCAAGCACAACAAGCAAAGAATTACTGTGATGCTTTGCGCGAACATGGATGGATCTGAGAAGATGCCAGCGTTCGTGATCAGCAAAAGCGCATCACCTCGATGCTTTAAAGGGAAGCAAAATCTGAAGGTCCGATATGTCTCAAATCGCAAAGCGTGGATGACACGAGACATCTTTGCAGAATGGATGCAGAATTGGGACGAGGAACTGCGTAAGCAGAACCGCAAGGTGTGCTTAATACTGGACAATTGCAAAGCCCACCACACAACTGTTGCACTTCGCAACATTGAACTTTTGTTTTTGCCGCCCAACTGTACTTCCCTCATCCAGCCGCTTGATCAAGGGATAATTATGTCTTTTACAGCAGGCTACCGCAAACGTTTGGTTGATTGCGTGCTCCTCAACATGAGTTTGCAGTGAGAAACGAAAGTGGACTTGTACATGGCTATCGAAATGCTGCAAGCCGTGTGGATAAGCGTTTCCGCTAGCACAATTGGCAACTGTTTCAGGCATGCCTTGTGCGAAGTGGTCACGTGCGACTCCACTAGTGCCGAAAGTGATGGGACTGTTGTGGATGAAAATACTATTGAAGCGTCGTGGAAGGCACTCGGTGACACAGGTGTTGTTGCGACAGATGACTCTTCCTACGATTATGTCAACGCTGATGCCGACGCGGTCACTACGGAGGAGCCGAACGACGATGCTATTGTCGCAGATGTCACCGGACGAACCGACGCAAGCGATGACGAAGACGCCGTGGTCTCCTATGCACACACGTTCGATGTGCCAACGTCGTCGCAGGCGCTCGATGCGGTCGACCTCCTACGTAGTTTCTTCGGCGCCCATGACAACGGTGAAAATGGCATGAACGCGATGGCCACCGCTGAAAGGGAAATCCATCGCTTGCGATATCCGAAACAAAGGAGCATCACGGACTTTTTTACGGCTAGGTCTAGCGGACAATAAAATAGCCAGTGTGCGTATTGAGCAAGCAAAATATTTGTCTTCTGTTTATTTTCCGTCGCATGCGTGGTTGCGTAGCGGTACATCGGGCCGCGAGGCGGTTTCCTTCTTCGCAAGCTTATAGGTGTGAGCCCATCTGAGCATACATTGCCATAAACTGTTATAATTGATATAACGAAATAATGGATGTAACGAAATAATTGCGGCTCTCCTTCAACTTCGTTATAACGAGGTTTGAGTGTATGTCATTTTTCACTCAATAAAATTTTAGTTGCGAGTCTGCGCACATGCTGTCTTCTCTTCTCCTGTTGTCCTTGTTATAGCGCAGTGAAAACCATTGCAAAATGAACTAACCAACTAGCCCAACTTGGTGCTCTTCTACTAGTCAGATACAACTTAAGAAGACAGGAGAGGCCTCGCCCAGACGACCGAAGCACGGCAACCGATCGCCTCCGCGACTAAAGAAATAGTCCCGCTCATGCACACGCCGATGTTCTCCGAAGGCGGAGCCACCGGCCACCCGCTCATGAAGGCAGTCCCGAGTGCGCGCCCATCAGTGCAGGCTTGTGTTTATCCGCCTTTGAGGAGGAAATGCCGCTGCCTTCTAAAGTTGTACCCGACTACAGTACTGTACTAATGTTAATTGTTTCTCAGAGCCACAGTGACATTATAGACAGCTCCGCAAGAGTGCCAGTAAAGTTTTCAGGTGTCAGCAGTAATACTGATCTTGAGAAGTTAGTTGCCCTTGGTGAGAAGATGGGTTTGTCTGGGGCCGAACTACGAAAGTGGGTGAGCCAAAGGAAAAAGAAGAGAAAGAGCTAAGGAACAAAAAGCAGCAGAGCTCGAAAGAGAGAGGTCAGCAGCTGAAAGGGCCAAAGAAGAAAGAGAGCAACAATTGAAACTAGAGCTTGAAAGAGAGGCTAGCAGCTGAGAGGGAGAAAGAAGAAAGAGAGGCGCAAGAGAGACAAATGCAAGCCGAGATGATTGAGAGAGAAAGGCAACGGGCAGCACGAGTTGGAACTCGAACGGCTCCGTTTGCAACAGCGCATGAAAACTCCCGTCCAGGCTAGAGTCGAGACCAGAGAAAGGGAAAATCATAGCTTCCGTTTGAACCCAAGCAAACTGCTTGTGGCGTTTGATGAGAGGAAGGATGACCTTGATGCGTACCTACACAGGTTTGAGACGATCGCTAGAAGCCAGAATTCGCCGAAGCAGCAATGGGCTACCGCTTTCAGCACATGTTTGAGTGGCGAAGCGCTCAGTGTATACGGGTCAGCCTACCGATGCAGTTAATTACGGAAAAGTAAAAGCTGCTTTGCTTAAGAGATTTAGATTCACGGTGGAAGGCTTCCGAGATCGGTTCCGTACTGGAAAGCCAGCTGATGGAAAGACGGCTATGCAGTATAGCGGCGCAGCTCAGCCATTATTTTGACAGGTGGATCGAACTTTCAGAAACGGCGCAGGAGTACGGTGAGCTTAGAGAGCTTTTAATCGAAGAGCAATTTCTCTCCAGTTGCCACCCGAGCTTGTCGCTATATCTGAAAGAGAGAGTCAAATCGCTGGAGGACATGCTTAAATTGGCCAAAGTGAAAAAGGAGGGTCCCGATGATTCAAAGAAATTGGCACCAGAAGAAAAGAAACATACACAGGGGAGTGTTCCGCGATGCTTTTTGTGTAACCGAGTGGGTCATCGCACTAACAGTTGTCAGACCAACTTTGCACTCAGTTCTGATTAGATTTTATTGCGATGTGCCGATTTATTTTGTAACTCTCTCTGTTAAAAAAAAATCTTCCTCCTTAAAAGGCATGTGAAATATATCGTATTTTAAAAGCTACCGGTTATACTAGAAAAGTAATTGCATATTTGAAATCAGCACACAAATATACATAAACTCACCAAGTATCGTCAAAATCGATCAAGAAATGAGAAAAAAATTTTAAGAGCAGTGTCCCCCCTTAATGCGTACTACCGTTCAGTGCGAGTTATGCGGCGTTCCCGGCAAGTACGCATTACGGAAGTTCCACTGTATTGAAGTATGAGTGCGAATCGAATCGAATATTTTTCTAATACTTCGAAGTGCAATTGCAGAAAAAAAAAGGTTAGAGAGGATTCCTAAGCATATTCTTATGAGATAGCAACATGAGAGTGTTTCTTTTCGCTAGGTTGATGAAGCACTGGCAGGGTGGTATTTCATAGTTGTCTTATCAAGAATGAGGCAATGTAGAGGCCGAATTGTATTTATGTACATGATTTGGTGCAACCAAAGTGTTGCCGACAACACTTTACACGTGATGGGCAAAGATGCCATTTCCTCAGCCTCCCCTCCCCTTTCAACTTCTGTGGAAGCCCAACTAATGTGGCGGACAAGGGTGTGCTCCCTTCAAGTCCGGAGTTCCAAATCTGCCCCGTAGACGTCGATATATAAGAACATCTGAAATTTTGGATGCTAAAAAGCTTCAGCTTCCGATTTTTCGGATTTCCTGCCCAAATTTCAGGTCCAAAACAGCATTAATTGAGCCCCCACCTCTGCCACATCTTTCATCTCCATGTTGGAACCAGCGTTTTCATGAGTTAGTAAATTTGCGACCGTAGCAGAGCTTGAAAGGCAGCTTTGCCGCAATACCGGGGTGTGATTAGGTGAAGCATACTGAAAATCTAGGGACCACTTTCAATCGGACGTTGACTATCTTGGCAAAGTTCGACTCTAACGGAGCTTGAAAGGCAGCTTTGCCGCAATACGAGAGTGTAATGAGGTGAAGCATATTGAAAATCTGAAGGGGGTCACTTTCAATCTGACGTTGACTGTATTTGTTTTTGGGAAGTTTGAATAGTTCGAATAGTAAAATTCCAGTGCGAATCGAATCGAATAGCAAACACTATTAGAAAAATATTCGAAATTTTGAATATTCGCACGCCCTTAATAGTAAGCGAATCAAAAATCTGAAATTTGTTTGAATTACTAGAGTCTGAATTATCGAAAGTCTACTGTAGTTTGCATTTGAAGTTAGGCATATGGTATACACAGCTGTGCTTCTATTTAAAACAAATCAAGTGATCCCAACAATTTAAAAGGACAACCGTTTCAATATGGTGACTGTGCCCGTGATGCCAGTGGTCCTTGTGATCCAAGTTCACTAAGGACAATTATCGTCACCATTGGAGAACTTAGCAGTTGGTCTGTTAACGAACGGCATGTTTACACAGGGAGAGGGAAGTAGCATCAGAAGTCAGTGAAGGTTCCCTTGATGGCTAGCTCACCAGCTGTCCTTTTTTGAAGCGCTTGCCATCCCACTCAATGGCATTGAACACAGCCCAGGGGTACTGCTTGTACTTCTGCGTGTCCCTCCGGCTGATTGTCTCCTGGAAGGACTCAAACATGATCTGCTTGTCACTGTGCTCGTGGCACGACTGCAGCCATTCAAGGAAGTGCTTCTCGATGCTGGCACGCACCGCCTGCATCACGCAATAATGTCGCATTGGTCAACGTACTCCAATAAGGAATAATATGAACAAGCACAAAAATCTCTGACCTGCCACCAAGCTTGAGAGGAGAATCTTACAGTATAATGATGAGAATTGAGAACAAAGCAATTATGCAAGACATGTAGAGCTATTGTGGGAAGCCAGAGAAGGGGACTGTCTTTGCTTGCCAAATTTGCATAAATGTACTATTTTAGAGGATTCAAAAGAGAAGATTCACTGATGGGATTTAATCTTTTAAAGCAAAAAAAGTCTCCAATTAACACGGTCCTGTGCTTGCTGTGGCCATGTTATCCTTGCAAACTTCTTAACCTCACCTACCCACCTAACTGTCTGCCTCCCACTCACATGCTTGCCTTCTCTCGGAATCCAGTCCGTTACTCTTAAAGGGGCATTCACACGAGGGAGAAACCCGCGGGGGACACGGGAGGATTGTGGATCACGTGACCGTGACGTCACGGATTAGTGAGCGGGTGCGACTCCACCTGCACGTCCTCGGAGGACACGGGGAACTTTTCCCCAACAAGACAAAGGATCCCCTGGTGGTGGGGGAAATGACGGAATTTCGGGCTCTTGTTTGACCACATTGTTGCACTTGCTCCTGCAGAGAGCGGCAGTGGGTGTCCAGTATACAGCTGGTCATCTGCAGCTAGTCGTCAGCAGCTCGTAAAACGGGTGGTACAAGCCACCAGAGTAGTCTGGTAACACTGGTCTCCCAACTCCGTTCGCCTCGTCCGTGCGAGTGGGGAACATTTGAGGGGATTCTCCTCGGAAGCTGACGTCACTAGGCTCCACCTTTATCACCCGAGGATTTGTCCCCCTATGAATACCGCTTAATGACCAGCTGTTATCTTGCCTTCTCGCTACATGCCCTGCCCATTTCTTCTTGATTTCGACTAAGATCTCCTTAGCATACATTATATGGTGACAATATAGTAAGCACTTAATGTTCTGGTGGTACCCTTGGTAATTCAACGGTTTGTAAAATTAGACATACTGTGTGGTCTTGCGAGATCCAAATTAATTATAATTTGCTGTAGTGGATGACACTACACATTTTAGCAACTGGAAGCTTGCACTTCTAGTGTATGTACTATCTAGGCAATCCAAGAAAGCCTGTGCGTTTCTGCACAAACATTATGAAAGTCACATTCACGAACGGGTCCTTCCTTTGTAGGATTCGCAATTACTGAAGAAAAAGAAAGTTCAATACTTGCCTGGCCATTGACAACCCGAGCAAATATGGTGTTCTTTTCCCGCAGCTTGTTCTCCAGATCCATGAAAGTGAGCTTGTTGGTGCTTACTTGGAATGCGTCATCTGTCCAGAGGACACCTGAGATCCTGATAACAAATGTAAAAGGACCAATGCATCCACTTTTCATGTAAAATTTTTACGCCAGCATTACAAATAAATATCTCCCTGAAAAAGACAGTGAAGCTTATCCAGCTAGCAGGATATCTGGCAATAGTAAAATATGGTCGAACCCACATATATCGAACCAACATTAAGTACAAATCTCAGAGTCTCTGCTTTCTGCTGGCAGTAATGTAATGTACACACGTCATAAAAGACGTCTAATCCTCAAGTGTGCAGCTAATTTCATTGTCAAGCCAGGCCAAGCTACGAGAAAAGTCAACATGGCCGCTCTCCACAGCCCCTTAGGCCATCTTAGATTGCCAGTTTGCAACATATCATATGGGAACAGTAACTGTTCCACAGTTGCAATGTAACAGTGGGATTCCCAATGCATTGGATCCTGTGGGAGCTAAGCCAGGACTGGCTGAAAACAACATAGCAACCGGGATCATAACAGCAGGGTTCTAACGCACTTGGTCAGTCTATTTTATTTAAATTCGAAAATTTCAAGTTGAGGGTACATTTACAGTCGTACCCGCGATAACGAAATCCCGAAGGAACGAAATTCTCACCGCAACTAAATATTTTCGGAGCACCGGCGAATGCCCATAGGAGTCAATGCATATCGTAACTCATGACTACGAAAGATATTCATACCGCAGTCCCTCATTAGCGAAATTTTTGAAACACGAGTGCGCAAATCTACTCTCCCAACATTAACTACATTCGAAAACTGCTGAAATGCATTCATGCTACACTTAAATTGTGCAAAACTATCGCTACAACGCACTTGAGAAGCAGCCGCCATCACTGTTTACAAAAAAAAAAAAAAGCTGGCGACAATGATAATGATGATGGCTTGCCAAAACACCTGCTCATTATCGCGGACTACGTAGCCAAATCCACATTCCTCATGGAGTTTCATTCGTTGGCTTGGCTCTGTGCTTGGCTTTGTCGGCTTTTTGCGCATATGGTCGCGCGTGTGGAGCCATTTGTGGAGCGTTTCGTTGGTTGCTTGGTGCAACGTGAACTGTGTGTTGCGATTGCTTCGTCCAATTTCGCTGCCTGCCAAGATGCCGCTTCCGACGAAAAAGCAGAAGTTCATCACGCTGGAAGATAAGGCTGCAATCATCAGCAAGGTGGAAAAGGGCAGGAAAAAAATGGACATCGCCGAATAATTCGGCGTTGCGTGCAGCTCGCTGTCCACGATTCTGCGCTGATCCAGCGGAACCGGAAGAAGGTTCGCCTGTAGGCGCACTTGATGACGGTACTGTTGACAGCGCAGTGCCGCCGTCACTGACCAGTGCATGGGGTAAACCTTGTGCCGTCGCAAACGAGATTCCCGATCGAAAGGCATGAAATTGCTGCATGGTAAGGCCCGCCAAAGCAAACGTACTGACTTTTGGAAATAAAATGTGTTTTTGTAAATTCCATGTCTCTTCTGCCGCATTCTCGCACCAACGAAATTCCCACAAGAGCGAAATTTTGTGGTTTCCCCTGCCGGTTTCGTTATTGCGGGTTTCGACTGTATAATCAACCTTAAATGTGCACCGCTTGCAACAGCAAGACAAATGAGAAATCAGGGACACTACAGTGTGACTTCAACTATATGTCTGCTTTCAGACATACCCAGAGCATTGGTTATTCTGGGCTCTTGTTCAGGTTTTCTTTTCCCACCCTAGATCACAAGCTCTGGGCTTGCCCAGCACTAAACGGTCTAAATGGAAACAAAGAGCCATGAAAATCCTCCCTCCACAGCCAGGAAGAAAGAGCCCAAAAACAAGTCATCAGTCAAGCCCAGGCCGCCGTTGGAAGCCAACTGGTTCCGGCCGTTGTCAAAGGGGGGCAGATAGACGACGAAAGGGGGCGCTGCATCTCACTCCAAATAATGTGTTGCTTCTACGTACGAGCCGTGCAACATTTTCAACGCTAACAAGACAGCGTTGTTCTTTAGGGTTCTGCCTGACAAGACAATTGCGTTTAAGGGGGACCCGTGCGTCGGCGGGAAAAGGAGTGAAGAGTGGGTGACGGTTCTTCTGGCTGCGAACATGACCGGCACAGAGCGGCTGCCGCTGCTGGTGATAGGAAAGGCTGCGAAGCCAACATGTTTTAAAGGAGCACTGACATCAAATTTCAAAGTCAAGATGTGCCCTTCATTCGATTGCTCGGTATGCATAGGTCTCCTTGGCCAAATTTGAATGGCGTCCGTCGCATGGAAGTAATTTTATTTCGAGGGCAAACAGCGTACGAAAGCTCAACGGAAGATTGATCACGCTGCGACATCGACACTAGTGCTACGTAACAAGTGTGATACATTCCGATCATACCATCCTGAGTGACGATACGCTAGTAACAATGACGTCGACGAACTGAGTGTATTTATTGTGCCGCCGACGACAGGCGACGCTCTCACCGGCTCTCACTCCCAGCCAGTGGCTCCTCGCTGTCCCAATCCGTGCCTGCGATTCATCGTGTCGTATCGACTGATTTGTCGTGTGTTCCTCAGCGCGAGTGTGATCAATCGGAGTGACTGCGTGCCAGCATGTTGGGCAACCGCTGCGTAGTACGTACCTGCTCGTCGAGGCGCGGAAAAAGCGGAAAGTGCGTGGCGTTTCATTACACGTATGGTACATGCCAACACGACCACAAGCTATCGAAGTGGAGCAGCCTATACATAAATATGATCGCTAACAAGTAACACTTGTTAGCGATGATATTTGATAGCGTTATTAGTGAATGTTAGTTCGTCCGTGGACTTCCTTGCGCTAGTGTACCGGGTTACTGCAGCCGTAACCGTGAGAGGCCGGATAGGTGGGGCCATCTGGCGGTGCAAAGAAGAACCTGGCAAGCACAGAATTGTTATTGTAGAAACCTATCGTATTCTATTTCTCCGCTGGTGTGCATTCGCTATGCCAATATTCCATAGACCCCTTTGCGTATACCGGAATGCTGTGCACGCTAAAATTCTCTGATACAGTGCAGACCACTTATAACGTAACCGCATAGAGTGCAGGACCGGTTATAATGCGGTCTTTTTCGACTCCCGTTCACCCTCCCATAGAACCGCATGTATACGCATACCGCTTATTGTGCAGTCCCCCAAGATGAAATACCGTTTATAATGCGGTTGCGGGAAAATATTTCTGACAAACGCGGTAGCGAGTGCGGTTCTCAAAGGAGTTACGCCGCTGGGGAGGGAGCGACGAGGTCGTTACGAAGGGCGAGGGCACGCACAGGAACGAACGAGGGGCGGAGGGAGGAAAAAGACCGCGGCAGCGCTGTGCGGGCTCGCCGAGTGGGGAAGGATGGTGGTTGCCTAGGCGACGGAGTAGCCTTTGCACCGGCGGCGGCAAGGCGGCAAGGCTCCGCGGCCGCTTGCCGGCAGCGCGTTACGCGTGGAACGTACGATCGCGTCCTCATCAAGTGCGCTTTAAAGTAAGTTTCCTGTCGGGAAAAGCGTCGTCGTTATCACACTTGCTACAGATATCGCGTTTGCGACCTCGTCCGCAAATTGAAAAGTTTTGCGGCTTCATTACGCGAGCTTTCGCCTTTTCTGCCAGTGCGCGGAATTAAACGAGCTTGGCGGGCTTTTGTCGCCGTTGATCTCCTGGCCGCGAACACAAACTTCGTATCACGCGCGCTGTTCTTAAGTTAGTGCTTGAGTGCGATCTTTTCGACGTCCGATCTTCATGTTGTCTTGGACAAACTTCCCACGACAACATGCTGAACGGCACGCTAGGCCTAATCAGCGTTGGTTGCTTTTCGGTAGCGGTCGCGGGCGATAAAAGTTGCGGTTTGGTGCGGAATCAACGAAACTTTTTGCGATGGCTGCACTTGAAGGGAAGAGAATCATATAGTTAATGAAAACGAGGGCATGGTTGGCACATGCAACTCTCGAATTGTGGTTCCGGATTCGATTGCAATGTCTTGGACATCGCGTGCGCGCCCGTGAAATCGAACGATCGGTACCGCTCAGCACGTGAAATTTCGGTCGCGATTCGACATGGTTTTGTGTAATGCGCATACCTCGAGGTGGCCTGAAACGTAGTCGGCGAATTTCCGCGATGGCACTTTGTTTTGTTTGCTTTTTTCCCCCGTGTTCATTTCGTTGGCAATGCAGGTCTTTGGCGGTTAATTTTTGAACATTCGGACATTTAAGTGGTTGTAAGCGCCCCAAATCGCATATGTCGATTATCGGACACGCGAGGCTACATGCTCAACACGTTTTGCGCAAGTGCAGCCTTTGAAGAAAGTTGTTTTGGTTATAGTGCGGTACCGCTTATAGTGCGGATATTCGCGACTCCGGCGACTTACGTTATAAGCGGTCTATACTGTATAGCTAATTGAGACACACCAGCGAGTATGGCCCAAGCGTGCGTCCCCGGGCACCTCCTCGTTGCTGCTTGGAACAGCTTCCATTTTTGAATCGCTGTTTTGCAAAGGGTCGAAGCGAAAATGATTCGCGACGTCGCGTACAGTCGACGTCCGATTTCTCGGACGCCCGAAATTCCGGACATGCCTGATTTCCCAGACTCATCTGTGGCACCGTCAAGTTCCCCGTAGAGTCAATGTATTAAAAAGTCCGAAATTCCGGTTGCTTATAGCCTTCGCCATCCGATTTCCCGGACTTTTTACTGTTAACCGCCGACCCAAAGTCACCACCGACGCCGCCATTTTGGTTGTTTTCATTTTCATATCCTTGAACCCGCGCATCAGCAGCAACGCCGCACCGCGCCGCGGTTGCCATAACCTCGAAACCGCTCGTGTCAATCCGTTGCCAGCCGTAGCTTAGCCAAGCCAAACCTCACTGTGTTCGTTCACGTGTTGTTTTGTCAGCTGTGCTTTAGCTGTGCCAGCTCTGCGGTCGTGTCTGTGGTTGATCGTTTGCTGCTGCGCGCTACCTTCAGTGATCACGTTTCCCGACCTTCAGCATCCACCGAGTTCCTAGCTGTTTCGTGCTGCGCTTTTCGTCTAGCGGATTCGCCGTTTACAGCAATGGCACCGACTGCTCCTTCGTCTTTGTCCGCGCCTTCGAAGCGCACAAAGCCACCTCGTAGGCTCACGATGACGAACTGCCATCCGCGGACGTTGCCTTCGACGATCTGCGCGCTGGCGGCGTGTTGATTCCAGCCGGGATAACCCTTGAGGGCTTCGCCGACGCTGACAAAGACCTCGAGCTATGTGCGGAGTTGACCGATGACGAAATCATGCATCAAGTTACGGAGGATTCCGATGCCGACACCGAGAACGAAGAGCCAGCTCCTACACAGCCAACGAACACGGAGTTGATGCGAGCACTGATGACACTGTCATTGGTGTACAGCGGCAACATGACGTTGACTGAAATTGAGGCAGACATAATCGCGGGCAAGTGGACCGTGCAAAAGAAAATAAGCGACTTCTTTGCGCCCAAGTGCTGACCTATGAGGTAGTGCCGGCCACGTCGTTTTTTTTTTTTTTTTTTTTTATAAACGGCTCTTTTCAGAGCCACCTAAACAATGCATTGGCTGAATTGCTATGGGAATCTTGTACTCCGGCTGTGACCCTCTCCGTCAGCGAAAAATACCTACCAAAAATGTGCGTTTTCACGTGCATTCGTTTTTCCGGACTGCCCGATTTTCCGGACGTTTTCGCGGTCCCTTGAGGGTCCGGGAAATCGGACATCGACTGTATCGCGGTGATTTTAAGTTCCAGAATGCCACCTTCAGCACTAGTCGATACTTTTGATGGCGACGGCGGCGATGCTGGTGACAAGGCATGACTGAACGCGTGCGCCTAGCAGACGAAATGTTAGCTGAGCAGCTGATCCTCACGTCACTCCTTTCTGTGGACAAGTGGTAAACTGGGCGCGGTCTGGAATTGACCGCGAGGGAGCGCTGCCAGCGCTAAGAAATGGCGGGCTTGCCGGCCGTTTTGAATCGTGCTAGATACCGGTGATATAAATCAATAAAACAGATAGTTATTCATCCCTCAGTGGCATTTTCGGTCGCGAATCGCTACTAGGGGGTAGATAACTACTCATGGATGCAAAAATCTTGACATGCGTAAATTTGATGTCGGTGCTCCTTTAAGAACATTAAGCTGCCTGTCGACTACCGCTTTAACAGAAAGGCTTCGATGACGGCCGAAATATTTTAAGCCTGGCTGCATCAGCTAGACCGCCGCTTTGTGGCCAAGGCTCAGAAGGTGCTGTTCATGCTGGACAACTGCAGTGCGCACACGAATGTGTCCAAGCTCGGAAACACAGAACTTCTATTCCTGCCTCCGAACAGAATGGCTTCCTTGCAGCCGATGGACCAGGGAATTATACAATTTGTGAAAAGCCGCTGTCGACGGCAGGTACTTGAGTGGATGTTGCTCTGCATGGAGGCAGGCAAGCCTACACAGCACAATCCACATGCTCACGAACGTGTGGAACAACACGCCGCATCAAGTAGTCGCCATCTGCTTCAGGCATAGCGACTTCGTGCACGAAGCTGTTGACCCAGATGTGGTTGCCGATGTTGAAAGCGGCGAAGAGCAAGATGGGCGTTTTGTTAACGTCCTGGCAGCTGATGTGCCCCTGTGTGATTACTTCGCAAGAGACAATAATGTTGAAGTTGCCGGCAAAGTGACAGACAGTGACATCGTAGCCGAGGTCTTGGATGACGAAGTGGAATCAACTGACGAGGACCCAAGCGATTCAGAAGAACGTCCACGCCACACAATGATGGAGGCTGCACATGCATTGGCCATTTTGGAAGACATCTGCATGGTTTCCTCAGACAGTGTGCACAGACCGAACCACCTTCAGGAAATTCGCAAAACTGTGATTTCCTCGCACATTGCCTCCGCGAAGCAAACAGCGATCACAGACTTCTTTAAGGGGGGGATGTCGCAATGAAAACTACCTTTGTTATTTATGGAGATAAAGTGACAAAATTTGGCATGCAGATGTGAAGTGCTGATATCATAACTGAAATCGGTTTTGAGCTATCTGTTGTAGTTCTTGAGTTACAACATTTGACAGACTCTCACTGTCATCCCAAAATTAATTAATGAATTACACATAAGTTTGTCAAGGTTTTTGCATACAGATATTCACAAGGGCCCATTCTGTGCCGTAAACCTATTGGTTTATTTCTTAATATTCAAATAGGCACACACAATTTCTGAAATTTCTTGTACATATTGTCTTACTAACAATTTTTACAAAAAGCCAATTATAAAAATCTGTATGACGTGCAAACAAATATGGACAGCTTTACGGCACTCACCAATGCCTCGGGATCTAAGCGCAGAAAACGGAATGGTTATACAGTCGAACCCACTTATAACGAACTCGAAAGTGTCGCGAAAGTGGTCGCTGTATCAGTAGTTCGTTGCATATGGACTCGCCTTTAAAAACGTGCATTTAGCGGCCAAGCCGTTTTTTTTTTTTCCTGTGCACTTTTATTAAAGTGCACCCAACCCCTCCGGTGACAAGCTAAGCCTTTTCGCGTCGTGAACCGAAGCCCGCTACGTGCTCACGAGTGAATTACCCGCCACTGCTGTGAACTGACACCGTTCCACCGAAGCACGGTACTGCCACGTGGAGCCAATCATCCCTAGCTAGTTGCGTGCAGCGCGTCCCCTACTCGGCTCGCCGAGTCACTGCCGGGCCGCTTGCTGTATGCCGTATGCGCGCATTTGTATGTTCTTCGTGCCTGCTTCACTTTGGACCGTGCACGGATGCGGCGAGCAGCCCGTTCATTCAATGCGGCGAAAACAAGCATTTTGCAAGCAACGCGCACTCTACATCTCCGACTCTCCGCGATGCTCTCGCGGACCTGCACAACGATGCGCGACGCACTTGAGTTCTCACCTAGATGTTTCTCGGTGCCTGCGCCGCTCAACAACAGCGAGCTACTTTCGTTTCTACAAAGCGAGGCGCACTTTAAAGCAGTCTCGCACGATGCGGCGGCGGCGAACTTGCAAACGGCAGCACGGCGCGCTCGTACCGCCGTCAATCCACGCAATGTACGGCGTACGCCACACGCGCAGCCGAGCAGATATCTACAAATGACTGTGATATAAGGCTGTCGGCTATAAGTCATAACTGCACATTCACCGACGGCCACCACCTCGCCTTCGCTCTTTTCTGGTGCTTATCCGCGAAGGCATCGCCGCAATCGCGTGGAAATCCTTATGACCGATCGACCGGTCTCTGCCGTTACCGAAAAGACGGACGACCTTTTGCAGCACATTGTGGCGTCGACGAGTTTAGGGACGCAGTGAACCTTTATGCGATGAAAGTTATCGCGGTTATCACTTCTTGCATTTATGCCTTCTTGCGTTCCAAGGCATTGTTTGGTTCATCGTAGGCGGTCGTAGCTGCAGAGAACGGCGTCAGGAAAGGTTACCGTGTGAAAGCTGACCGCAAGGCTTCATGCTGCCTCCTTTTTTTTTTTCTTCACTGCCATTCTTCCACTGAAGAAAAGGGCCAAAAGTGAGCGACCTCGCTCGCAGCATCCAAAATTTGCGTGCTGTGCTCACCGATCAGGGATATCTTAGTCGCGAGTAAGCTGGAGCGTGAGAGGGGCGCGAGCGCGCGCCCCTCTCACGCATTAGAAGGCTTGTTTTAACTTTTTTTCACTTCGTATGCGCCATATATTTTTACCGCGACCGTGTCTGAAGTGTTCGTTGTAAAAGTAGGAGGCTTTGAAAAATGTTCGCTATATGTGCACGCAGCTTCAATGGTTAGCATTGGAAAATCGTAAGTGCACCCAAATATGGTCGTTATAACCAATAGATCGTTATACGTGGGATCGTTATAAGTGGGTTCGACTGTATCTGTATTTGTTGTGAAATGGCACAGGGATGACTGACGGCAACTGTTCAAAAAATGAAAGCTGAGAAAATGGAGCTCAAAGAAAATGGAGCTAAAAGCTAAGGAAATAGAACTCAGAAGGAAGCTGGTTTTATTTTTCATTTGAAAAATGCAGCTTTGCGGCTATCATGAACGCTATCTGTCCTCTATATGATGATGCCACTATGGTGGCACTGTGTCAAGGGAAAACTGCAGATTTGCATTTTATAAAGAACAATTCTCTCATAGTTTTCGATGACGGCACACTAGTAAAATGCTTTTTTTTTAACTTCTCCTGCTTATTTTGGTCTAATATTTTACCATAACATAAAATATGGTCTCAGGATTGCAGAAAAAAAATAGATTGAAAAATTGAACATTTTGACCAAATTTACCATTGGCACGTCCCCCCTTAAAGGCCAACTCCGGTGATTTTTCGAGGTCGATGGATCTCAATGAAATTCGCTGGGTACGTTCCTTTGCACGTTTCCGTCATTTATGCCAAATTACAGGCTTGAGACATGCGCAGATTGTTTGCAAATGAATTTTAAAGATTGTCTGTAAACGCCCTCCTGGCTTCCCACAATTATTGGCAACATTGCGTCTGTGACGTCAGTATTGGTAAGGCAGCGGAAGTGACGCAGCCGAGGGCACCGCTAACTGCGGCGCTTCGGCCGCTACAGCGAGTGTCTGCTGTGCACAAGGCGACAGACAGCGTTGGTTTGGCCGGCACTTCGCTGGTCGTCCCGGCTGTCACAGTTTTCATACTCCGCGCCGGCGTCACCGGCATGCCTTGCATGACTTCCGGTTCATTCGTAACAACATCTACGTCATACGTAGACAGTACACTCGGTTGGGTTTCGGTTTCGGTGTTGCGCTTTTTTGCTTATTTAAAATTATTCTCCAATTTGCCGAGTATTTCTGCTATCGGGCCCGTAACAGGAGCGTCTCAGGAACATAAAGGCACCATTACTTTGACATGGCCAAAAAATCGCCGGAGTTGGCCTTTAAAGGGCTCGTAAACAGGCTGCGACTTTTTTTTTTTTTACACCCCCCAAACAAGCTCGGTATTTCGTACAGTAGACCGCGGCGATCACGTTTTCCGAATATTACAGCGCTGCGCGCCGCGCAGACCTTTCATTTCGAAAAACAATTCCCACACTTCTTTCCTACGCCTGACCAATCATCCTCGTACGCGTAGTGACGCAAACTCGGCGATCGGCGCGTTGACGTAGCACTGAGCTCGTCGAATGGTGTAAACCAGGTCTCAACAAACAGTTGTCAAGTTAACGTCAGTTCTTGTTCCCACCCACCGCTACGAAACTGCGCCTTGTTTTTTGGCCCTGCGGTGATGCGGTTTCGGCCACGCAGTTGTCGCGCGTATATTCTTCGCACTGCATAGCACCTGCACGCACTTCGCCTTCAACATGAGGCGAAGCGTTGTTCAGTTGCTGGCTGCAAATAGAGTGGGGAGAGGGGAATCTTCGGTAGCTCAGAAGGGTCACACTTACTCGCGCGGCAAGCGGGGCTCTCCAGGCTTTTCTCTCGTGCCCCTTCGACGTCTCGGAAAGCAAGCATGCATTCCTGCTGCATTGTGAACTGTCACAAAGGTTTAAAATAGTGAAGAGCCGAAAACTGCCCATCAAGTTACGGAGCACGTGCAACAATATAAACAATAAACAACCAGGAGCCGCAGCAAGCGGAAGTGCATTGCGAATGATCAAGCTCGCCCATGACGTCAATTGTTGACGTCATGTCACGTTGCCAAAGTGGGCGGAGTCACGACGACGGGCTATGCCTTTCCCTCCATGTGGCGGAGAAGGGTGGTGAGGCCGCGCGAAAATTTGAAACCAGCTGAAACGGATGTTCTAACCCCTGCAACTTCCTTATTATAGCACGTACTTGCAAAATTCTTGCGGCAGCATGTTCACATAGCAAAAGTGCGCATATTTCTCTTCATTACAATTTTTGGACATCGGGGTTGTTTACTGGCCCTTTAAGGGGAGATGCGGATCAAAAAACGCAAGTGTTTTCAAAATTTATCGATTTTTTGTTTAAACCTGTTTTGTTAAGATTAGTATCTCTACTGTTCCGAAAATAAAAATCAAAGTTGAGACTCAACTGGAAATGCGTTAAAATTACGTCTAAAGAGCACAAGGTGGCTGTTAATCTTGACCAAAAGTGTGATGTCTTATAGCTAGAGCTGTGCAAATAGCAAAATATTGGGTGCGAAGCGAATTCGAATATTGAAGTGTAAGTGCGAATCGAATCAAATATTTTTCGAATATTTCTCGAATATTTCTTGAATATATTTGAGAATACTTCGAAGCGAAATTGCAGAAAAAAAAGTTAGAGAGGATTCCTAAGCATATGGTCGTTGATGTAAAGGGGGGTGAGAACGTAGTCAAGCGGACAGTCGCTTTTATTCTCACCCCCTCCATCAACTTTGTATTGGTGGAAATAAACATTATTATTATTATTATTATTATTATTATTATTATTATTATTATTATTATTATTATTATATTGTTATGAGACAGCAACATGAAAGTGTTTCTTTTCGCTACTTTGATGAAGCACTGGCGGGGTGGTGTTTCATAGCTGTCTTATCAAGAATGAGGCAATGTAGAGGCCGAACTGTATTTATGTACATGATTTGGTGCAACCAAAGTGTTGCCAACAACACTTTACACGTGATAGGCAAAGATGCCATTTCCTCAGCCTCTCCCCCTCTTTCAACTTCTGTGGAAGCCCAACTGATGTGGCGGACAAGGGTGTGCTCCCTTCAAGTCCGAAGTTCCAAATCTGCCTCATAGACGTCGATATATAAGAACATCTGAAATTTTCGATGCTAAAAAGCTTTGGCTTCCGATTTTGCGGACTTCCTGCCCAAATTTCAGGTCCAAAACAGCATTAATTGAGCCCCCCCCCCCCCTCTGCCACATCTTTCATCTCCATATTGGCACCAGCATTTTCTGCAGTACATTTGCGACCGTAGCAGAGCTTGAAAGCAGCTTTGCCGCAACACCACGGTGTGATGAGGTGAAGCATATTGAAAATCTAGGGACCACTTTTAATCAGACGTTGAGTGTGTCTTGGCAAAGCTCAATCGTAGCAGAGCTTGAAAGGCAGCCTTGCCGCAATACCGGGGTGTGATGAGGTCAAGCAGATTGAAAATCTAGGGAACACTTCCTATCGGACGTTGACTTTGTTTTGGCAAAGTTCGACCGTAACGAAGCTTGAAAGGCAGCTTTGCCGCAATACGAGAGTGTAATGAGGTGAAGCATATTAAAAATCTGAAGGGGTCACTTTCAATCGGACGTTGACTGTATTTGTTTTAAGTTCGAATAGTAAAATTCCAGTGCGAATCGAATCGAATAGCAAACACTATTCGAAAAATATTCGAAATTTCGAATATTCGCACAGCCCTACTCATAGCACCTCGCGGCCGATAACGCGCGGCCACTCGCCATTGGGGATCGCATGAGGAGATCTTCAAATAACCGCGGCTTCCCGCGCTACAGAAGCACAAGAAATAATAAAGAAAGCATGCTTTTGCCGCGCTTTTCGAGCGCTGCGACTGGCTCTTAAGTCACGTAGTACAGATCGGGGACCGCCATTGGCTGCTGCACGCCTTGCATGTTGTGAAGCCTGCTTGCAGGGTCCGTGTTTCATCGAGCTGCGCAGCTGAACATTTCTCTCGCATATTTATTTTCATCACGGAGGAAGAGAAACGTAGCAAGCGCAGTCACCGGCCAGTGAAGGATTGCTCAGTGAACAAATTTTGAGGACGCCGGCGCAAATTGAAGCCACACACTCGCCGAAGGGCAAGTGCGTCTGCTGCTGCGAGGCCTAGCGACAGCGACGGCGATGCTTCCGACGAGTTTGCTGCGGCATTCGAGTATGTCAGGACCTCTCGAAGAGAACATCGAACTCTTCGACAACGAAGAAAGATCACGGTAGAAAGAGTCTTCCTTGATCGCTGACATAACAGCATTGAACATCCTCGTGATCGGTGCAGTGTGTCCAAAGTGTCACCGGTCGGGAATACGCGTCCAGGAATCGGCTTACAAACGCAAAGGCCTCGTTTCTGGAACTGCAATGCGAGAACAGCGAGTGCCCCGAAAGTATTCTTTCGATGACGTATACGTTGCGGCGAGTTGCTCCGAGCGAGGAGGCCAGCGTAGGGGCGGCGAGTGACAGAACAATTGCAAGCAGAACTTACGGCAGCAGGAGCTCGCACAATAGCTACTCTGCTCGAAAGAGCTGTGAAGGAGAAACTTATGGCGCTGGCTCAATTTAGTGGCAGTGGCTACTAGAAGAACAATTTACCTCTTTTATGTGCAATTTTGATCGGATTTCGTTACCTCTTTCATAAATAAACATCCCATTTCAACTTTAAACATCGTTTTTCTCAAAACACACTTTTCGGCAACTTTTTCAGCGTGCCCACCTTGTTTTTCGTACTTCTGGTGCTCGGATCTGCATGAAATTTTGCCCAAATTTTCTCTAAGGTGTGAGGAGTGCAGTTATCTCCCCCAAATCTCAATATTATTTATGCATATTAGAAAATTCGCAAGTAAACATTCACTGGGGTCGGCGTAATAATGGATTTCCCATGTTTGAATTTTTCACATCTAGCAAATATTTTCTATGAACTTTCTAGATAGTTTTCGGCACTCTACAGTTCAAATGGAACAATATGAGCCATTAATTGGCAAAATGTATAGAAGTTTCAGGATCGAAATAGGGGGGCTAAAAGGCCTATGTTTTACACATTTGTCATGGTGCAGAACAAAAAGTATGCAACTTACAGGAAAACTAATTATATATTTGAAATCAGCATAAAAATCTCTACAAATACCCCAAGTTTCATTGCTCTAGGTTGAATATTAAAAAAAAAAAAAAGTGTCTTCCACCCGTATCTCCCCTTAAGAAATAAAGGTCAGATGGTGGCAGAAACATTTTTCAAGTGTTTTGATCATACTCGCGATAATTTGGACCCTCGGTTAAGGGGAGACCCTGCTTCTGAAACATGCTTCTTGTTTTTGAGCGTATCATTATGAAACTTTCACAGCTTATGTATTTTTATGTGCTGATTTCAAACATGCAATTATTGTTCTAATACAATATGTTATTTTGAAACTATTAAATAGTTTTTGTATTGTTAGGAGCAGGCTTTATTTCTAAACTGTGAGAGTTATCAAGCAAATCAGCCTATCGCAATAACCTGGAATCAATGCTGTATGCAATAAGGCGAGAATGGATGTTCTAAGCCTATTTGAACAAAAGTTATGGTATGTTGAACATTCCCAGCTTGATCCCAGTTTGACCGAGCTCGAAATCGCTGGCTTGCCAAGTGTTCAACGTACTATAACTTTTGTTCAATTGGGCCTAGAACATCCATTCTTGTTTTATTGCAAACAGTATTCATTTCAGCTTACTGTGATATGCTGATGTGCTTTATAACTCTTACAATTTATAAATAAATCTTGCTCCCAACAATATACATGAAATATTTGATACAGTCGAACCCGTTTATAACGAACTCGAAAGTATCGCGAAAAGTGGTCGTTATATCAGTAGTTCGTTGTATATGGACTCGCCCTTAAAAACGTGCGCTTAACGGCCAAGCCGTTTTTTTTTCTTTGCACTTTTATTAAAGTGCTAACAACCCCTTCGGTGACAAAACTAAGCCTTTTCGCGTCGTGAAGCGACGCCCGCTGCGTGCTCACGAGTGAATTAACCGCCTTTACAATGAGCTGACACCGTTTCACCGAAGCGCGGTACCGCGATGTGGAGCCGATCGTCCCTGACTAAGTTGCGTGCAGCGCGTCACCTACTCGGCTCGCGGAGTCACTGCCGGGCCGCTTGCTGTATGCCGTATGCGCGCGCTTGTACGTTCTTCGTGCTTGCTTCACTCCGGACCGTGCACGGGTGCGGCGACTAGCCTCTTCGTTCAACGCGGCGAAAACAAGCATTTTGCAAGCAACGCGCACTCTACGTCTCCGCGATGCTCTCGCGGCCCTGCACTGACGATGCGCGGCGCACTTGATTTGTCACCTAGTCAAACACGCAGTATACGCTCGCTGTCAGTGCATCGACGTTTCTCGGTACCCGCGCCGCTCAACAACAGCGAGCTACTTTCGTTTCTACAAAGCGACGCGCACTTTAAAGCGGTCTCGCACGACGCGGCGAACTTGCGAACGGCAGCGTGGCGCGCTCGTACCGCCGTCAATCCGCAGTGTGCGGCGTACGCCACACGCGCAGCCGAGCAGATACCTACAGATGACTGTGATAAGGTTGTCGGCTGTAAGTCATAATGGCACGTTCATCGACGGCTGCCACCTCGCCTTCGCTCTTTTCTGATGCTTATCCGCGAAGGCATCGCCGCAATCGCGCGGAAGTCGTAATCACCGATCGACCGGTCTCTGCCGTTACCGATAAGACGGACGACCTTTCGCGGCACATTGTGGCGTCAACGAGTTTAGGGACGCAGTGAACCTTTTTGCGATGGAAAGTTATCGCGGTTATCACTTCAATTGCATTTTATGCCTTCTTGCGTTCCAAGGCATTGTTTGGTTCATCGCAGGCGGTCGTAGCTGCAGAGAATGGCGTCAGGAAAGGTTACTGTGCGAAAGCTGACCGCAAGGCTTCATGATGCCTACTATTTTTTCCCCCCACTGCCATTCTGCCACTGAAGAAACGTCTGGAAAGTGAGCGACCTCGCTCGCAGCTGTCCGAAATCTGCGTGCGGTGCTCGCCGATCAGGGATATCTTAGCCACAAGTAAACTGAAGCGGGGCACGCGAGAGCGCGCGCCCCTGTCACGCTTTAGAAGGCATGTTTTAACTTTTTTTCGCTTCGTGTGCGCCATATTTGTACCGCGACCGCGTCTGAAGCGTTGTAAAAGTAGGAGGCTTTGAAAAATGTTCGCTATATGTGGACGCAGCTTCAATGGTTAGCATAGGAAAATCGTAAGTGCACCCAAATATGGTCGTTATAACCGATAGATCGTTATATGTGGGATCGTTATAAGTGGGTTTGACTGTATTTTGAAAACAGCATAGTGTACTAGAAAAATAATTGCATATTTGAAATCAGGACATAAAAATACATAAGCTGCGTAAGTTTCATAAAAATGTACTCAAAAACAAAGAAATATGTCTCCGAAGCAGGGTCCCCCCTTAATTTGGACATACCCTCCGGTCCCGTGAAATCCGAATTAACGGTGTTTTGCTGCATTATAGAATAACCCCCTTCCGCTGGTTTCGGTTTCTCGCTCGGCCTTGACACCCTTCTCGACAGCCAAGAGGGGTAGGCGTAGCCTGCTGTCGTGACTACACCCACTTTGGCGACGTAACTTGACGTCAGCAAATACGCCCACGGCATGCAGTCAACGACCCAACAAGGCTTCCTCCACGTGTTGCTCATGTCACCCTAGTGACGCGATGAAGTGCCGTAAATGCACGGCCAAAATTGCATCACCGAAGGGCCAAGGCATCATTGCGTAGTGCAGAAGACCAATAGATGTAGTCGGTGCAATGTTGCCAATGGTCAATGGAGTAATGTTGCCCACGGTCAATGGAGTAATGTTGCCCATGGGCAAGGTTACATCACTTCGAATACGAGGAGGATTGGAGAGGCGCTGGAGAGGGACGCGGGAATTGCTTTTCAAGATTGGAGTGTCTGCGTGTGCTATTGATAAAATGTGATCGCCGTGGCTGTCTGCACGAACTGGCGAGTTTGCTTGTGAGCACAGCTCCCCTGAGAGTGAAAGGAAGGGCCAATGGGAGCTCAAATCACCTGTTGAAGCATTCAAGGGGAATGTTTCTTGTCTTCTTGGGAGGGCTGCACCAGTCGAACTCCTCGATTGTGGTGTAGGGGATGAGTCGGCCATTCCAGAAGCACTCAAAGATAGGCCGTTGACCCCGGGCTGGCTTGACACCGTTGGCCATCAGCTCATCTTCATCGTCACCATCTTTGTTGAGAGAGGGAAAAAAGCATGACTTCATATTAGAGCACTTGGATATTTTCACACGAAGATGTCAGCAGAGAAAGCAGCTAAACCATAACACACACTTTCCTGTGCTTGTGTTACAGTAGAACCTCACTCATATTGTTAGGAAAAAGAATTCAAGAAAAAATTTACCATCCAAGGTCATTAAAAAAACTGACAAAGGCAACAAATAATTAAGCCAAGGAAAACATAAGTCACATTTGTAGAAGAAGTGACTTGTATACTCACAGCCAAGACCGGTGGTCAGTACCATACAGGCGCACAAAATATCTCATGCAATCACTAAGACGCAACCTACCTTCGTTGTTAAATAAATTGGGAAGGGAAAGATTTAGTCTAAGTGCTTCAACTCGCAAGTAAATTAGAGAGTATCTTTGTAAATCTGAATGGACACACATTACATGAATGAAAACGTTATTACGTTTATATTTTTTTATTATACAGTGCATAATCATATTGTGCATCATAGCCATGTTTATTGTATTACTTTTCTTGAGTGTTATAAATATCATTTTTCTGATATACCTCGATAACAATGTACCTTGATGTACAGTCGCCTACCGTTTATTCAGACTCGGCAGGAACAGCTGAAAAGTCCGAATAACTGAGTCTGAAAAAAAGGATTCACCAGAAAAAAAAGTGCTTTTATTGGCCCAGTGGCCGGAA
This sequence comes from Rhipicephalus sanguineus, assembly GCF_013339695.2. Lineage (NCBI taxonomy): Eukaryota > Metazoa > Arthropoda > Arachnida > Ixodida > Ixodidae > Rhipicephalus > Rhipicephalus sanguineus. Next base: position 164,803,602 of record NC_051181.1, on the reverse strand, counting down.
AAACTTGTCAATGCACGTCTGCACACAAGCACGCTCACACACGACCAAGTCAGCCTGTATTTCAGCCAGTGTTTGGCCATTGCTGTAGGTTGTCAACAGCACTGTTACGGCCTGCGCTAAACCAGTATTTGTTAACTGTGGTGGAGGCGGCACATCATCATCGGAGTCACTGTCCACCTGCACTGGTTCGAGGACCTGACAGACGATCTCATCATCGTCCAACTCTGCAAAAGCTCCTGAGCAACATTGGATTGGGGTCGGCCACCTTCCAATAGGCAAATAATCGCTGCTTTTAACAGCGAAGCCGTTTCAGCCAGCTGTAAAAAGTTTGGTGTCCGTAGAAAACCACAGGTGGGTATGCGCCACAGGAAACGGGCAAGCCCCACAACAGAGTACAGCAGGTGCAAGCATTAAGCGAAAATTTTGCTCGGTGAAGAGGAGCAGGTGCAACATGCGAAAGAGAGATAGAGAAAGGAGGAGGTGCAAAGAGAGGAAAAGACAGCAATAGAAAGAGAGAGAAATAAAGGGAATAAAAAGATAGAAAGACAGAGAGAGAGAAAAAGAAAAACATACATGAAAATGAGATAGCAAAAACAGACAGCAAGACTGAGAGAGATAAATAAAGGGAAACAAAAACCGAGAGAGAAAGAGATACAAAGAAATATAGAAGACATAGAGAGAGAAAGATATAAAAAAAGAGACACAAAAAAGATAGAAAAAACAGAGAGCAAGACAGAAAGAGAAAAAAAAAAAAAACAAAGGAAGAGAGAGAAAGAAGCAGACAGAGAGCAAGAGAACGAACGGGAAGAAAGAGAAATAAAGATAGAAGAAGCGAGAAAGAGAATGAAATAGAGAACGAAAGAAATTGAAAGCAACAGGTACAAAAAACAAATACAAGTAACAGAGAGAAAAAGAAGAAAGAAAGGAAAAATAAAGAGAAACAAAGAAGGCCTCCCAGCTCCACTCTTCTTTCAGCCTTGGCACCACTAGTGCGTTTTTTTTTTTTTTTGTTTTTTTTTGCCATCATCGGTGTCTTGAAGTTGCCATCTTTCGTCCTTAGTACTGACGGCGCAGATAGAGCGGGCAGCATCGGAGCCATTTCAGCATATCAGGTCTCGCACAATCGTTCGTGCTGCAGAGCACGTGGTCTAGTCCTCTCTTTGTCGGTCTTCTACACACAGTAATTCTCAAACGCCACAGCCGACTCCGAGCATGACTTGGCTTGGCCGTGGTAGCCATTCAATGGATACTCGTGATACCAAGCATTTCATTCTTGGACTCCCTAAAAGTTTCTCACAAAGCATGGCTCAACGACGGATGGCTCAGATAGAAAGCTTGGCACCGTTTCGTTCTAGAAAACCACAAGATAAGCTGCCTGCTTCTTTGACTGCTTCAAGACAATGTTATGAAAAATCGCATAAGATATGCCCGGGTGTTCAAAGTTAAGCTTTATGTTTTTGTCAAAATTCAGCACTGGAAAGGACATGAAAACCACCTTTGCAGATAAGTTATGTATCCAGGGGGACACAATGTGCGACAATAAATATTGCTGTCAGCCACCTAATGAACTAAGATTGAATAATGAACTTTTTAACAAGTGCAGCAAGCGGGCATGTTTGCAGTGAAAAGTAGGAGGAAGTCGCGTTCCTACACAGTTCCACTTGGAAGAATTATTCTACCATGCCTGTACCCTGAGATATCCCGCTGCAAAGTTTAGTTGCGGTTGGCATGATTACGCATGCAAGACAGTGAGCACTGGCGCAAAGCTCGGGGCACAGACATGCTAGAAGAATTCTTCCAACTGGAACTGTGTAGAAACCCATCTGCCTTCAACTTTTCAATACAAGCATGCCCGCTTGCTGCACTCATTAAAAAGTTTGTTATTCAATCTTAGTTAATTGGGCGGCTGACAGCAATAATTATTGTCTCACACTGCGTCCCCCTGCATACATAACTTATCTGCAAAGGTGGCTTTCATGTACCTTCCAGTGCTGAATTTTAACAAAACCATAAAGCTTAATTTTGAACACCCTCTACATTGCCTCAGGTGTACAGTGCTCATGGATGGAAACACGGCAATTTTTTAGTACTGACTGGTATGGCCAATTGCTCGAGATAACCGTGTCATTCCTCTACAAATCTCTGTTATGTTCCTCACTGCTGCGTTTTCACAGCTGTCACATTATTTTCCGCTGGTTCCAGTATGGCTCCCATAGGATCCAATGTATTGGGAACCCCACTGTTACGTCGCAACTGCAGGACCATTCCCCTATGATACGCCGAGAAGCGACCACGGAAGGGAGCGACCATGTTGTCTTTTCACGCAGCTTGGCCTGGCTTGACCGTAAGATTAGCCGCACGAGTAGTTCAAGCAACACTCATAACTAGGGGTGTGCGAATATTCGAAATTTCGAATATTTTTCTAATAGTGTTTGCTATTCGATTCGATTTGCACAGGAATTTTACTATTCGAACTTCCCAAAGACAAATACAGTCAACGTCCGATTGAAAGTGACCCCTTCAAATTTTCAATATGCTTCACCTCATAACACTCTCGTATTGCGGCAAAGCTGCCTTTCAAGCTCCGTTACGGTCGAACTTAGGCGAGAGACAAAGTCCGGTTGAAAGTGGTCCCTAGATTTTCAATATGCTTCACCTCATCACACCCCCGTATTGCGGCAAAGCTGCCTTTCAAGCTCCGCTACGGTCGCAAATGTATTAACTCAAGAAAACGCTGGTTCCAACACGGAGATGAAAGATGTGGCAGAGGTGGGGGCTCAGTTAATGCTGTTTTGGTCCTGAAATTTCGGAAGGAAGTCTGAAAAATCGGAAGCCAAAGCTTTTTAGCATCCAAAATTTCAGATGTTCTTATATATCGACGTCTACGAGGCAGATTTAGAACTCCGGACTTGAAGGAAGCGCACCCTTGTCTGCCACATCAGTTGGGCTTCCACAGAAGTTGAAAGAGGAGGAGAGGCTGAGGAAATGGCATCTTTGCCTATCGCATGTGAAGTGTTGTTGGCAACACTTTGGTTGCACCAAATCATGTACATAAATACAATTCGGCCTCTACATTGCCTCATTCTTGATAGGACAACTATGAAACCCTACCAGTGCTTCATCAACCTAGCGAAAAGAAACACTTTCATCTTGCTATCTCGTAAGAATATGCTTAGGAATCCTCTCTAACTGCAATTTCGCTTCGAAGTATTTGAAAAATATGCTAGAAATATTCAGAAAATATTAGAAAAATATTCGATTCGCACTCACACTTCAATATTCGAATTCGCTTCACACCCAAAATTTTGCTATTCGCACAGCTCTACTCATAACGTAAGTTCGGTTGCCGTGAACAAAAGCATAGCCTTCGAGATTCAAATTAGATGGCATGTATGACGTAATTGGTTTTAAACTTGTTCTAAGTGGTCTTTAGCGCTCACGGGTCTTTGAGATTGCCGCTTTGTTTCCGCAGCCGCACTGGCGTGAATTCATCATCATTATTTGTCGGAGGAGTTCGCGCGGTTCGCCGTCAGGCTCGTTGCGATGATCGTGTTGCGTGTGCTTAGTTATTTCACGCCTACAACTGCTGGTGCCAAAAGAATTGCATACATTGATTACATTTCTCTGGATGACACCGTTCTCACCTCCGTGGTTCTAACAGTCGCCTAGGTCGTGGCTGAGTGCGTCGGTGCGTGCACCAGTGACGAAGTTTAGGAGTTGGTGGAGCAGGCGTCATTTTCTTCAACAATCGCTTTCGGGGCTAGTACTTTCACTTTCGTGAGGCGCTCAACCGCCTACGCAGAGCCACGACAGTCCGCCACTATGCCAGCAGTTTTACAGTATTGCTCAGACACTCCGACGCATCAGGTGACAATCTTGCGAAGGTATCGCCAAAAGTGATCGCTTGCAAGGTGTCGGCCATGCTGACACTAGATTTATTAGAAGGTTATGACACTGCAGGTGCTAGAAGAGCTTTTAGTACTGCTCGGACATGAGTAAACAAACGCACCAGGCAACGTTGCACAGTTGTTTCAAGCGTAAGCATTGAAATAAAATTCTGTACCACTGAATATTTTTATCATTTTTTCTGTTTCTCAGCTCTCATGTTTCCCAGCTCTTCCATTTATTTCTTACGGTCCCTTCAAAAACGTATCAGCGGGATTCTACTGTACTAAAGGTAATGTTGACTCTGATATGAATGTTACAGTCGAAATTACCCCAGTATGAAACAACTTGAACAAAGTGGAAATAAAAGTATGTGCATTACTTAGCCCTAAACTGTCCCTTTTCAAACCGTGGGCACTGTACAGCAGGCCTGCTCACTAACTTGGCCGTGGAAGAGCAGCAGAGACATGCCTCACTGTTGCTATAGCAATTCGTTGCATCAATGCAAGCTGAAAATAAAGTCAACTTAAAAATGCTCTGCTGGGCGTGTTGGTTCATAGTTTGGAATAGATAAAAATAAAGTCACTGCAGTTGTGACACCATTGCAGTTGTGCACACTCCATACATGAATCAACACCACCAAGAGGCATTCAACAAAGAGAACAAGCTTGGAGTGCCAGCTCCTACCTCTGTGGTCACTGTGCTCCGATGGATAGCTCTCATGATCATAAAGAAATGGGTGATAACGCAGCTGTCCTTCCACCACTCGTGTCCCGTCTACAGTAGCCCTAAAGTCAAACCGGTCGGATGTGCTGCGGATCAACAGAGTCTCAGGATCCGTATCAATGTCTCGCAGGTTGGCCACCTTGTGCTGCCCGCTCTTCATGATTAGGCTTACCTGAAATTGAAATCAGTATCGGAACATGTTCCAATTTCCAACTCGCCCAACTAGCAACGTTGTTGATCAGAATAAATGCTTCAATAAAAACTGCGCCCTAAATAAATAAATAAATAAATCTAAGCCTCTGTTTCCAACATAGCAAAGTCCCCGGCACAACAAGTTATTCAAGTTCTTGTATTTTTGTGTTTATAGAACACCATGTATTTTACCTTTAAAAGTAAAGCGTGCTCACCAGCGATTTCAATAGTCAAACACCCTGTTATATCAAACTTGCAAAAAAAAAAATTTTCTTGCGAGCAATCTCAATTGGCAAGAAAAAAAATGATGTTGATTGTTCAGTATACACCAAAGCTTGCTCTCCTTGGTGCTGACGCCATACTCATCTCACTGAAACAAAAACCTCAGATTCCCATTGAAAGCAATAGCAAATAGCAGAGGCTTTTATTGCAAACAAAAGTATTTTTGGCGAGTCCACACTCCTGACAGAAGTTCTGGATTTAAGGGGAGACCCACCTCTTTGGAACCAAAAATGACCAAGAAATAACATCAACACATTTTTGCAATTCTGCACATTCTGCATGCCCAGGGAAAATTCCCTTCAAAAATATTGCATCTTTCTGGCAATGTAAAAATTTTATAAAGCATAGGCAGACACATTTTTCTTCAGTCTGGGTACAAATATGACTTATTTCAACTGGATGTCACTTGGAAGTAATGCACTCCCCCAACAACATTTTGGTGTAGCAGTCAACGCACCCTGAAATGGTTTTGACGATTTTGTATAAACGCATTGAGCCGATAAAGCAAGTCCTAAGAATCACTTGAAGATCAATTTAAGCTCTCTGCATCAACTGTGTCATTTATTACAAGACTTTAAACATGTGAATTGCTACACATCGCATCGGCTCAGCCGAAAGAGTTTTCAACTTGTCGCGCCTTTTACATGTAGAAATCGAAAAAAAAAAAAAAAACCTCCAGGCTTGCGCACAAAGTGCAGCACAGTCACAGCGAAAGCTGGAAGAGCGGGATTTCTAGAGCCGGTTGTAAACTCTCTTGGGGCTACTAATACAAGTACACTAGCAAGGTATTGTTGCAACTGGCCTTTGCAGGCATCGGAGACTCGGGAGGAAGATGCAGAGGCAGCGTGAAGAGACTGAAAGGAAACTTGACGTTGTTTATTTAAATTGTTTACGTAGCGAGCATTTCCTTACATGACGAACATGTTGTCCTGCATGACGAACATCTTGTTACATGACGAAGACCTCGTTTCTACTTGACGACGATTTCGTGTTATATGATGATTTCGTGTTGAATAAGGCCGCGGGGGCTCATTTTAAAGGGTCTCTTTTCGCAGATCCCTAGATCGAGGAATTGCTCCAAGTTGGGACGGTGCAATGACGTCACACACAGCACTAATGAGGGTGCCGCCCACACCCACCCAGGTCAACGTTGTCGACTGGGATGTGGCCACCGCACTCTGCTCCTGTGGCACCAATGGGGCTCTTCCCTGCCATGTGAAGGCCGTAGGGCGATGGGTCACACGCTCGGAAAACCGGGTGCATCAAAAGGTCCGCCGCCCTGAAGTACCTCACCGCTCAATCAGCGGGACTGGTTGTCATCCGCACTGACGCCGCTGTCTCATCAAGGAAGAAGTCGCGACCGAACACCATTACGGTCATCTCGTCGAACATTGATGTGTGGGACTGCATGGCGCCTCACTTCCCGTCTCGGGAGGACAATCCCGGTTCATCCTGGAAATTTTTTCTTATTTTGTTTTTTTCTTATTTCGCGCAATAGCGATTACGGACACCGGCAGCGGCGGACAACTACGGCACCAAAAACAGCCATTGCTGTGCTCTCATAACAGCTTTCGCTCTAAAAAATATAGCTGACCTGAGCTAGTAGAACAGAGAAACTTTTCATTTCCAAAATTCAAAGTGTCGGCTGCTTCCTTTTTTTTTTCCCCCAGCAGCGTCATGACGAGATTCTCATATACAGTCGAACCCACTTATAACGATCCCACATATAACAATCTATTGGTTATAACGACCATATTTGGGTGCACTTATGATTTTCCTATGCTGATCATTGGAGCTGCGTCCACATAGAGCGAACATTTTTCAAAGCCTCCTACTTTTACAACGAACACTTCAGACATGGTCACGGTAAAAATATAGCGCATACGAAGAGAAAAAAAATTAAAACAGGTCTTTTAAAGCATGAGAGGGGCGCGCGCTCGCGCATGCCCTGCTCCAGTTTACTCGTGACTAAGATCGGCGAGCACTGCACACAGATTTCAGACGCTGCGAGCGAGGTCGCTCACTTTCCAGCTGTTTCTTCAGTGGCAGAATGGCAGTGAGGAAGAAAAAAAGATAGGAGGCAGCATAAAGCCTTACGGTCAGCTTTCAAACGGTAACCTTTCCTGACGCCGTTCTCTGCAGCTACAACCACCTACGATGAACCAAACAATGCCTTGGAACGAAAGAAGGCATAAATGCAAAAAGTGATAGCAGCGATAACTTTCCATCACAAAAAAGTTCACTGCATCCCTGAACTCGTCGACGCCACAATGTGCCACAAAAGGTCGTACGTCATTTCGGTAACAGCAGAGACCGGTCGATCGGTGATTACGACTTCCGCGCGATTGCAACGATGCCTTCGCGGATAAGCATCAGAAGAGAGCAAAGCAAAGGCGAGGTGGCGGCCGTCGATGAACGTGCCATTGTGACTTATAGCCGACAACCTTATCACAGTCATCTGTAGATATCTGCTCGGCTGCGCACATGGCGTACGCCGTACACTGTGCGGATTGATGGCGGTACGAGCGCGCCATGCTGCCGTTCGCAAGTTCGCCGCTGCCGCGTCATGCGAGACCGCTTTAAAGTGCACGTCGCTTTCTATAAACGAAAGTAGCTCGCTGTTGTTGAGCGGCGCGGGCACAGAGAAACGTCGATGCACTGACAGCGAGCGCATATACTGCGCGTTTGATTAGGTAACAACTCAAGTGCGCTGCGCGTCGTCGTGCAGGGCCGCGAGAGCATCGCAGAGAAGTAGAGTGCACATTGCCTGCAAAATGCTTGCCTTTGCCGCATTGAAAGAACAGGTGGCCGCACTTGCCGCACCTGTGCACGGTCCTGAGTGAAGCAGGCACGAAGAACATACAAACGCGCGCATACGGCATACAGCAAGCGCGGCCCAGCAGTGACTCCGCGAGCCAAGTAGGCGACGCGCTGCACGCAACTAGCCAGGAATGATAGGCTTCACGTGGCGGTACCGCGCTTCGGTGAAACGGTGTAAGTTCATTGCAAAGGCGGTGAATTCACTAGTGAGCACGCAGCGGGCATCACTTCATGATGCGAAAAGGCTTAGCTTGTCACCGGAGGGGTTGTTAGCACTTTAATAAAAGTGCACAGAAAAAAAAAAACGCCTTGGCCGCTAAGCGCACGATTTTGAGGGCGAGTCCATATACAACGAACTAATGATATAACGACCACTTTTTGCAACACTTTCGAGTTCGTTATAAACGGGTTCGGCTGTATATGCATAGCGATGCCATGTAACTATGCATGGCGTCGCACGCTGAAAGCACGGCTTCTGCGAATGAACCAAACAGAGGCACGGGTGCACAACACGAACTGCACTGTTGCACTAATGTGCTAACACTAGCTATTCGCTAACAACAAGGTATCCGACAACGCCGACGTTCAGGAGTACTATCGCGGAATGATGACTTCCACCTTATTCTATGCTATTCTAATCATCCACCACTCATGGCTGGCTCGTGGATAACGCGGACGCATCGTTGTTTTGACCACTGGCCGCACTAGCCAAGCGCGAAAAGCATTGGCATTGGAAAAGGCCTCGTTCCACAATTGCACCCCAGGCTGCAGCGTGGACAACTGAGCTTCGGCTTCAGACTGTCTGCGACTAAGAAGCAACTCAAGCCAGTGGCAAAAGCAGGGCAGTCTCATCACCGTCGATATCAAGCAACGGCGGCCCCCATGTTCAGTCAACAGTGGCAGTTTCTGGTGATGCCAACACACGATTTAGATTTTGTAGACATATTTTTATGTTCTAAAATGCACCAAAATGTTCAAGATTGTATTTACTGCAGCGCAAATTAAATTTTTAAGCCCGGAATTGCATCGTCAAATTTCGCTGAAGCGGAACGGCAGCAGAAAAAGTGTTCGCTGTGGCAAGCATACCTATGCATTGACTCCTATGGACCGTTGACGGGGAACCGAGAATTTTTCGTATTACTGGAAATTTCGGTGAAGCGGCATTCGTTGTAGTGGGGTTCGACTGTACTGTACCCCCCCCCCCCCCCTGTTAGCCATTAGGAGGTTAGGAGTGCCGCTGCTAAATTGAATGGTGGCTCTTCTATCAACATGTCTGCACGCCCATAGAAGTTGAAAGAATGTTCCTCCTGAACAAGCGCGTAATAAAACTATCACCTCATCGTAGCGTCCCTGATTTTTTCTTTGTCTTGCCATAACTGGCAGTACACGTTTCGTGTAAATAAGATAAATAAGGGTAGCCCAGTGAGCGCATGTTATGAACTGCAGGAAACACGGTAACATCACGGCGAGAGAGCCTGAAGCCAGGTCATGTGGAGCAGCTTGTGTTTCTGCACGGCAATTTGCAGTCTTTCAGTAGCAGTCACTCACCGTGTTATCTGCTCAAGGACATGAGCAATTTCATTTCTTTGTTCTTTCTTTCAATTTTCAATAAAATCTTTTGTATTCACTATTCAATAATATTGTCCACTCTTCGGCTCTATTCCATTCCATATCGATTCGAGATGAAAGTTCACCGCTTTTTTCTGTAATTTCGCATGGAAGTATTCGAAAAATATTCGACAAATAGTCGAAAAATGTTCAATTCGATTTGCATTCAAATTCTAATATTCTAATTTGCTTTGCATCCAAAATTTTGCTATTCACACAGCTATACTTAGAGCTCCTTTAAGGGGAGATGCAGCTCAAAGACACGTTTTTTAAATATTCAACCTAGAGCAATGAAACTTAGGGTATTTGTAGAGATTCTTATGCTGATTTCAAATATATAATTAGTTTTCTTGTAAGTTGCATACTTTTTGTTCTGCCCCATGACAAATGTGTAAAACATAGGCCTTTTAGCCCCCCTATTTCGATCCTTAACTTCTATATATTTTGACAATTGATGGTTCATATTGCTCCAATTGAACTGTAGAGCGCCGAAAACTATCCAGAAAGTGCATATAAAATATTTACTAGACGTGAAAAATTCAAACACGGGAAGTCTATATTACCCAGACCCCAGTAAATGTTTACTTGCGAATTTTCTAATATGCATAAATAATACTGAGATTTGGGGGAGATAACTGCACTCCTCACACCTTAGAGAAAATTTGGGCAAAATTTCATGCAGATCCGAGCACCAGAAATACCAAAAACAAGAGGGGCACGCTGAAAAAGTTGCCAAAAAGTGTGTTTTGAGAAACACGAATTTTAAAGTTAACATTGGATGTTTATGAAACAGGTAACAAAATCCGATCAAAACTGCACACAAAAGAGGTAAATTGTTCTTCTAGTAGCCACTGCCACTAAATTGAGCCAGCGCCATAAGTTTCTCCTTCACAGCTCTTTCGAGCAGAGTAGCTATTGCGCGAGCTACCGCTGCCGTAGGTTCTGCTTGCAATCGGTCCGTCACTCGCCGCCCCTACGCTGGCCTCCTCGCTCGGAGCAACTCGCCGCAACGTATACGTCATCGAAAGAATACTTTCGGGGCACTCGCTGTTCTCGCATTGCAGTTCCAGAAACGATGCCTTTGTGTTTGTAAGCTGGTTCCTGGACGCGTATTCCCAAACGGTGACATGTTGGACACACTGCACCGATCACGAGGATGTTCAATGCTGTTATGTCAGCGATCAAGGAAGACTCTTTCTACCGTGATCTTCCTTCCACGTCGAAGAGTCCGATCTCTTTGAGAGGCACTGACATACTCGAACGCCGTGGCAAACTCGTCGGAAGCATCGCCGTCGCCGTCGCTAGGCCTCGCGGCAGCAGACGCACTTGCCGTTTGGCGAGTGTTTGGCTTTGATTTGTGCCGGCGTCCTCGAAATTTGTTCACCGAGCGATACTTCACTGGCCGGTGACTGCACTTGCTACGGTTCTCTTCCTCCGTGATGAAAATAAATAAGCGAGAGAAATGTTCAGCTGCACAGCTCGATGAAACACGGACCCTGCAAGCAGGCTTCACAACACGCAAGGCGTGCAGCGGCCAATGGCGGTCCCTGATCCGTACCACGTGATTTAAAAGCCAGTCACAGCGCTCGAAAAGCGAGGCAAAAGCATGGTTTTTTTATTATTTCGTGTGCTTCTGCAGCACGGGAAACCGTGGTTATTTGAAGATCGCCTCATGCGATCCCCAATGGCGAGCAGCCGCGCGTTATCGGCCGTGAGGCGCTAGAAGACGTCACACTTTCGGACAAGATTAACAGCCACCTTGGGCTCTTTAGACGCAATTTTAACGCATTTCCAGTTGAGTCTCGACTTTGATTTTTATTTTCGGAACAGTAGAGATACTAATCTTAACGAAACAGGTGAAAACAAAAAAATCGATAATTTTTTTAAAAAGTCGCGTTTTTCGACCCGCATCTCCCCTTAAGCCAGTGCAATGGAGGATCATAACGCAAAATGTGTTTACCTCAATGTCAATATGCCGGTATGGAGATGGTGCACGGCTAGCCTCATCCGGGGCAACATTTCCATTTGGACCATGCAAGTAGTAGTGATAAATATGTCTGTAATAGAAAGACAGAACAGTTGTAGTCAGACAACTTTGTCCAAACATACCAAACTTGCAGTGAAGGCCCTGGGGTGCTATTCTTGACACTGTCATATTCCACCACAATCTTGTCAAATTTCATAATGGCTGAAACCAATCAAAGGCCATAGCAGCCATATTGGCCAATCCAGGTTGACAAGTGCCGGAATTTGACAACATGGCGGAGTTCGAAAGTGTCCAGGATAGCACCCCTGCCCTCCCCTTGGGAACCTCTCTGAGCAAGGTTAGGAAGCCAAGACATAGTTTCGTTAGATTCTTCCTTATTTTTCTGACTTTGGATGGAAAGCGAGTTTTATGAGCACTAAAATGAACTTGTGTGGCCACCCCTCCAATCTCAGATGCAATCCCATCTGAGATTCCAGCAATCCCATCACTGCTACTGTATACAGAGGAAGGCAGAGTGAACTCACGCCAGCTGAGAGCACCAGGTGTTGAAGTTATGCTTGAGGAACTGGACATGTTCGCTAGAGATGCCCCAGATGACCACACAGGTGAACTGCTCCTTGTTGACTTCATCTGCAATGACTTCCTGCAGACCTTCTTCCTCTGTACTGACGTGACTTGCATCGCCAGGCTGCAAGCACAGTTGTGAAAAGTTACTCTTCATCATCACTCGATGACTAATGTTGTTTTCATGTGTTTGTGCCAGGAGACACAAACACGTGAAACACGTATGTAGCCACAAGGCGTGCCGGTTGCTATTTTCAACCATTCGTGTCAACAATCACTTTTCGTGTTTGACGAGGCAGCTAGGACTTGTGCCACAAAACTTTTGTTGAATTTTACCCTTCTCAATTCAGGCAATTAGCTCACCTACGTTTGCCATGCAATATGGACAAAGACATTATTCAGACAAGCCCTGTGCCACGCCATTGTAACGCAATATTCTGATGCATTTTCAGATTACCCAGCGAGTTACAGGTGGTGGATTAAAGAAATTCCAAAAGGGAGGAAGCGATATGTGAAGGTAAGGAAGTAAATGCTTCAAATACTTCTTACTCATCCAGATCTGAGCATGACAAGCAGCCTATTCGTGACCACTTTTAAGCTGTGTACATTGTCCAACCACAGGCTACCCTTCCTTTTATTTACAAGAAACATTGCAACAGAGTGAAGACACACCTTTCTGTTCAGTATGTTGCCAGAGTAGATGAGCCCTTTCTCTTTCTCACGCCGCTCAAACTCATCCTTCGAGATGACTAGCTCGTGAACATCCTTTGAACCTTGTGGTTTTGTGATCATCTGAAAATGAGAATTGGTACAACATGGAATTTCCAGTGATACTACTGAGTACTTCTGATTTGGAGCAATTTTTGTAGCAGCAAAATTTTCATTTTGTAGCACTATGGAGCAGCAAAAATTTCCATTATGGAGCACTTTGGAGCAGGTAATTTCGCATTCTGGAGTACATTGGAGAAGCAAGTTGCATTTACATTCAAACATCAGAATAATTATTGTAGGGTTGTTATGACCGGCTAGATACATACAGTAAAACCTCGTTAATTCAAAGTCACTGGGACTGTGAAAAACTTTCGAATTGAGCGGGTTTTCGAATTAGCGAAACATACAAAAAGCGGGATGCAAGGAACTTTGAATTACTGAAAGTAATCAGAGGTGGTCGTTTGGCCTTCTAGTTTGTGGCTCCAAGGGTTGTTTTCCAGCAATACCCGGTCCCATTTTTGCCGCGAACTCAGGAAAACGGCAGGCCTCGCTGCTCTCAGCACAAAAAAAAAAAAAAAAAAGAAAAGAAAAGAAGTCTCGTGGTCAGCTGAAATGTGTGCCTGCGGAAAAGAAGGCGTGCTTCACTACACACAGTGGTGACACGCGGGCAACATGTCACCTGCTCCTCGCAGCCTCAGCGCGTCATGATGCGACCATTCGCCCATTCTTTCTGGTAAAATAACGAATATGATAATGGCCAGTGTGACAGAATCCGCAATGTGTTCTGGCTGAAAAACATGATCATTGAAGTTTTCACTCAGTTTTCGAAGTAGGCGTTACAGGAAAGAACTCCGCCAGCAGTGCAAGTGCACAAATTGCCAAAGCAACCGCCAATCGGAGGTTCGCATACATCATGAATTCCGTCAGACCGTCCTTTATTATCTTTTCTTTTCCCAAAAAGAATGGGTAAATCATGACGTGCTGACGTTGCAAGAAGCATGCGACATGCTACCCGCGTGTCACCGCAGTGTTGCAGTGAAGCACGTCTTTTCTGCAGGCGCACGTTTTTAGCTGTCCACGAGACCGTGTTTTCTTTTTTCTTTTTTTTTTTTTGCGCTAGCAGCAGCGAGGCTGGGTTGCTTCAACTGTCACTTATAATATCACTACACTGCATTGCCCTGTGGCTCCTAAGGGCCGTGGCTTCCGCGGATTTGCGGCGAAGTCGGGATCGGGAATAGGCACATGGCGCCCAAAGTTTTCGAATTAACCGGGCTGGCGCTGACCGCCGCTTCAAATTATCCACTCAGATTTACATTGCAAAATACGGGACCACAGAAACCCTTCGAATTATGCGGGATTTCGAAATAACCGAGTTCGAATTAACGAGGTTTTGCTGTATATTGATTGTTTGCGAATTTCACGAAGAAGAAAGTTAGGGCAGCTACGCATCAGTGGTGCGAAGACTCAGGAAACAGCGGAACTGGTGGCGTTCTCATTCTTTTCCTCCTCCTCACCCTCACTTCCCTTTCCCACCCCTTGCTATACCATACAATACAGGGCTATGCAATGTTTTACCCTCTCACCCCTCACTTCCCTTTCCCATGCCCTTGCTATACAAGGCTCTGCTCTGCTTCACCCTTTCCCCTCCTTCTGCTGCACAACCTCTGCTACAACAAATTTCCACCACAAAGAATAATTTTCGATTCCCCATCAGCCGCCTATAGAAAAAAAAGTGAAAAAAATCACAGCATATCCATGGAGTGAATGATGATGAGTGGGCGAAGCTGCGGAGGTTCATCGGTAAACCGTGAATCTTCCGTGAATTCTGCCCAGTACATCATCACCGACGTGAGATCGGGCGCGTTTATACTAAAGGTTCGATGAGTTATGACGACTTGCAGCTCACTTTAATTTTACATGTACGCTGTGAATTTTCATTGTTTAGAAAACCATTGCTTTAGAAAACATCTGGCGTCTTTCGTTAAGCAGCTGGCGTCTTTTCGTTTTGCTTTAGAAACATCTGGTGTTCTTTCGTTTTGCTTTTAGAAAACATCTGGCGTCTTTCGTTGGTTTATTTCATCAATCAACGACGTTTTGAACAAAATTTTTATTGTTTAATCACGCACAGGAGAAATCTCACCAGGCACTACCTTGGAGGTAAACAATGGCTGCTAATGGGATTGAGAGACAGAAGAAGTCGGCTTTTAGCTAACACTTACACTTTTACTTCTACTAACGTTTCCTGCTGGAACATGCCAATGGCTGCTAATGGGGAATGAGAGACAGAAGAATTCGGCTTTTAGTTAACGTGCACGCTGCGAATTTTTTATTGTTCAACAACGCACAGGAAAAATCTCCCACCGGCACCACCTTGGAGATCAAGATCTGGTACTAGCGTTACGACTGGTTACGCACTACTACGACTACAAGGGACGAACGGGTGCCGCCTTAAGGAGCTTCGCCCCTAAAATGTCTCGCCACAACGAATACCTTTCCTGGGTACTTTCGCTTCAACCCACATAAGGAAAAGGAGCTTGCCTAGCATTGCCACGAAGTGCCACTACCAATTCAACCATTTATCGTTGGCTTGTGACTTCCAGAGCCGTGCTGCCGTATCGCAAGACCTGTGTCTTCGTCGGAGACATGCTTTCTCGCATCACAAGCACATCCCGGTAAATTTTTCACCATTGAGATGCTCAGCGACAGGTAGACTATCCACCATGATGCTACCAGTGGGTTTGATGTGCGTGCGGTAGAATTGTTCAAGAACTCCCGCCATGTTTTTGACGTAGTGCTCAAAACAAAACTACGTTGTCACTAGCCCTGCAATCATGAATGACAACCATGGTGTTATGAAGACACAAGCGCAGCCAGTGCACACCTAGTCCAAGCATAGCAACATTCTGCCAGAACGGCTGCGAACACAAATGCGGTCGTGTAGATGCAATAAGGGGCGATCACGAAGGTGCGCATGCATCCAATCCACACTGATTCAAAGCAATTCTGCAGACAAACCCACGGTACTGTATTGTATTTTCTTGTGGATAATTTGCCTCTATACATAACCGGCACCCCCCACTACAAACCGTGGGAGAAAGAAAGAACATGCCGTGAAGCCAACTTGCACACCGAAATTCGCATATCACCCTCACCACAAGTTTAGCTCCAAATTTTCTGTATATATTTTGTGTGTGTTTTACGCAAGAAAATGCGATCACTTGGTGTGCAGCCAAGTAAGTCTGAGTTAGCAAAAGTTCAATGAAAAAGATAATGCATGTGCTTCCTGGGCCCACAGGACGAATCATAATCATCAGACCTTCCTAACTTTTGTGGTCTATACATGAAATTTCGCTGCAACGAATTTCTGCTACAGTGAACTTTTTCGCATGTCCTGTAAACTTCCTTGTAGTGGGATTTGACTGTATATTTCAGCTGGCAGGTCATGCAATAAATTACAACAAAGAGAAAGAAGCTGCAAAAGCAGTGCTCCTATGATTAATGCCTTGAAGCCATTCAGAAACAAATGCAACATTTTTTTTGAGTTGCTGCTTTATGAAGGCACATGAGTACTTTAAAATATTTTTTAATTCTTGATCATCTTGGTGAAACTTGCTGAGTTTATTTACATTGCTGTGCTGATTTCAAATAAACTTGACAACGTACAAGAAGTCTACAGTAACTTGCACAAGAAGAAGTTGTCACGTTGTTCTTTAGCATATTGTGAGCAAATCGACATGTTAGCGCTTGTTACAATTTCCAAAAACCATCTCGAGACCTGCAATGCATTGATATAAGCCTTAAATATGCATATTTTGTGCTTCGAATTATCAATACATCAAACTATTTCACGGTCCCCTTCAAGTTCAATATGCCCAGGATCGACTATAGTACACAACTACAGATGAAACAATGCAGACTTACCCTGGTCGAGTTGCCAATGAAGAAAATAGCTTGCTTGCCACCAGCTCCAAAATAAGAGATCTCACTGTTGAGAAACCGAGGCTTGTGCAGAGCCCCTTCTTTAGAGTTACCGTCTTCTCTGAAACAAAAAATAATATTGTAAAAAATACCTGCAAAGGTAATCTAAATCGGTAAGCTTTTAACAATGCAATGCATAATTTGTTGACAAAAGGAAAAGAAACTTGAATAAAACCACCAAAATTCTGAGTAGCTATGAAAACCTTCATTCCCTCCAACAATAAACCCACAAAGTTTATTAAAAGTCTAACATAATTAGGCTACTTCCAGTTTCTCTGACACTGATCCAATTAGAGAAGGAGCAGCAAGGACACCCAAGCACACCCCTAACTCATTTGTCAGTACATGTGCACAGTACTTACCTGGTTCTAATATGAGAACAGTTTTTATGGGTATGATAGGGCTATCGTGCATTTAGAATAGGGCAGGCACACACAGATATAAGTGGGCGTTCTGATGGTGACGATAGTGGCACATACAGAGCTGGGCATTGTTTACAGCAGTGCAAGTAATTTTTTAAGTTCGCAATTCGTTATTTTGAAGTGTTGATGAGACTTAAGGGTGATAAATCCAATACATTATTCTGAAACATTCGGTGTTCTGAAATTCATAGTAGTGAAATATTTTTCCTTTTAGCCAATGGACATTCGGACGGGATCTTTAAGATAGTCAATCTGAAAAAATTGTTATTCTAAGATTCACTATAATGGGATTTGACTGTAATACATATGCTTACTGGTACCTGAAGATGGGTCCAAGTTATCCTAACAGGGGTTGAATTAAGAAGTTTTACAGTACTGCATGTGTACCTTGTGCACAAGGACAAGAGGAAGGCTCTGCAATACTCTACCACGTGTTCAGAGAACTTGCGCAAGCTCGCAACAGTGGCAGCAAAAAATATTTATGCAATAGCAACAAAGGAATTTAATTGAAATTCTGGAATGCACCAAAACCATGTGCAAGTGAGAGAGAGAGAATAAGAATAAAAGAAAGGCAGGGAGGTTAACCGGGGCTGAGCCCAGTAGGCTACCCTGCACTGGGGAAGGGGGGAGGAAAGTTAGAGAGGAGGAGGAGGAGAGAAAAGTCACTCTTTCAGCCAACGTAACAGTTCCGCATTTGACATCACAAACAGCAAATTAGTCCGGTATCCTTGAGAAAACACAACAGTGCTTTCATTGCCTTTCAGAACTGTGATGGGCAGCCCCATGGTCCCAATGTTTTCGCGACAGTGAAAGCGCTTCCGTCCATTTGAGTGTGCAAGAGAGATTCCTAAAAGGCTCAGAAGCTGAAAATGCAAACAAGCACTTGGAAGAGGGAGACTGATCTCACTACTCACACAAGCTGCAGTGCCTTTTCCTTGCGAATGAATTTGGACAGCCGGTAGATGGCCCAGTTGTTGAGCTGCCAGGAGGTCATGCCACAGCCATTGTCCATTACAAGGATGGTGCTCCTCTCCTGCTGCGAGCTGTCGTCCAGGTACTGCAGGCAGCAGCAGCAGCAGCACACCATCACACAATGAGGCACACTCATAGCAAGGAGACACTTCAACAGATACTGAAGCAGTTTTCAATCCTGTTTCAAGAAGACAACCGTACTTGTATTGCTGCAGAAGCAGCGCAAATGAAACAGGAAGAATGTTCTTGAGCGAGTAAGCCTTCTGTATCCCTGAGCAAAAAAGAATGAGTGTTTTCGGAAGATGCTGGTCTGCACAATCAGTGGCCACCATGACCTTGCTCGGTCTCTTAACTCTTTCGTTACCACGCCTATTCAAATCGATCACCGGTGATCGAAGAAAAAAGCTGCCGATTTCGACGCGTTAAAAATTTTTCCCGTGCATGCTGCAGCATCTCACGTTTAGTTCTGGGACTGCTCTTCTACAATCCGTTTGAATTTTCCCGCTCTGACGACGTTGCGATTTTTGACGGAGTTTTTCGCGAACGAATGCGCAGGTGTTACTGGAAAAGGGGGCGTGGCTGCCACACTCGGGAAAAAAATGCGCAGCTCATGTTTGTGCTGCGTTATTATCAACATTTTAGTATCAAACGATTCCTAAGAAGTCAATTATCAAATTGTGTCGTCAGTTTTGCAAGGTAATAAATTTTGGCTGTGATGATTACATGAAAACGACACCTGCTACTCACTAGCGAGCTTTGCTTCCGAGTTTGCGCAATATTATTCAAATACAGCTCGTTTCTGAAGGTCCGTCGCGTCTCTAACTTGTTGATCTGGCCTTTTTAGCCAGTTTGCAGCAGTTTTGGTTTCGTTTCTCTTTATCTACGCGAGAGGGGCGCATCGGGCGTTAGCGTCGGCGCGCGCGGCAATCTCTCGGCCGCTCCCATGGCGTCGTCAAACCGCGGGGCTGCGTCGCGGGAAAAACGTTCCGCTCGAAAGCGTGCTCAACCCGCTCACGAATTTAGTGAAGCTGAGTCGAGCTATGAGTCCGAAGACGACACCAGCTCATCTTCAAGCGCTGACAGCGACGATGCTTCGAGCCAGCCCGGGCCATCCTCAGCTGTGTACCGATAAGTTTCGTTTTCGGCCTTGAGCGGTCTCGTCCGTCGTGAGCGCTTATCTGCCGATCTCGGGTGCACGACCTTTGAGATGTCCTGGTTATCTGCAGGATACGCACAGCGCTTGGACAGGATGTGCTGCCGCCGGCAGTCAGCAAGCTTCGATTTTCACCAAGAAGGCCGCCCGGCGCGCATCTCGGCCCGGCACACCGGAGCAGCGCAAAACGTTTCACGACGACGCGTGATTTTTTTTCCTGTTTTTCACAGCAGAGGTCATCAGGACCATCTGCGAAAATACCAACAAATAGGCTTGGATGCATATCTTGGGCCTTCTGACGTATGCCGAAAAAGATGCCGACGTATGCCAAAAAAAGTGCAGCACCACCCCAAAAAGATGCCGAAAAGGAAAAACTGCCGCAAGTGCTATGAGGAACGCAAAGTTGAAAAAAAAAACGAACGTTCTTTGTGAAACCTGTGGCGTCTACCTGTGCTTCACGAAAACCAGAAACTGCTTCACCGCATGGCACGAGCGGTGAAGCAGTTTTCGGTCTGCAGTATTTTTGATCTGTGTGAAAAATGGCTTTATGCAGATTGTTTATTTTTCTTTTAGAATATTCCTAGTTCATTTCCCTTCAAAATGTATATTTTGAATTTTGTTTGTTCGTAATATTTTTGTAGATATTGTGTTTTGTTTGTACTGTTTTTCTCAAGTTCCTGCAAAAGTGGTAGATTTCAGATTTTTTGTAAGTTTTGTAACATCTTTTTTGTTTTAAAACTTGTGTTATCTATAAAGAGCAATTCATTTGGTGTGCTGCAATATTACCTAGAGCATTATTTATACTAGCAATAAATTTCTTCGTCAGACCTATAAAAAATGGCCATTTTCATGCGGTAATGAAAGAGTTAATCCCCATTTTTCACACTTTATCCTTCAGCATCATGAAGTGCCAACTATCCCAATCACCACCAAAAGCGCCACCCTTCTCTTTGACTCTAATACTTTCAAAGTCCCCTTGGAGTGTTGTTGAAACGCTTGTTTCAATTATGGTGGTAGCTTCATCCGCTACTCCAGAAGGCAAACAGGTGCCAACAACAAAGAGATTCACAGGAGCATGCGTGCCACATAGAATGAAGTGCATGGCCACAAGAAAGAAAACGGAATTTCTGGACAAGCTGACGCACTGTGTCTGTCTCAACAGTTGTCTGTCTATGTTAAAGAAGCCTGCTCTTTCTCAGTGTAAAGGCTCTCTTGCCTTTACATGGAATTAGAATTAATGACTTTTCACTGTATTATATCCTCTAAGTTGCTTAGTCCTCGCACATCATATGTTTTGGGATCCCTAAGCACCTGTGACGGAAAGTTTGTGACATCACGGCAACCGAGATAAAATATTCCTTGATGAGAAGAATGAGGCCGTTTGCATCTGGAGTGGCTATTTTTTTTATACAAAGAGGAATGCATGCAAGTGTTCACATTAACTCTGAGAAAACATGCAAGGATTACATACATGGCACACGTTACTGAACTCATTTCTGCCCCTTTGCTCCAAACTAAGAGCTCCACCCATAAGAGGATGTACCACTACACCACATGTCATCATGATACAATACAAACAAAATTGTGTGCAATATGGAATACAGGCAAGCACAACACTTTATTATGAGAGGCAAGCCAAGAAGAGGGCCAGAAGCACCAGCACACAATTGTTGACCACTGTCTGCACAGCAAGGTACTGTATAGACGTACGCAGGGTTCCCCATTGGGGAGAGGGGTGGGGGGGTGGGGGGGTCAATGCTAAGGGGGCGGCCGCTCCCGTGCACACGCTTATGATTACACATACAGAAATTACAGCAGATACTCACCAGTTTCAGCTCAATTTTCCGACTACCAACATTGTTCTTGGTGGCTGCCAAGGAATTGTCAATGAGCTCAGCAAATGCATATGCTAGAAGAAAAATTATGCCAAAAGTCATCAGTAGAACTCTGAAGTGGGCTTGCTGGCCATTCTACATCTTTGATGAAAAAAAAAAGCATAACAAAACAGAAGTAGGCAATAGCACGTGAAACACCCACCTTGCGCATGACAAATTTGCTTAATGTTTCCACTAGACAGACAAAACATGAGCGTGTAAAGGCCCAACGTCCACTCTTAGACACTAACTTCTAAAATCGAAAACACTCACAAAGAACACATTGATATGCATCTATGTAAGTGATGAAGCATCTTTTTCCTATATGCTGGCCTTTACTTCCTGTGTGGCTGTCACCAGCAGTCAAGTGCATTAACCCTTTGCAGTCCACTGCCGGGCCCTGTCCCACAACGCAATGCGGCCCATACTAGTGGTCTGCTGTCGGCGACCGTCCAACAATGTTTGCGGTTTTATCACTGCAATGCGCGTGCATCCTCCCCATTCATGATGCGCCATCTCTTCACGAATAAACAAACTTTATTTTGTTGATGTTCACTTTTTTTTTTTTTTTGCACAAGGGTGCAGCACAATATTCAGCTCTGACCTTCTGGCTGTTCACGGTAAAGCATGGCCACTTTTCCACCGCATGCCTTTTATGGCGGTAATGAACCATTTACCGAAAGTGAGGATGATTTTAGTGAGGAAGAGAATTATGTGCCTCCACCAGACTATGATGACAGTAATTTGTCAGAAGCAAGTGATGAAGACCACGATAGAGGTGCAGTTGACCATGTGGATCACTGCTTTGCGAGCCACGCATTTTCATGCAAGTCAATGAAATGGTGGCAAAAGCGTGTCTTTTCTTGCATCTCGAAGTTTCGGTTGTCAATAGCTTCATTTTGATGCAAACACAACAGCTGATTCATGCCGAAAAAGAGCAGCAACACCTGCAGTAAAGTTGAACCCCTCAATAACGAAATTCTTGCGGCAACGAAAAAATCTGGCGTTCCCGGCGAACGCTCACAGAGGTCAATGTATTTGCCCCATCTGGACAGCGAAGATTTTAAAAAGCACTCCCACAGCAACGAAAGTTTCAGGTAGTGATTCGCAAACATTTTTTTTTGACCCATGAGCTAGTTGGGAACCCAGACGTTTTGAAAATTACAGCACCGCTCATTCGACAAGTCAGACACATACGTTTCCACCAACAAGCATCAGTGCGACCATTGCTGTTTACATCAGGTCGGGTGATCATTATAGCAACTTTTTTTTTTTTGCTGAGAAGAGTCTTTTGCTAATGCCTTTGTTGGCAACTACATTGGCACATTACGTCTAAAGTGACGACACCCACGAAAGTGACATCACGTCGACAGAAATTCTGTAGATTGCCTAACTGCTTGCTGCTGCGCATCTCTCCGTGCACACACCAAGATCTCCTGCGCTTTGCTTACGTGCAGTGTTGTTCGGCCTGTCGGAAAGATGCCGCCTTCTATTAAGTACGTTTCTGGCGCTTCAGGAGAAGCCTAGGATCCTTCAAAGCAACGTGAAACAGAGCAAAATCAGCAACTTCTTTAAATAAATTTTGGTTGTGCGAAATAATTGGTGTGCTTATTTTTGTATTTTCGCGACAAAAAAATTCTCACGAGGACGAACAAAAATAGCTACTGTGGGGTTCAAGTGTACTGCCTCCTCAAACAGCTTGTGGGTGACTTGAGGGCTCGTGCCGAAAAGCTGGGCCCATTAACACACATTGTGGGGATTGAGGCTTGCCCATCGCCATTGCGCGGGTTTTTTTTCGCCTATTTCTGCCATCTTCATGTCCGATCATGTCGCTCCTCTCCTCCGCCGTCCTACGGCGCTGGGCGAGCGGGGGTGACGTTAAACCCCCTCACCCCGGCGCCGAATCTCGACGGTGGCGCCACGTGCGAGTCTCGCGTGCTCGCGTCTCGCGAGACGTTTTGCGCGGCGGGGGCAGGGGGGGTCAGACCCTCTCTGGACCTCGTAAGGTGAGCACGCATTTTCTTTCCTGTCCGTTGGCTCCTTTGTTTGGGCTCGCTCGGACGGAGTTCGCCAACGGTGCCTTGCGCCAGCGGCGAGCGCTTACCTTACGTTGTCCTTTTCCGAACGCTAGGCCGAAGAGCGGTGTGGTGCATTCGTGCGTGGTCATACTACGCCGAAACCGTACCTATCGAAGCCAACGCGAGCGGAGTTTGCCCTTGCTCGAGCGATCGGGCCCCGTTTTGGTCGCTGATCGTGAGAGCACGCAGCATAGTCGCGAGGGAACGTTTCTCTCAGCGGCGTGTCCCCGTGAGCCCTTTTGCCCGCGGAGACGTGCTCGCGGCACCCTTTGTGTTGTACTTTCGCCCGTGGCATGGTTAAGCCTGTTTTGCTTCTCCCGCCGCCTTTGGGAGCGGGCGTTGTACTGCGTTTGTGGTGTTGCCGCAGGCAATAAAGTGTTGCGGATTTCGAGAGCAGTACTGTGTACTTGCCGCGCTACGCTCGGCGCCTTGTTTGCGCTCGAACGTACGTGTGCAGCGGCGCACTAGTTCGCGCGAGGCGACGGCAGACGCGGCCCTGTGGCTCGCTATGTCCGAACCCACGCTAGTGGCCGTACTCCTGTGAGGTACGTGCACACTACAACATGGAGTGCAAGGAAAGGCTAGGCGGGAAGAACCATTTCAATTACAAGATACCAGGCTGAACCAGCAAGGACTGTGTCGATTGTACTGATCAAAAAACAAAAGGCAGGCTGGAGGGAAACTGTTTTACTGCAAAACTCGCAGTATTAACCCTGGCCTTCACCCAGGGGAAAGCTTCAAGTGCCTCCACCACACGTTGCTCAAGTATTGTTAAAGGAGTTGTGCATACAATGCAAGAGAAAAAATAAATATTCTGCGAGTTTTTCTTGCACAGTTTGCTTTTCTTTGCAGCACTAGAAACTAGCAAAATAGTTTCAGATCGGAGCAGCTGGAAAGAGGGTAAAAGTTTCGGACCACAAAGAGTTAACCTTTTTTTTCCCTCAATCTACTTCAGAACACTTGCCTTTCAGCAATATGGTGGTCACTGCTTGAGGAAGTGCAGAAAGAGAACATTTTGATGGCATTCAATAATATCTGGGGTTTAACGTCCCAAAACCATTTTGATGGCATTCCACTATGCTAGTCTTACAAGGAATATCTGCTTAAAGATATAAAATGCTTTGTTTTTTGGTCACATGTGACCAAGAATGTTGTTTCAACTCACGCAGTGGATTCTGTCCCTCAGAAGCATAGTACTCGTACATGCCAGACTTGATGATTGTGTCATAATGTGGTAGGTACTCCACCTGCAGAGAATTAAAATGAGCCCTTACTTACGTGTTAAAAGACAGCCAGAAATGCACAATTTATTTTTATTAAATGCAACAAAAACAAGGTGTCAACATTTATTCAAAACCAGGAAGTGTCAGAACAGGACACACAGAATAAACAGCAAAAACACGAAATCGTGACAGTATTTCAGTATCGATAAGATAATGTGCTATAAGCAAACATTATTCTAGGATGTACACATTGCAATAAGATCTATTGCATAACTGAAAATGGGCATTAAAGCACTGAATGTAATGTCTAAGTTCCTGGCCTACTCTCCTATATGTATACTCATTTCTACTGTTTCATGCTGCTTTTTAAATTGCATAGCCTGTTTTGTATTTCTCATTTTGTTGTGAAAACCACCAATGTTTTGTACTAAGTATGCAGAATGACACCCCATTCCCCTTCGCCTTTTTTTTCCATTCTGTAGTTCTGAAGCTCTTCTAATGTATGTATTCTTTTCACGAATGTAAGGTACTAGCGTGCAGTGCCCCACCAGGACCTACGAGGTTCTCTAAATAATAAAAAAAAAGACATGCACAGACACTGCTATCGGAAGGTTTAACAGTAATCAGGTTAAAGTTGTGCCAATTTGTCAATGACATACCGTATATACTCGTGTAAGGGCCGCACCCCTACTTTGGAGGGGGAATTTCGAAAAAAAAATTCAAAAAGTCCCGCCAGAAAAGTGTAGTTAGTTAAATTGCAGCTAGATGGCGCTGCCAGCTTTTCCGCTTCCGCCGACCTCAACGGCGCCATTATTGCTTTGTGTGGCGCATCGTTGGCATCGTGTGGGTAGCTTGGCAGTGTTTCTTCAGATCGGCCTGTTTGAGCCATCGCAGGTGAGGGACGATGGGCCGGCACTTGAGATCTTTCACTGCAGCCTTTAAACTGCAAGTGATTGAATATGCCGAGGAGCACGACAAGCGAGAAGCTGGACGCAAATTTGACGTCGATGAGAAGTGCGTGCATTACTGGATGAAACAGAAAGATGCCCTCGCCGCTACCAACAGGAGCTGAAAGGCATTTCGCGGAAAGAAGTGCAAGTACCCGGAACTCGAAGGCGAACTTGTCAAATATGTCATCAACACTCGAAGGGACGGCTACACCGTCTCAACTGACATGATCCGCGTGAAAGCCCTGGCCATCGCTCGCCACATGGAAATACCCCAGGCACAATTCAAGGCAAGTCAGGGGTGGGCATCACTACAACAAGTGTGTGCGTGGATTTTGAGTGCGTGGCGTGCCGTGTCATCACGGCACGCCACGCACTCAAAACAGTCGCGAAAAGCTTCAAGTTGACTGGAATTTCAAACTGCATGAGCAGCGCTGAGGGTGAATGTCTCTGGGAGGACGCCAACGCCGAGGCGAGCTCTTCCCAGAATGAGGACAGCGATAGCGAAATGGAATCGTAATAAAAACCTTCCTGGAATGTCATTTGTGACTCTCTTACACTCTGCTACTGTCGCGGAAACAGTACAGACCTTTGGTGAGCTTTCATCGGCCTGATTCGTGTAAGGGTCGCACCAAGCAAAAGTTTCGAAAAAAAAAGTGTGGCCCTTACACAAGTATATACGGTACTTCAGTGCAAAAGCATGGGCAACATACTACTAACAATAGGATGGTTTGGAAAAAATTAAAAGCACAGACAACCACTTAGAAGTCAAATTTAGACAACCCCATGAATGGAAAGATTGTACACTCAAACCTCGTTATAACGAAGTAAATGAAGAATAGTCTTGTCATAGCTACAGTGTTACAAATAAACGTTTATAACGAATTTTCGGATATGACGAAGTTATTTTCGTGGCAGATGCGACTTTATTATAATGAGCTTTGAGTGTAGATTGTATCGGCTAAAATAAGCCCTGCTTCTCTCATTAGACACCAGATTTATATTTTTATTTCTTCACCAAGGTCACTTTTGGCACCTCATGCGGCAAACAAAAGAAGATGCACCTGATCCTGATCACATAACCTTCTACTGGTGTATGCGGTTAATGGTCGCTATATCAGTGTCAATATGCAGTACATTTTTTTTTTTTATTATAATCTTTTTTAACTTAAAATGTGCCCATACACCTTCAGCTGTAGTGGCCAGAACAGTGGCATCACCTTCGCTTGACGTGTGATCCCATGCTCACGAGCAGCAGCACGTCGCCTCTCCAATTAGCTCCGGCAATGTGCTGTTGCTGGAGCTAATCGTGGAGGCCACGGGCAGCATGAAAGTTAGCTGAAGGACTAACGGAACCTGTAGTCAGGTTGGAGAAGTACTAGGACCGCCTGGCTCATGAGCCAGTAGAGAGATTTCATGTGACGACGATCGTTCGAAAATTTTGACTTTCCAGATTGGCAAGTACTGATGCCATATGTATGTGTTCATGTGCTTTGCCTGTGTTCTCATTTATATGCGCTACAATATTATTTAAGGACTCCACACCAACAAGCCAGCATTGCGACAACAGGTGCATGTAATGACTTAGCATTCACGCAAAAGAGAAGTGGATAAACTAGCTTTCCCAAAGCATACGCGCACATTAAAATGTTTGGTTTGGTTTGTTCAAGGCAAAATTGTTACAAAATTGCCTTGGGGGACACGACTAAACTCTGAGTAATTGCCTGACTGGGTCATGCCCCCCTGGTGCTATCACTCGTGACTATCCCTTAAACAGTAACAAAACGGAAACTTGGGCCAGTTGGTTGTACTTCATATTTACCGGCAGCGCAACCACACACACGGACAGAGAAAAGAAGCGAAACGGAAACGGTGTTTCCGTTTCGCTTCTTTTCTCTGTCCGTGTGTGTGGTTGCGCTGCCGGTAAATATGAAGTATCCCCTAAACAGCCTGGGCAACATCTTCATTGCATGAGTCTCAACCAACAACTTATACTGTAAAACCTCATTAATTCGAACTCGGTTATTTCGAAATCCCGCTTAATTCGAAGGGTTTCTGCGGTCCCGTATTTTGCAATGCAAATCTGAGTGGATATTTTGAAGCGGCGGTCAGCGCCAGCCCGGTTAATTTGAAAACTTTGGGTGCCATGTGCCCATTCCCGATCCCGGTTTCGCCACAACTCCGCGGAAGCGACGGCCATTAGGAGCCACAGGGCAATGCAGCGTAGCGATATTAATGAGTGACAGTTGAAGCAACCCAGCCTCGCTGGTGCTAGCGCAAAAAAAGTAATAAAGAAAAAAAAACGCGGTCTCATAGTCAGCTACGTGCGCCTGCGGAAAATAAGGCGTGCTTCACTGCAGCATAGCGGTGACATGCGGGTAGCATGTCGCATGCGTCTCACAACGTCAGCGCGTCATGATTTACCCATTCTTTTTGGGAAAAGAAAAGATAATAAAGGACGACCTGACGGAATTCATGATGTATGCGAACCTCCGACTGGCGGTTGCTCCGGCAATTTGCCCACTTGCACTGCTGGCGGAGTTCTTGCCTGTAACGCCCCCCTACTTCGAAAACTCAGTTCGAAAACTTCAATGATCATGTTTTCCAGCCAGAACAGATCGCGGATTCCATCACACTGGCCATTATCATATTCTTTATTTTACCAGAAAGAATGGGCGAATGGTCGCATCATGACGCACTGGCGCTGCGAGGAGCAGGTGACATGCTGCCCGCGTGTCACCACTGTGCTGCAGTGAAGCACACCTTCTTTTCCGCAGGCACACATTTCAGCTAACCACGAGACTTCTTTTCTTTTCTTTTTTTTTTTTTTTTTGTGCTGATAGCAGTGAGGCCTGCCGTTTTCCCGGGTTTGCGGCAAATATGGGACCGGGTATTGCTGGAAAACAACCCTTGGAGCCGCAAACTAGAAGGCCAAACGACCAACTCTGATTACTTTCAGTAATTCAAAGTTCCTTGCATGCCGCTTTTTGTACGTTTCGTTAATTCGAAAACCCGCTTAATTCGAAAGTTTTTCACAGTCCCAGTGACTTTGAACTAACGAGGTTTTACTGTACTACCATAAAATTCTGAGCAAGCACCCCCACCCGAGCAAATGCCCCCTCCAATTTCACTGCCAATTTCAAATTTCCGCATCACTCAGGCAAAGTTCCCCTTCCTCACCGCACCCTGGTCATGCACCATGTCCATGCAACATTGGCCTGCTTGAATACCATCCAATCCTGCTTGGCACCTAAAATTTGCCGTCAAATTTTGATTATTTTTTTTCCTGTACAATGATCACACCCGGAACTGGGCGCATGACACCCATGATGATACTGCGGGTCCCGGGAACAAAAGCATAGACTGTATTCCAAGATGGCACCTGCGACAACGTAGCCAGCAAAAGTAAGGCCTCCAAGATCTGTATTTGTTGCTTAGAGCTGTTGCATTGGCTCATCAGTGGAGGTGCTTCCATGCCATGCTTCCTGCGGTCTGATTGCATTGCCATTATGTTTCTTGTGTTTATGAGCTGTCGTAATGGGGCGTGTCATGAATGAGAGCGTGAAGACTTTGAGGAAGTTCACATGCACTTTTGACAACTATGCTGCCACCATCTTGAATCTTGGTGCCATTCCAAGAAAGCAACCATTCCTCCACTTTGACGGTAATTTTGACTTGCTGAGGAGACGTGCCTGCTCGGGATTTTAGGGTTTAGACTAGAGTACGAACGAACATTTGAATTTGGAGTGTTTTGTGAATCACTTCACAAAGACCAAGTGAGCAACTCAAGATCTGGGGACACAGATTTTATGATAGGCAATCTGCAAGCAAGCTCAATACACCATTATGTTAGTCGAGTAAAGCAAGTGCCAGTCAAGTATACAGCAGAGCACTGCTATGGGTTAGCACCGTGCATATAACAAACAAACTCACCTTCTGAAACGTTTGTCCTGTGAGCTCTTGGTCAATGTTCTTGAGCACATACAGGGTCTCGCCTCCTTCAAGCTTCTCTGAAAGAAGTAGGGAACTCGTCAGATTTCTCATCAAATCAATGTTTTGAAGATTGCCAACAGCATGCTTGTCATCATCATACGCCTCAAAATGTTTTCATTAGATTAGTGCGCTAAGTAAGCTGTTTCTTAACCATTGATTGCAATGAATTGTTGAGTACCTTAATCCCTCCGGACTCCTGATGACACCAAGATTATATTAACACCAGTGTTTAATACAAGTTCTTTATCCTCACCTAGACATTCACGTGAGGTTTCCTGAAGACCACTTGGCCATCCTTTGCATTAAGCAGCCTCATTTACACTTCCCCGCCCTTTTGGCTAGCACTAACTTATGCTCCAATGAACAGGTAATTCACAAGACATAACCAAAAGAAGTCTTAGTTTCAGAACCTTTGCTCCGAAATATCCAGGAATTTATATTTCTTATGAACATACAGTAAATCTCGCTAAACGGAATCTAGAGGAACCGGGAAAATATGCTCCATATAACGGGAGTTCAGTTTACCAAGATGAATAGCGTACGACGGTGAAATACAAAACCAACCTAATTTCAAGCAGTTTTTCTATAGAAGGGGCAATTCCTTTTAAACAACTTCCATTCACTGAGATTCTGCTTATACATACTATATGTTCATTTTCGCAGTCCATCACATTCTTAATACTGGCCACCTTAAAGGGACAGAAAAACGATTTTTCTCGTATTAGTAAATTACAATCTCGCAATGCCGAAAGCACCATTCTTGCCACGGTAAACAAGAAAATGTACAGAAAAAAATACAAGTGGTGACATCGCCTTGAACTCGCTGCACCAGCTCGCCGTGATATCACAGATTTTAATAGCATCTGCCAGGGCCTACATAATTGTCTGTCACTAAAAAATTATCTACATTCTGTTCTAAGGGACGCAAAGTCTTAGCATAGCAAGTTTCAGAAAATTTCATTGAACCAATGTGGCCAAAATACTCAACATGACGCTGAAATTCGAGACATAACACTGAATTTTGCCTGCTGAAATTTCAGCACGAAAGTCAGACCTGAAACTTTAGCTTTCATTTCCTCTTCTAATAATTAACCTATGATGACAAAATTGATGACAAGAGAGTTATGACAGAACCAGTTATCCGTCTAGACTGGTTTAAATGTACTGACAAACGGCCAGGACGTGTCACAAGAAACTTATGGAAGTGGAATGATTGTGAATTACAGAGATAAAAGTAAGCATTCTATTCGTCGTTTGAAGAGTATTTGTCTTCTTAAGTTGCGCTTGAAAGTCACAAAATCTGGCATGGCATTCAAACTGATGTATGTAGTCTGCTGTTCTTTAAGCACACCTCCATTCATGCTTAAAATTATAGTCTGCACATCACTATTAGGCAGTTGACGCAGAGAAGCAGCACTGCCTTTGTGGCAACTATTGGGACCATGTGAGCCGTGGTGCATGCGTGTGCAATGAACTGCAACACACTAAAGGCCGAACTATATGCAGCATTTCTGGTGACATTTTCCCGGCGTTGCGTTCCTCGGCATCGATGCTATTGGTGACGGTGGCCAAAACGTCCACCTCAGGACGGTCCAGACATCACCGGGGTCAGCGTCGGCGCCAGAAGCAGTTCGATGGATGCCGGACCAATCAGCGTCCGGCTGGCAGCGACTTCCGCTACGTAACAGCGTCGTCGCTGTAGCCAAAATGGCTGCCGCCCGCCTCGGATCTAACAAGTCGTCGCCGTGCACTGTGTGGCCCTCAACTTCTCAAATGATGCTTGTACTTGACTTAGGTTGTTCCCTAGAAGCTTCGACAGCAAAGCGCTCGTGATATCTTTGAACTCTTTTCGAGAGCCGTACTCAAGTTAATCGGTAGGCTTACTACGAATGAGTGTATTGGCCGAATACGTGGCCTCAAAGATGTGCGACAACTTCAAGCACAGAGGCCATATATTACGAGTGTGTGGTTCTTCTTAATGCCAAAAGCTGGCGCTACAAGTAAAAAAAAAATTTTTTTAAATAGACCTTTCGGCAGCACTGTGACTCGTTTTTTGCACCACAAAACTGCAAATAAGACATAAGGGCTATAATCAAGAATACATCTTGTTGGTCCATTGACGGAAACTGTACACTGCTTTACGAGGTGTCGGGTTCATTCCCTCTGGTCACACTGAGACGCTGAGCGGACGCTGGCCTTAACGCTCCTCATATGGTTTTCCGCCCTCTCTGACGGCGTTTATGCAACGACGCTGAGGGACGCAACGTCAGAAAACGCTGGCAAAAATGCTGTATATGTTTCGGCCTTAGCATGCACCACAATTGCGCTCACCTACCAGTGTTTGCAGCATTTCTACATTACCACTCCATGATTAGACACCCTGACTGGCAAGCTTTCTGTTGCACTATGGAAAACAGCTACAGTAAAACTTAGTTGCTAGTCTCGTTAACGTTTCTCTTTGGTGTCCCTTTAAGCTTTCCTATTTCCATGGAGCCCATGACACACATCCATACACTACCACGGAAAAAACCATGATGTTTAACCAGAGGAATTTCAGTTTTGAGGTTCACATATTTGTCTTTCATAATCTTTGAACGTCCACCCATTGCTATCTTTCCCAGTACTCTTCTTCACTACATTTCTTCTGAACAGCTACCATTTTTGTCTATTCTGGATACTAGGAAAGAGGTAGCTGCTTGAAACAAGTAGTGTGACTGCTGGACACATTCCGTGTTCAGTATGACCAAAGGCACTTCCACAGGCCTCTGCTTCTGTATGGCACTTTAGTAGCACAATGCAAAGTTACAAAAGCAATATCTTTCTTCTACAGTGAGCAGCATACAAGCGTACAAGGAATATGGAGAGCACAAACGACATTCTCCCTGTAAACATTCATTCAAATTATGGCACAATGACTTTGACATTACCAGATACAACGCTAAAGAATGGTTTACCCCACACTGCGACAACTCAATCATTTTATGCAATTAAACATTTCATTAAGTTTGTTTACCTATATAACCAAGTTTACATCTTTCATTATACTGTCTCCTATTCATGTTTATATTTTTGACAACCAGATATCATTTGGCTTTGTTTCGTTGCTATAGTGTGTGTGTGTGTGTGTTTTAACCCATGTTCACTGTTCTTCCATCCACCTCATCACATACTATTATTAACTGAGAGTCCCGCTGCAGCCTTTGACTATGGGACCCTCGTTTGTATATTACCTGCCCACGAAACCTCTATAAAACGTTTCATAGAGGTTTATAAAGGTTTTAAACATTTTAAAGACGTTTTATAGAGGTTTTGTGTTTCATGGGTGTATCCATTTCAATGTGTTCAAACAATCATAAAACTTCCAACTTCAATCATCGTCCATCTGCACACTGCTAACGAAACATTTTTCAATTCAGCATACTACGCAATACTGTTTACATGGCGCTTAGATTTTGACATTGTGCGGACACGAACAGAGCACGTAGTTTTCACACTCCCAGAGGTTTTTCTACACGACAAGCAAAAAACACAACATTTGACAATCGGTGCATGACTCGCAAGCAACCAGCTTTCCTACATCACATTTTTTTTTTTTTTTGGCCATAAAAGCACGTAATCACTCATCATGCATACCCTTACCGTAAGTAGCCTTGTTAATCTCTTCTCTGTTTGTTGTGCAGATAACGAATGGCTCCGAGGAGGCGATCCCATAGTGCTGTGAAAATGAGATACATTATACGGCACGTAAAGGCGCTCTACCAGTCCAGTCTTTTTAAGAGGGCAAGCAGCATGAAACCACAATGCAAGTAAAACAGCGAGACTGTCAAACGGTGTTACCAACACATAGCTAGATTGGCTTGCTAACGTGATCGCCGCTTCGTCGCACGTGATATTGTGTACACGAACCAAACGATCAGAAATGTGATAAAGTAGCGCAACCTACAACAGCAATAAGAAGGGCGCTATTCCAGCAAGGCCAGGACAGAGAAATTAGAAGCACTTAATTCTATTATATCTGATGCTGAAAGCGCTATCAGCATTAGGTAGTAAGCCTATTGCGGCATGTTGATTTTCACACATAGAAAAAAAAAAACTGTTAATACTATGCCGTAAAGATTACGACGGTTATGAGATAGGCACATTACGAGTCGTTCTGTCACGCCAATAAAAAAGCATGTCAGCATTTTGCTTTGACACAAGGATGAACAACACGCTATGTTCACAAGTCGGCTTGTCGATTAACGTCACAAGAGCTGAAACTCAAGAAGTTTGGGTATCTACCTTTATTATCCGTGTCCTTAGATCCAGGTAGTCATCCTTCGGCCCCACGGCAATCACAGACTCTGGTGTATTGCTTTTTCGGCGGTCGTAAACAAAAAACTGTTTATTTGCTGCGGCCATATTGTTTTCCACAGCTAACGTCCTCGTTGAAAAAAAAAATTAAAAAAAGGATACAGGGAACGACACTTTCCTAACTAAACGCCCCTTAATCCCTTCGGGAATGTAGCAAATACAGCAGGAAGAGGGTGCGTGTTTTCATTGCAAGGCGTCAACGAGCGCTAGAAGAAACTTACTTCGCTTGCAGCTATGATATTCCGACGAAATAAAAAACGACGCGTTCAGCAAGCGCCATCTACGATTTCGGGTCGCTTTCAACTTTGAGGCTTCGGATGGCTTTGGATCAATCTTCATGACAGAAGACATGGCTTACTACTTCAAGTCTTCAAGCAACGCTTCAAGTTACATGCATAGAGGAAGAATTAGCTTTTTTACCCCATGGTTACATCAACAGCTGATTCTTCTGAGTTCTACACGTTGATTCTACAATGCCTTATTCAACGGTCCAGTCGATGTGCTTTATTCCATGTCCCAGCGCTCAGCATGACCTGAAACATGAGTAAATGCTGACCGTGATGCTGACGTCGGTTCCCAATGCAAAGACCCCTCGTCATGGGCATGGTCATGGGCGTCGACAGGGTTTTGTCTGGCGTGAGGCTAGTGAGGCTTTTGTCTTGAGGGTGGGGGTGCAAAACCTTGTTACACCGCGCGGGGGTGAAGCGCTGGTGTGGCTTGGGCTTGGGTGGGCAGCAAGCAGAGCATGCGCTCCTTCCACACCCCCTCTCCCCTGCCGACACCCATGCATGCCCTCGCACCCCCTCGTACGCGCCCCTAAGTCTGACTACGCATTAGCGTGGGAAACAACCTTAATTAACCTGTACCTGATTCATCCGTATGAAAAATTTCTTCATATGGAGGTCATTCTTCCTATCGATCCAGCGGCTGTGGCTAGACCGTGGCCGTGGTGCCGATGATGATGATGATGGTGCGCGCGTGTGATCGTCAGCTACCAACGCCCGCGAAAGTGTTTTTGGTATAACGCCAGCCTTTTTTTTATATGTCTCTGACCCTAACCGAGCGATTTAATAAGTTCCAATTGATTCAATAGTAGCCATACCACAGCCGCGACAACCTTGTAGGGTTGAAGTGGTTGAAGGACGCACTGCTGTCACTTCTGGCACTGCGTTCAGGGCGACATACCAAATTTCAGCTGGTACCAGCTGTCGCAGTTGGCAAAGCCAGGCAAAGCTAGGCAAAACTAAGTCCATGGTAAGTACTTTTGTTATCGAAATTACGGCCTGTTCAGCCTCATCTTTTCGCACCAACAGTCCCGGAAGAGCGCAACATCTGGAGGCTACAAGCGCAAGCTCAGCGGCAAGCCAGAACCGAGCGAAGAACAGAAAAATGACATCAACGCGGCGTTCAACTTATTTGACCCCAGTGGCAGTGGGTTCATGGAAGCGAAGGACTTGAAGGCGAGTGCTCACTTCGACTAGACCCTTGCTACTAACAACGCGCTCGTTCGCGTCTTTGATACTATGCTAGAAATGTTATCACTTCTGCCACCAGTTCGCAATGCGGGCACTGGGTTTCGAGCCTAGAAAGGAGGAGGTCAAGAAGCTGCTCGCAGAGATAGACAAGCAAGAGACAGGTAATTCATTTCATCACAATTCATCTGGCCTGCATTGAAAGCATGCCAAGAACCTGCTGCTCAAGCCGGTACATTACAATATCGTTAGCCGGTTTTGTAGCGTAATTATAACAACCCCAACCCCAGATTTAGTGCACTAGTCAAAATGGCTGATTGGGCGAGTTGGTGATTCGTGTTACTTGAAATGCGAGCGCGAGGGACACTTGAAATGCGAGGGACACAAGAGGACGGGGCTTCCTGTCATCTTATGTCCCGATGTAGTTACGCGCTCGTATTTCAAATATCATTAGTACACCAATTCTGCCCATGCTTAAAAATGTAATTGCGGATGACGTAATCAAATATTTTATTGTGGTGCATACTGTGACGTGTTAAGGCGCCCGCTGAATGTACTTGCTTAAGTAGTGTACCTCTGTGTGATCTGTTTCTCCTGCTCCCAACATCTAGGCAAAATAGCTCGAGAAGACTTTATGAATGTAATGGCCACAAGATTGGCAGAGAAGGACATTAATGAAGAAATCATGAAAGCATTCCAGTTGTTTGATGAAGACAACACAGGCAAGATTTCCTTTAAGAACCTCAAGAGCGTTGCAAAACAGCTCTCTGAGAACCTGTCGGATGAAGAACTGCAGGTAAGAAAGAAGTAACCTACAGCTCAGTGCAAGGCATGTTTGCTTTTGAAGGATACATCAGAGATAACTACAGGCGAAAAAAAAAATGGATATTAATGTCCTAAACTGTGCTCGAACAATCAGATATGATACCAGTGTTTGCTATCAGTATCATATTCAATTATGGATTGAATTTCTTCATTGTGATTGGCTCCTTTTCACAACCTGCAAAGGGAGCCAATCAGTGTTGAGAAATTTTATCCCAATCGGGCTTAATTGTGATCAGCAGTGCGCCATGCAACATCGCTATAAGATCTGGCTTAATCTCAAGGCATAATCGTAGTATTGCACCTGGCTACTGTTTTCCATCTGCTGCACATGTAAACCATCTTCTCGACATTTGTGGCCTTCATCATCAGCCTATTTCCACTGCACGACAAAGGCCTGATCTCCAATTTACCCTGTCTTAAGCAAGCCGATTCATTTTACATCTGCGAGCTTCTTAATTTCGTCACTCCGTCTAACTTGCTGCCATCCTTGGTTGCATTCCTCATCCCTTGGTATCTATTCTGTTGCTCTAACTGTTCACCTGTTGTCTGTCTTGTGCGCTACGTGGCCGGCCCAAGTCCTTTCTTTAAACTCGAATATCAGGTTCCCCTGCTTGTTTTCTGACTCATTCTGCTACGTTCCAATCTCTTAATGTTACACCTATAATTTTTCTATTCCAATGCACACTGCATGTTCCTTAAAGTGATACTGAACAAAAATAAGAAAAACTGACAAAAACATAAAAATTCTACTTGGAAGACGTGACTGTTCCAGTAAACAGAGTTTATTTCACGTATTTTTGAACAGTTGGCTGTATTTTTGGAGGATTGTCAGCGCGCAGTGTTTCCACACCAGTGCGAGCCGTGACGTCACCGTAGCGGATGCAGGGTGTCCATTTTCCTGTACTCCACTTCTCCTTTACATCTCACTCTCCCCCCTCCACAAAGGCGCTGCCCACCATTTACCCCAGCCGGGAGCATTGTTCGTTGTGGTTCTAGAAACCGCAGTTGAGTGGGTTGAGAGACGCCGGTTACAGCTGGCATTGTTGGCATGCCCGTTCCCAGTGCATAAAATGTCACTTCCTCTAGTTGACGGTGCAGCGGCTAGATGCAGCAGTTTGTGAAAAACGCATTAAATTCATTAGTACATATAAAAACACATGCCCGAACATGCATAAAGTATGGTTGAATGACCCCCCCCCCCCCAAAAAAAAAAAAAAGAAAAAAAAATTTCTGGCTACGCTACTGGTTGTGTCTATCAATTTCAGCACCCAATCTTTCAATTTGGCTGAAAATCTTGGCGGCAGAAATTTTGTTCGATATACCTTTAACTTTTTTTCGAGTTTATTTGCCAAGCTTCAGCCCTATGCGTTAGATCTGACAGTATGTGATGATTGTACACATTTTTGCTTTAGGGACAGTGGCAAGTTGCCTGTCATCAATTCGGAATGCCTGCCATATGTCATCCACCCGTCCTTATGCTTAGCTGACCCTTTTTACGAGTAGGCTGCCCTCTTAGTAATTGACCAGATATTCATACTTTTGTGCAGACCTTAATTAAAGATTGGTTGCCATTCGTGAACTCTTGCTCTTTCGCCAGGCTTTTGAGCGTTATCTTTGTCATCAGCCTGTTCATATTTAGCCCTTCTTTAGCACTTTCCCATTTTAGGTCTTTGATCATTTTTTTGTAATTTTTCACCATCATTGCTGAAAAACACTGTCATCTGCAAATCATAGGTTTCTGAGATATTTGCCATTGCTCTTTATTCCTATTTTCTAGGCATGTGCAAATATTCGAGCACTTCGAATATTCGAAATGAACGAATAGACATATATAAACCACATGTAACCCCCTGTAAAGGTGGTTTCACTGCCGTGGAAGGGTGCTGTACCATGAATACACCTTTCAAGGGGAAATCCGTACTGCCGCGAAGCCCCACTTCAAGGTTAAATGAGCATAATACTCTCACATCGATTCATCATTTTTTAAGTTAAGCTCGTTATGCAGTCTTACATACTCTAAGTATAGTAAATTTTAAAACGTAACATATTTTACAAGTTATCACTTGCATTTTACCGAAAGTCAAATCCTGCTACTATTCAAAGTTGCTTCCACCCTTTGAACAAGAAAGAATGACAGTTGCGCATACCTTGTTTCAATTTTAAAAAATATTGTGCGGATTAGTTGGGTCATGACAAGTATACTCATTGTTCTTCATGATATGTGATATATACTATTCAAAATTATTCGACCAAATCACTATTCGCTTCGAACCTAAAATTTACTATTCGCACATGCCTGCTATTTTCTTACAATCGAGTCACTTGAATACTTCTTCTAAGCATGCTGTGAACATGGGAGAGGGGGGATCTCTTTGCCTGGCTTCTTTTGTGATCGTGATTTTTTTTGCTTTACTTGTGGGGAAGCAGGGTAGCTGTGAAATCTTTGTAGATGTTAGCTTTGGTATTCACATATGTCTCAAGCACTCCTTGGAGATGTAATGCCTTCCAAACTGCTGGTATCTTTGCTGCGTTGAATGCCTTTTAGCAGTCTATGAAAGCCATAAAAACGAGTTTGTCTTACTCAGCAGATTTGTCAATTACTTGCTTGATCATATGGTAATGATCTGTTGTAGTGTAACCTTTCCTGAAGCCAGCTCTATGTTGATTAAAGTAGTGTTTTTCTTATCCTATAGAATACAGTTGAACCCGTTTATAACGAACTCGAAAGTGTCGCGAAAAGTGGTCGTTATATCAGTAGTTCGTTGTATATGGACTCGCCCTTAAAAACGTGCGCTTAGCGGCCAAGCCGTTTTTTTTTTTTCTTTGCACTTTTATTAAAGTGCTAACAACCCCTTCGGTGACAAGCTAAGCCTTTTCGCGTCGTGAAGCGACGCCCGCTGCGTGCTCACGAGTGAATTAACCGCTTTTGCAATGAGCGGACACCATTTCACCGAAGCGCGGTACCGCGACGTGGAGCCGATCATCCCTGGCTAGTTGCGTGCAGCGCGTCGCCTACTCGGCTCGCGGAGTCACTGCCGGGCCGCTTGCTGTATGCCGTATCGTATGCGCGCGTTTGTACGTTCGTTCTTCATGCTTGCTTCACTCCGGACCGTGCACGGGTGTGGCGACTAGCCTCTTCGTTCAACGCGGCGAGAACAAGCATTTTGCAAGCAACGCGCACTCGACGTCTCCGCGATGCTCTCGCGGCCCTGCACGACGATGCGCGGCGCACTTGAGTTGTCACGTAGTCAAACACGCAGTATATGCTCGCTGTCAGTGCATCGACGTTTCTCGGTGCCCGCGCCGCTCAACAACAGCGAGCTGCTTTCGTTTCTACAAAGCGACGCGCACTTTAAAGCGGTCTCGCACGACGCGGCGGCGGCGAACTTGCGAACGGCAGGCAGCATGGCGCGCTCGTACCGCCGTCAATCCGCTGTGTACGGCGTACGCCACACGCGCAGCCGAGCGGATATCTACAGATAACTGTGATAAGTCGTAATGGCACGTTCATCGACGGCCGCCACCTCGCCTTCGCTCTTTTCTGATGCTTATCCGCGAAAGCATCGCCGCAATCTCGCGGAAGTCGTAATCACCGATCGACCGGTCTCTGCTGTTACCGAAAAGACGGACGACCTTTTTAGGCACATTGTGGCGTCGACGAGTTTAGGGACGCAGTGAACCTTTTTGCGATGGAAAGTTATCGCGGTTATCACTTCTTGCATTTATGCCTTCTTGCGTTCCAAGGCATTGTTTGGTTCATCGCAGACGGTCGTAGCTGCAGAGAACGGCGTCAGGATATGTTACCGTGCGAAAGCTGACCGCAAGGCTTCATGCTGCCTACTATTTTTTTTCTTCCTCACTGCCATTATGCCACTGAAGAAACGCCTGGAAAGTGAGCGACCTCGCTCGCAGCGTCCGAAATCTGCGTGTGGTGCTCGCCGATCTGGGATATCGTAGTCGCGAGCACCGTGGTCGCGAGTTAATGGAACGGGGCACGCGCGAGCGCGTTCCCCTGTCACGCTTTAGAAAGAATGTTTTAACTTTTTTTCGCTTCGTATGCGCCATATTTTTACCGCGACCGTGTCTGAAGTGTTCGTTGTAAAAGTAGGAGGCTTTGAAAAATGGTCGCTATATGTGGAAGCAGCTTCAATGGTTAGCATAGGAAAATCGTAAGTGCACCGAAATATGGTCGTTATAGCCGATAGATCGTTATATGTGGGATCGTTATAAGTGGGTTCGACTGTATTACCTTCATATTTGTGTAATACTCAGAGTAAGCTGATGGGTCTATAATTCTTCAACTCTTTTATGTCTCCTTTCTTCTGTAGCAATATTGCATTGGAATTTTTCCAACTCACCGGTACTTCTGTGGTCTTGAGACATTCTGTGTTGAGTCTCGTGTTGAGGCTCGCAATTTTTTAAAGTATAAATTTCCCTCCATCTTTGATGAGATCAGCTGGTAAGCCATCTTCTTCAGCTGCCTTTCCACGAGAAATGTCTCTTGTAGCCTTCCTAACCAGGTCTATAGTAACATATGTAACTATGTTGTCCTGTTCAGCTTTGATTTCACTTAACCCCTTAACTGCTTTGGACGAGCAGAGCTCGTCCTGCCCAAACTGTCCCCAAAGTGCTTTGGACAAGCAGAGCTCGTCCTAGCGGAATAGGTACTCCCCTCTAGCGTTCAGGACAAGAGGCACTCTTCTACAGCTTAGATTGCGTGTAATCCACCAGATGGCAGCATTTACTTGACAATTTATTTTTCTCCTGCGGAAAAAGCGCGGTTTTTGTATGAAAAGATGGCTTGCGGTGGCGGCCACCCATGCGTAGCTGGCTCGTCAACCCGAAAAAGAAGCTTTTCATTTTCGTCATCTTCGAGTGATGATGATTCGGATACAGATGTTTATCGTGTGTCGGGAAGTGAAGACAGCGATGGCGCTGAATTGAGCATCTCCTCTGGTGATGATGAAAACAGCTCGGAAGCGAGCATCGCGAGTGCTCGCCAGTGGATCCTGCTTGATGTGGACAATCCTCCTGTGAAGCCTCCTCGCTTTCCATTCTTGGCCAGTCCAGGCAAGACTTTCAACTTGTCATCGCCAGGTGACCTTATGGAACATATTCAGCAGTTTCTTCAAAAGTGCTTCATTTGCTCTCGGAAGCAATGAGAAAACGGGAAAAAGTTCAGAAAGGAAACTCCCTTTTGGTGCAGGAGCTGCAACAGGCCCAATTGCGTTATTCCGTGTTTTGATTTGACTAAGTATGTCGTACAAATATTTTTTCAACATCGACTAGCTACTTTTTAGTACAATCAGATTCGAAATCGGCAATAAAAAAAATAGGCACTTTTGGTTGGGAAATTTTCAAAAAAATAAAGCACTTAAGGGGTTAGTAAGTTTGGATGACTTATCTGCATGCTATGCAGTTCAGAATAGGTGTATTCTGCCACCTTCAGTATGCCACTGAATTTGCTGATAGCATTACCCTGCTTCTCTTTTAGTGCGTGCATTTTGGCTCTTCTCATGCAAGAGCTGCCTTTTAGCTGTTTGGATGCTGCCACCTTTTTTCACTGCTGCCTTCATCTCTTTGACGTTATAATTTTCTGTCACTGACTTGCTTCTTGTTGATCAGCTTTGTTTGCTCAGTTTTGACTGTAACAAATGCTGCTACACCAGAGTTCTTCAATCACACGAGTTGCGAAACGCACCATAGTCTCCAACGGAATTCGGACATCGCCAATGGCCATGAATGCATTGAAATGCAGACACGCCTTTGGTCAAAATCGCAGAGGTCTGCTGAGTGTAGCACCACCTGTACATGAAAAAAACAAGCTAATAAATGGCACTTTTTGTGTATTGCATTGCAAAAGCCTGCTCCCAGCTGATGCAAGTTTGCCATCCTCTGCAAATTTGTCCATGGGCATGTTCAGATTTCGGACTGGAGTTTCGCAACTGGTACGATTGAAGAACTCTGGCTACAGCATTCCATTACTTCATTGAGAGCTGAATATAGTAGGTGCAGCGCGACAAGAGTCGGAAGGAACAACGGAGACAGGAAAGAGCGCCGTCTCTTTCCGTCTCTGTTGTTCCTTCCTACTCGTGTCGTGCTGCACCACTATATTCAGCATGAACCACCTCGCCCAAATCAAGCTTTTGTTTCATTGAGAGGCTCTTTTGAGTACCCCTAACCTGTTGATTTCGTCACTCTTCATGCAGGAGATGATAAATGAGGCTGACAGGGATGGAGATGGTGAAGTTAACCAGGAGGAGTTTCTTCGAATCATGAAGAAAACTTGCTTATATTAAATTGACATGTGACCATAAAACTTAGGAAACACTAGCAATTGTGG
Source organism: Rhipicephalus sanguineus (assembly GCF_013339695.2). Classification (NCBI taxonomy): domain Eukaryota; kingdom Metazoa; phylum Arthropoda; class Arachnida; order Ixodida; family Ixodidae; genus Rhipicephalus; species Rhipicephalus sanguineus. The sequence continues at coordinate 164,761,194 of NC_051181.1, read as the reverse complement.
ACAAAAGGGAGATGCAGACAAAACAATGACTGGCAGTGTCATCTACACCTCCTTGTTTGCTGGTGCTAAATTGTTTTCCATGTGTACATACCAACACATCCATCATACATATAATGTGTTAGATATCAAGTGATGAAAACTATGACAAAGACAAATGGAAAGGCACATAACGATGTTGTGAATATTAAGGCATAATTTAACTTCACTGGCATTCCACAGAATGATGTACAGTGCACAGCTTTGAAATGATCCATTAGTATTTCTTAAAGTATCTGGTGGTTTCTACATATAACTATTGTCTGAGAGAGCTGCAGATGGCATGTGAAGAAAAAAAAAGAGAGAGAGTTGCAAATAGCTCAAGCGTAGTACAGAACCCAGACTATGGTGAGCTGGCGCTCAAAGCGTCATCTTTTACAGTTGCCTAGCGTGATGCCAAATTTTGAAGCACACATAAACACAGTGTCAAACTGTGCAATTAAAGCAACAGTTCTGATTTCAGATTAGTGATGCTAGATTGTCTTCGATCATTCACAATCATAAAATGCTCACTTCTGGGTGGCTTTAAATCTGGGCGTGAGGTATGGGTATACAAGGTGACCTGTAACGTATAATAAAAGCTATCATGTCTTTTTTTTTTATTATTGCGAGATTGAGACAGATGGAATTTGTAGCTAGTTTTCAGGCACCTGGCTGAAACTTTTTTTGTACCTGGTACTGCCATTAACTGTGAAAATAATGATAAATTTGGAAATCTTTGTTGCACGCAAAGCCTTGCTGTACTTGGCATGCATTTATAACAGCTTGCATTGATTTGTTGTGCCCTGAGGGGCTATTCAATAAAGAAATGAGAAAAACTTTTCAATTTGTGTACTTCTTGAACACTTCAGCATCTGTGAAGTTTCTTCTTGGCCTAGCTGATACAATCGTTGGAATGTAAGCAGCATGCACAAATTTATTTAAACATACTGCCAATCCCAAGAAGGGATAATTGCAGGGATGGCAAGAATTTACAATACAGAAATTCAATAAAAGAGCGAAATTATACAGGCACACTAATTTTTGAAACTGTAGGAAAGTAACACAATGTTGTTTTTCATAAAAAACATGCAACATTACAGACTCGAAGAAATGGCCATTGGAAACCAAGAATACCCAAAACGTGGGGGCTGCAATACAGTATACAGTCGAACCCACTTATAACGATCCCAGATATAACGATCTGTCGGTTATAACGACCATATTTCGATGCACTTACGATTTTCTTATGCTACCCATTGAAATTGCGTCCATATATAGCGAACATTTTTCAAAGCCTCCTACTTTTACAACGAACACTTCAGACACGGTCGCGGTAAAAATATGGCGTATACGAAGCGAAAAAAAGTTAAATTAGGCCTTCTAAAGCATGAGAGGCGCGCGCTTCGCGCGTACCCCGGTCCAGTTTACTCGTGACGAAGATACCCGAGATCGGCGAGCACCGCACGCGCTGCTTTCGGACGCTACGAGCGAGGTCGCTCGCTTTCCAGTCGTTTCGTCAGTGGCAGATAAAAAGAAAAAAGAAAGCAAGAAAGAAAAATGATAGGCAGCATGAAGCCTTGCAGTCAGCTTTCGCATGGCAACCGCCGTTCTCTGCAGCTACGACCGCCTACGATGAACCTATGCCTTGGAACGCAAGAAGCCATAAAATGCAATAAGCGATGACCGCGATAACTTTTCGGCGCTTAAATGTTCACTGCGTCGACGTCACAATATGCCGCGAAATGTCTTTCTTTTCGGCAACGGTAGAGACCGGCCGATCAGTGATAACGACTTCCGCGCGACTGCGGCGATTCCTTCAGGATAAGCATCAGAAGAGAGCGAAGGCGATGTGGCGGCCGGCGATGAATGTGCCATTATGATTTATCGCCGACAACCTTATCACAGTCATCTGCAGCTATCGGCTCGGCTGCACGTGTGGCGTAAACTGTTCGGGGTGACGGCGGTACAAGCAGTACAAGCGCGCGATGCCATTGCCGTTCGAAAGTTCGCCGCCGCCGCGCCGTGCGAGATAAAGTGCGCGTCGCTTCGTGTAAACGAAACTAGCTCGCTGGTGTTGAGCGACACAGGCACCGAAAAACGTTGATGCATTGGGCGGCAACCCAAGCGCGCCGCGCCTGTCGTGCAGGGCCGTCAGAGCATCGCGGAGACGTAAAGTGCGCGTTGCTTGCAAAATGCTTGTCTTCGCCCCGTTGAACGAACAGGCCGCTCGCCGCACCCGTGCATGGTCCGAAGTGAAGCGGGCACAAAGAGCGCACAAATGCGCGTACAAATGCAAGCGGCCGGGCAGTGATGGCGTGAGCCGAGTAGGCGACGCGCTGCACACAACTAGCCAGGGATGATCGGCTCCACGTAGCGGTGCCGCGGTTCATTGAAACGGTGTCGGTTCACTGCAAAGTCGGTTTAATTCACTCGTGCACGCAGCGGGCCTCGCTTCACAACGCGAAAAGGCCTAACTTCTCACCGGAGGAGTTGTTAGCATTTTTCAATAAAAATGCGCAGAAAAAAAAAAAGCGGCTTGGTCGCTAAATGCATGTTTTTGAGGGCGAGTCCATTTACAACGAACTACTGTTATAACGACCAGTTTTCGCGGCACTTCCGAGTTCGTTATAAACGGGTTCGACTGTAATAGGTTAGATTTTTTTTAATATACGTGGTACACAATTTGTACAAAGGAAAAAATTATTGAAAAGAAACTACGATAATAAGGATTAGTAGTATTTGTATTTTTTTATTTTCGATACTTCAAAGGCCCCAGCTGGGGTATTACATGAGGGATGGGTATTAATTGCAGCGAAGAAGTGATTCGAGAGGAGCCTTGAATTTATGCGGGTCGGAGTGGTGCACGGCAGTTACACAATGCAATAAGGCCAAAGAGTCATACTTGCGACTCGATTATGTGAAACTCATAAGATTTCAAAAAAGCTTCTAACGTTGGACTAAGGACAATATGAGAGGGTAGGTTGTTCCATTCTGTAGTTGCGAGTGGAAAGAATGAAAACCTGAAACATTTGGTACTAAAACGGTACTTTTGTAGTGTTTGGGGATGTTTACGCCGGGTCTGTCATGTTTCAGGTTTGAACAGGTAGCGGGAGCTATCTATAGACGGCTTCTTATGTATTAGCTGGTAAATTACTTTCAGACGAGCTAGTTTGGAACGATTTTATAGAGTGAGTAGTCCGGCTCTGTTAATTAGTTGAGATGGTGAGGCAGTTAGGTTATACTCGTAAATAAATCTGATTGCCTTTCTCTGCACTTTCTCTAACATTATTAGTTTATTAGTATATGGAAACCAGGAGACATTAGGATAGGTCGAACAAGTGTAGTATACACCAGAAGATTAGTTTCAGGTGTAGTATGACGGAGGCGCCTTCAAAGAAAGACAAGTCTTTTTAAAGCTTTTGACGTTATAACATTAACATGAGAGTTCCACCTGAGGTTATCTGATACAGTATTACCAGGCTGAGATACTTATAATCATTAGCCGTTGTTAACGGAGTGTTGTCCACCGAGTACGGGTATACAGAGGCATTTCGTTTTCTAGTAATACGCATGACAGCTGATTTGCTAACATTAAGAGTCATTTGCCAGTTATAACACCAGTCTGTTATTGATTTCGCAACAGCAAAATCGGAGACAAATGCAACAGCAAAAGGAGATAGACACACCCGTGTTCATTTTGGCTTTTCCTTTTACACTACTTATTCGTTAACACCTGTGCCAACACCATGAAAGCTACACATTTGTGAAAAAGACACTAAATGAGCAGTTTGTGAAAAATTGTGCTTTTGATGCTGCAGCCAGACTAAGGCAGCATTAGAAATGTTCCTCTTGCATATTATTCTCAATTCCAGCATTGTGTGGTCAATCTCTCAACTACATCAGCAGTTGAGCCTTCGTTTGTGTAATGTCGTTGCATTATTTCTCGACGATGTGTTTGTGGCCTTGCCTCTGTAAAATTACGCAGCTTGGTCATGAATCCTTCACAGTGTCGTTATCCATAGTGGTCAATCTCTCAACTACATCAGCAGTTGAGCCTTCGTTTGTGTAATGTCGTTGCATTATTTCTCGACGATGTGTTTGTGGCCTTGCCTCTGTAAAATTACGCAGCTTGGTCATGAATCCTTCACAGTGTCGTTATCCATAGTGGTCAATCTCTCAACTACATCAGCAGTTGAGCCTTCGTTTGTGTAATGTTGCATTATTTCTCGACGATGTGTTTGTGGCCTTGCCTTTGTAAAATTACACAGCTTGGCTCAAGAATCCTTCACAGTGTCGTTATCCATAAATTCTATAGGGGACAAAAGTATGCAGGACATGTTACAGTGATGTTTACAGGACATGTTTACAGTGATGTAAATACAGCAATTTAAAAGCTAATGATTAAAATTTAGTTGGGAAAACAAATACTCTTCAGGTTGCTATTAACAACATGCACTTCATTTCATGCACATGGAAGGTTTCTGTCCTTTTTTTCTAATACTACACTATAACCTCATTATGACAAAATCGTGCTTGACACAAGAATAACTTCGTTATAACCGAAAATTCGTTATAAACGTTCATCCATGACACTGTATCTATGGCAAGACTATTTTTCATTTACTTCGTTATAACCGATAATACGGTATATCAGTGTGCGTTATATCGAGGTTTGAGTGTAGATACACAATAGCTGGCACGCCCTGTATATGGCCTCCTTGGCTGTACTTGACCCTTATGACATAAGTTTCATAAATAATCATCATGTGCAACATCTTTCTTCACATAAATGTCACATATTCTATACTCGGCGACAACTTATCTTGACAGTGGAGCGAAGGCTACGGAGGCGGGGCTTCCGCACATTCGTGTTGCTCCGCAAGTAGTACGGCAGCTTGCGGCTGATTTCGGTTTTGCTCCTGTTAACGCGTTAAGAAATTTATATACACAAAAAGTGTGAATGCGTGAAACATTTCGATTGTTCAGTGTACATTTTAGTGTCACATTACGAGTGTATTTTTCTTGGAAAACTAAACAGCACGTTTGCGGCTGCACACCAAGCCGCACACTGACCCACTACGTCATGGACGCCATGTTTACTTTGGAAAACGGGCGTGCTAAAAAGGTGGTGCTGTTTAAGAAATGGAAAGCATTCTTGCAATGTGAATAACTGCATTTTACCTACAACTTCTAGCAACTGCTCGAGTCTCATAATAAATGAAGCAGCATTTATTTCAGCAAGGCAAATGGTAAAATTATCAGCAACTTAAGTACTGTTTTTTGGCGCGGTAAAAGGCATGCGCTTCAGTTCTGTAGCTTCCACAGTGCTGTCAAGAGAAGTTCTTGCCGAGTATATTAACCAAGCCAGTGACTATACTTTTCTGGAAAGTGAAGCGCTTGTGGACACGGACTACAGGAAGGCACACGGACACACAGACGAAAGCGCTTCCAGAATTGCTAGAAACGCTTCCATCTGTGTGCCTTCCAGTAGTCCACGTTCACTAGCGCTACACTTTTCAGAATAAACTTCCAACTCGCCCAAGAAACAGCACTCATATTTTTCTTTATCAAGGATCGAAAAGTGCTCCTGCTTGTCTATATGCAACACAGTTGGACGTTGGTCTCTGTTTAGAGAGGATGCAGAGTTTTGGGTGTCTTGCACGGCATCTGACAAATATGCATTCACTATGCATGAAAATGTGCATAAGCTTCAAAGCAACTTTGTTAAATTGAAGCGTTAGCTTGTCATTCAGCGAACAGTGGCTGCCATTGGTAGAGGCAGGCTACCACTCTACATTTTGCGTTTTAAGGAGTGTTACAGTCTTGCTGTATGCAACAGCATGCCTGTACCGTTTAGATCTCGGGAAACCTTAGAAATACAGAGTTGAACAACATCATGATGTTTCAACGTTTGTGAATCTTTTTATACTGTGTCATTGGCAAGTTTCTTTACCTGCTGGATGTTATTGCTTGTCAGAAATGGTATGTGACAAAGACATGTTCTGATGACTGTTCAGGCATTCCACTAAATGCAGCAACACATTTTAGGAATGCTTGGCAGTTTATTTGCAGACAAAAAAGAAAAAAAAAAACGTTGGCTCTATAAATGCAGCTGCAAGCTGCTCTGTACAATGGAACCATGCTGTCCTCCAGAAGTTTGTCACTTTATGAATGGGAGACCCATCTGCAATAAACAAAGGTAGCTAATTTAAGTGACATAATACTTAAAATAAAAACATGTACAAGAAGCAAAAAACAATGCCTTTTTGTTCTTTGGGGTATAAAATGCAGAAAAGCAAAGTGTATCCAACTGAAGTGCATGTAACAATGAACTTTCGTATTGGGGGGACATGTGGCCAAACATAAAGATACTTGTTTATTTTCTCCTGCTGATTTCGAATATGCAACATTTTTTTCTCACAAATTTTACCAGCGCAAAAAGATGGAACACCCAGGGATCGAGACACACACACACACACACAGCGCTGTGTGTCTTGATCCCTAGGAGTTCTGTCTTTTTGTGCCGGTAAAATTCGTCATAAACATGAACCAACTCACCCAAGCAGCACTTTTAGCTCAGTTAATCTTTTTTCTCGGTCAATTAATTCAGGAAATAGATGAAGCTGCCACTATTGCTTCTAGAGACGGGGAAAAAAAACCTGCTCCGCAGAAAGCAAATATTGTGTATTTGGACATTAGAACATGTAATGCACAGTGCTGCAAGCCGTTTTTAAATCATAATTAGCCATCCTTCAAATAATCAAAGTTTAATTTTTCTACAATTGCTGTCGAAGTTTAAGATATATGTGCAGAAAATAAAAATTCTGCTCCTGGCACCATGAGCTATACAGGCTGGGCTTAATGTTAAAAAAGTATTACAGCTCTAGCTGTACTAGACATACTGAAGGTTAAAGGCACGTTTGCTTATCGTAAATGTGCCACAATACCATGTGATCATAAGCGTGAAGGACAAGCTTCCAAAAGAAAAATACCCTGGTGCCGTGTACAATACAGTGAACTCCCGTTAAGACGAACTCGGTTAAGACGAATTCTCGCTTATACCGAACAACACGGGACCATTTGTTTGGTTTCCCATAGACTCAATGCAAAAAAAATTCGCTTAAGACGAACTGCCCAACTGCACTCTTCTGTTAAGACGAACTTTCGCGGTGACCAACAACGCTAGCGATCCTGCGAAACGAACACTGCAGTCTTGGTGGGGGCATTCAGGCGACCCAGAAAAAGCAAAAAAGATGAAAAAAAAAAGCGCTTCCTGTAGCAAAGATGGACGCCAAGGGCGCGAGAAAAATGAAGAACACCGGTCAGCGGATAAAGCCGGTATCCCCCCTCACCCCGAGCCTGAATACAGTAACTCTAGGTGGGGGAGGTGTGGGCTTTATCAGCAAAGAAAGCAACAAAAAGAGTGGGGGATTTACAACTTGGACCCCCAAGCCATTGTGTCCTTTTGTATTCCCCCCGTTCTCTGGTTTCCCAGCTGGAATACAAAGGAGAACTGAAGAACACAAGAGCTTGGGGCCCCTCCACCTTGGTCTGAGGGGCAAACGCAAGGGGAGTGGGGAAAAAAAAAGAAAGCGACAACAGGAACAAAAATGGTCTGTGCATTACAATCGAGTACGAAACCGAAACCACAATCGATCGCAGCGCACTCCCGTCAGAGGGGTAAGGTGCATTGTCATCACCATCACACAATGGCGGCCGAGCACATTTTGTGGTTGGTTCGCGTTGGTTCGCGTAGGACCTGTGTGCGTTGTATCTGTTCCCAGTGAAGTGCAAATTGTGATAAGCCATTTTGATTATGGAAGCGCACGACAGGGGAAGGCTATTTTGCACAGTGAATATAGGTGCGTTATCTTTTTCGTGGCGAGGCTTGTGACCGTGAGTAGCCCGATGGGGATATCTTCAGCTGCACGTCGATCAGGAAAAGTTACTACGGGCCGAAAACGGGAAAATATCCGGACCTCGAAGAAAACCTCGCAGATTTTCTTAAGCAACTCAGCGTATAATGACTTTCTCAAGGCAACAGCACGCGAATGAGGCGTATCCAGAAGAGATCTTAGAGCCAGCAAAACAGGCTCACAGAAGAAAACGAACTGCCAGGACAATAAATTTTACATTCTTTGAAGGAAAATTGTGCTTGTCTCTAATTTTTTTTCTAATCGGCAACATAGGAGCGTGTTACAGTTTTATCATTAAAATGTGGTAGCAAACATCTTCACCAGCATTTTTATTTTTGAACACGCGAAATCGGGTGCTCGTAAGATTTGTCTAAATACTCTGCTTGAAGGCATAGTTTTTATCTAGATGAGCCAAATAAATACTTTTTCTTGTCTTTTTGCCCCATTGTAAGTCTACTCCATTCAGTGTTTTCAAGTAACATATTTGGATGCACTTGGCATGTTAGCATGTCTCTTTTTGAGGGCACTTCTGATAAGACGAACTCCTGATAAGACGAACAGATGACCGCGGTCCCTTCGAGTTCGTCTTAACGGGAGTCTACTGTATTCCTTGTGCAGACTGTTGTCACACTTACGTCAGCGAGACTGGCAATCTCCAATGGCGCATGAAGGAGTACTTATAATGTGAAAGAGAATGTGTCTTTTAATGTTCTTGCTGTACATTCTGCATGAAAGGGACGCGATACTGACCGGGCCAGTGCACATGTGCTAGCTACTGAAAGAAACCTAACCTTGCATCTTCATCTCGAGTCTTTACTAATTTTATCTACCGACACCACGCTGAACGCACCGACGGGAGCCTTCCTTTTATTTATGCATGCCATTTACGCCCTCTGTTTGCGCACACATATTGATCCCCCTTCTTTTGCCAGTGCTTCACTGTGAACAGGGCACCCATATGGGAGCTGACACATCTGTAGTTTTAAAATTCTTTTTGTGGTTGCTTGGCATCTTCCTTTACCTTTGAACATCCTCTTGGATACGTCCCCCAGTACAGCAACTATATGATAATGCTTCTCCGCTATGCTAAATAAGCAAAATGCTAGCCATCTTGTGCACAATTAGGCAGTAGAGATTTCTCAGTTCATATCTAATAAAGCAGCGCACTGGAAATTGATCCTTTTGTCCTCATATTCACAATGCTGTCTTATTAGCCATTAACCAATATTATCGCAAATTTCTATCCACTTTCAGTGCGATTTCTCTACGTCTTTCAATGCGTTCCTAATTACTTTAGCTGTATACAGTTGCCGAGCGACTTTCCAGACCTGGCAGGGACTGCAGAATAGTCCGAAAAAGTAAAGACATGAAAATGAAGTTTATTTGGACTAGAGCAGCCTAAAAAGATCTCCAATAATGCCCTGCTTCATTCTACGCTTTGGGACGAGCAGATTTGGTTTTATATGGGATACAGTAACATTGTCAACGCGTTGGTGATCGCTGCCACCGACTGTTGCAGGCAGCACAGTATGTGGCTCCATGGCACCAAGCAAACAAAATTTGATGCCGGTCACAAAAGAGACGCACGCAACGTCTCGTCTGGTTGGTTGGATTTAACAATGCAGTCTGGGGTTCTTTAACCTGCACTGAAATCACACAGTACGCACGCCTCCAGCATTTCGCCTACATTAGAACTTCGTTAATGCGTACGTGCCAGGAACACCGCATAACTACGTACTAAACGGTAGTACGCATTAAGAGGTATTCAGACGGGGGAGGAATGCTCAGGGGAGACGGGGGGATTGTGTATCACGTGACCGCGACGTCACGGATTAGCGAGTGGGCGTGACCCCCCCGCGCCTCCTCGGAGGAGACGGGGACGTTTTCCCCGAAAGGACAAACGATCCCCCTGCGGTGGGGGATGTGGCGGAATTTCGGGCTCTTGTTTGGCCACATTGTTGCACTTGCTCCTGCAGAGAGCGGCAGTGGGTGTCCAGTCTGCAGCTGGATGGTCGTCTGCAGCTCGTCGTCAGCAGCTCGTCAAACGGGTGGTGCAAGCCACCAGAGTAGTCTAGTAACACTGGTCTCCCCCTCCGTTCGCCTCGTCCGTGTGAGTGGGGGGCATTTGTGGAGACTTCTCCTCGCGAGCTGACGTCAGTAGGCTCCGCCTTTACCCCCCGAGCATTTCTCCCCCGTCTGAATACCCCTTTAACCACCAAGTAAAAATTTGCATTTCCTCGCGTATGCCATCGCCGCCAGCAAAGAAATATATACAGTGCCACAGCAAATATTGCCTAAAGTACCCATTGCAAAGCCTTTTCTTTCTCTTTGCCAAAGTGGAGAAAAGATTCTGGTACTCTCGCACGACCGTCCGATAGCGCGCGGTGGCGACGCCAAGGAGCATTTCAAAACTATTACAGGGTCCGGTATACGCAGTGACTGACATAGCGACAGAACGGACAGTGTCGGCTTTCCGCGATATATGTGCATGCTTCTGTTCCGCGATCTGCTCCTAAACGAAAACTGACGCGCTCCAGCGAAACGCGGTACGGCTGCGTGGAGCCGATCATCTCCTGGCTATTTGCATGCAGCGCGTCGCCTTCTCGGCTCACGCCGTCACTGCTGGGCCGCTTGCTGTACTGCACGCGCGCATTTGTCGTGGGAGTGTTCTTCGTACGCACTTCGCTCCAGACCGTGCACAGATACACCGAGTAGCTCAATCGGTTAACGCGGCGATGACGAACTTCCTGCAAGCGATGCGCACTTCGCAACGCTCTAGCAGTCCTCAGTGGACGGAATCGCGTTTGGGTGGTCGCCCAATAAAAGCATGCAGTATACTTGTCAAGATGTACTTTTGGGCTAGTTGGTTCATAATCGCAGTAGAACAGCGCCGGCGAAAACAACAGACCAGACGAGGAGACGGATACGTAACACAAGGCGCTGCTTCCATGTCCGGTCGAAGGTGGGACGTGGCCAAAAAGAGCCATGACTTCAGGAGGAAGAACCTTTTGTCTCATGCAAAAGCCCATCTGTCTTCCACGACAGTAGGCAACCACGACCAGTGAAGCGAAATAGGTCGGGTTGAAAGAAGCACATGTAGAGAAAGGGCCCAGAAAACGAGAGACGTAACTTGTCAAGATGTACTTTTGGGTAGTTGGTTCATAATTGCAGTAGAATAGTGCCGGCGAAAACAACAGACCAGACGAGGAGAAGGACACGTAATACAAGGCGCTTGCTTCCATGTGTTGTGTTACGTGTCCTTCCCCTCGTCTGGTCTGTTGTTTTTGCCGGCGCTGTTCTAATGCGTGCAGTATACTTATAACAGCGCTACACTTGCTGTGCCGTACACTTGCGTTTAGCGTGATAGCCTCAATGCAAAGAGGTTTCGCGTCGCCCGCGACCAGCAACGCTCAACTCCGCAACAGCGAGCTGCTTTCGTTTTTACAAAGCAGCGCGCGCTTGAACACGGCCCCGCACAACAACGTGGCAGGGATCGGCGGCCCAGTGCATGCAGGTGGTCGCCTATTAAAGGCGTGCAGTAGGCTTAGAGTAGCGCTGCGCCGCACGCATGCCCGAGCAGATACCTGAAGATACCTACGTGCTGGCGCGTTCGTCGGTGGCCGCCGCCTCACCTTCGTTCTTTTCCGATGCTTACCCGCAAAGGCATCGCCGCAATTGTGCGGAAGTCGGAATCAGTGATCAACCAATCTACGCACTTCTCGAAAAGACGGAAAACATTTGGCGACACATTATGGCGTCCGGAAGTTTAGCGGCGCAGCAAAATTTTATGCCACAAAAAGTTATCGCGGTACGCAGGGTACGCACTAACCAGTAGGTGTAGGACGAAGCACTACGGCTTAAGCGGTCAGCGAATGCATTAGGCTCTATGAGACTCGGTCGGGGATTCGTCGCAACTACGTTTTAACCGTTAGTACGCTTAAAGCGGGTACGTATTAACGAGGTTTGACTGTACATCGAAACGCAATGGTCCCAGCCGCAATCGAACCCGCATGTTTCAGGTCAGTAGCCGAGCACCGTAACCACTGAGCAATGGCAGAGAATATGTGATGCACACGACAGCTCAATTCACTTGACACACCACCAACACGAGCTACACGACCACATGTGGAATGACAACCGGAAAAACAAATGCATTAAAAAAACCTACCAGAGTACTAATGATGACAATAAGGCTGACTGAAAAAGAAAAGCTGCGCCCCTAGAGCGTTCTGTCAGCCAAGGAAGAGCAGGCATGGCGTCCGAAACTGGAAGATTCTTAGAGGTAACACAACTGGCCACTGGAAGCCAAACTTGACCAAGCCAGCAAAAAATCCAACATGGCGTCTTTTAAAATCAAGCAGTATGGCTCAAGACGAGTGATTTAGTCCGAAAAATCAAACTTTAGAGCATAAATTCGTCCGAAAAATCAGTCGCGAAAATGTATTGGTGCTATAGGAACCCTGACAGTGCATTTATGAAGTCTGAAGTATCCATCAAATCCGAATTTTTTTAGTCCGAAAAATCCGTTGGCAGCCGTATACTTCTTTTTCTGCATCTACCTCAACTGGAATGTTGTTCTACCTTACCTTGGCTAGTGAAGGCACCTGTGAATCAACCTTTGAGGCTGGCTACAGCTTTCTGTGCTGCATCTTCCAAGTCTGCAGCGGTGGTGATGGGCAATCCACTGGAGCTCAAGATTCTCCTTGCCTCTTCAACATTGGTTCCTGTAAAAGTGATTTTAGGTTGTTTTACCAGCATTCCAAACACAAGTGTTCTAAAAGGAAGACGACTGTGCAGAAATGTTAAAGGGACCGACGACAGGCCAGAACGTGTGATTAGATCCTGGTAGAAATGAAAAGACCGTGAAATATAGCGACTAATTACAGCATCCTTCTTGCGTTGTCCTCGTATGTCATGCAGCCTAGCGGAAGAGGCTTGAAGCTGGATTATGAAGTCAGTCACTTGACCGACTTCATAAGTCTGAAGTCTGATGCTGTCATGTGCGCCGTAAGTCATGAAGTCTGATGCTGTCATGTGCACCACAATTGGTCCTCAAAGTTAGAGTATGTATATTATTATCTATGCCCGCTCTGTTCTGTACTGCCTACGAGATAAAAGGAGTTGCACAGTGAGACGCGGCGCTGCCTTCGCGGCCACCAGTGTCCCATGTCGAGCTGCGGCACATGCGCGCAGAGTGCACGCATGCGCAGTAAACCGCTGCGTTTGAACAAAAACTAGGGGTGTGCTAATATTCGAAATTTCGAATATTTTTCGAATATTGTTTGCCATTCGATTCGATTCGCACTGCTAATTTTACTATTCGAACTTCCCAAAAACAAATACAGTCAACGTCCGATATAAAGAGCCCCTTCAAATTTTCAATATGCTTCACCTCATTACACTCTCGTATTGCGGAAAAGCTGCCTTTCAAGCTCCGTTACGGTCGAACTTTGCCAAGAGACAGTCAACGTCCGATCGAAAGTGGTCCCTAGATTTTCTATATGCTTCATCTCATCACACCCCAGTATTGCGGCAAAGCTGCCTTTCAAGCTCCGCTACGGTCGAACTTTGCCAAGAGACAGCCAACGTCCGATTGGAAGTGGTCCCTAGATTGTCAATATGCTTCACCTCACCACACACCGGTATTGCGGCAAAGCTGCCTTTCAAGCTCCGTTACGGTCGAACTTTGTCAAGACACAGTCAACGTCTGATTGAAAGTGGTCCCTAGATTTTCAATATGCTTCACCTCATCACACCCCCGTATTGCGGCAAAGCTGCCTTTTAAGCTCCGCTACAGTCGCAAATGTATTAACTCAAGAAAACGCTGGTTCCAACATGGAGATGAAAGATGTGGCAGAGTTGGAGGCTCAATTAATGCTGTTTTTGGCCTGAAATTTGGGCAGGAAGTCCGAAAAATCGGACGCCGAAGCTTTTTAGCATCCAAAAAAATTTCAGATGTTCTTATATATCGACGTCTACGAGGCAGATTTGGAACTCCGGACTTGAAGGGAGCGCACCCTTGTCCGCCACATCAGTTGGGCTTCCACAGAAGTTGAAAGAGGAGGAGAGGCTGAGGAAATGGCACCTTTGCCTATCACGTGTAAAGTGTTGTCAGCAACACTTTGGTTGCACCAAATCATGTACATAAATGGAATTCGGCCTCTACATTGCCTCATTCTTGATAAGACAACTATGAAACACCACCCCGCCAGTGCTTCATCAACTTAGCGAAAAGAAACACTTTCATGTTGCTATCTCATAAGAATATGCTTAGGAATCCTCTCTAACTTTTTCTTCTGCAATTTCGCTTCGAAGTATTCGAAAAATATTCTAGAAATATTCGAGAAATATTCGAAAAATATTTTATTCGATTCGCACTCACACTTCAATATTCGAATTCGCTTCGCACCCAAAATTTTGCTTTTCGCACAGCTCTAAGTCACAAACCACTCTCGCTCTCAGTGTTTGCAGCATGTGTGTATAAGACTTCATATTCACCGCAGATAGAAAAATTCTGATTAAAAAGGTTTCACGGCATTTTCCACGTTGCCATTCCGTGACTAGACACTCTGACCAGTTAGCTTTCCGTTGCACTAAAAAAAAATAGATGCCCTAAAAATTATTTGTCAGTCCCTTTAAACCAGTTCAGGTTGATATCATTTCACAGCTTTGCTTCTCATTAGCTTAACTGAAAAAATGTATTACTGTACTAATAAACTTTTGTTAAAGAAAAGGCTACTGCCCAGTTTATTGTCCATGAAAAGTGGATCACAGGTGGCCAGTGTGTCTGTGGGTGATGGACCTTCAACTACAGCGAGCATGCCAATTAATTTTGTCTCTGTGGCCGGACAGGGTAAGCTAGTGTGTAGGTAGAAGGCGCCAATATGATTTTACAAAACAAAACCTCAACTGTCGAGGTTGTGTACATCTGTGCTTCGGAATGGTCATTGCATGATGCGCAGTGACCCATGCAATGGGCAAATGTGAGATGCCCCCTGCACCATGAACTATCACGAAATTCATGTATGCTCAACCACACAACCGATCAAAATTCTGTAAATAAATTTTATGTGCTGTTAGCTATGTTTCTGGCACTGTAAAAATAAGATGTTTAAATTACATTTCATGAAAATATCTGGACAACATCACTGAAAAATAAACTATATGTATCTAGGCATGTCTTGCATCCTTTCATTTTTGCAGCTTTTGGCTATTGTGATGGTTTTATTGAAAGAACACACTGTATTCACTTGGAACCAAAATACTATTAGTATATTCACCAGCTAAATTACAGGAATTGCCGTGGAATTTTTCTTTGCCAAAATATGTGCTACACCAGAAAACAAACTACAGTAAGCACATGCGAAGTCAAGCTCCCCGATATGCAAATATTCGTCAGGCCAGAACTTTTTTTCTTGCCATGGTGTCAACTCTGTTTTGAGCGCTTATCTTGAAGACTTTTTGAGCCAGACTCTGGATGTTTCAATATCTTGGTTCTGAAGATACAGTATAGACTGCTTATAACGTAAGTCGTCGGAGTCGCGAATATCCGCACTATAAGCGGTACCGCACTACAGTGGAACCTCGTTAATGCGTACCTGCCGGGAACGCCGCGTAACTACACACTAAACGGTAGTACGCATTAACCACCAAGTAAAGATTTGCATCTCCTCGCGTACGCCATCGCCGCCAGCAAAGAAATAAATACAGTGCCACAGCAAATATTGCCTAAAGTACCCATTGCAAAGCCTTTTCTTTCTTTTTGCCAAAGTGGAGAAAAGATTCTGGTACTCTCGCACGACCGTCCGATAGCGCGCGGTGGCGACGCCAAGGAGCATTTCAAAACTATTACAGGGTCCGGTATACGCAGTGACTGACATAGCGACAGAACGGACAGTGTCAGCTTTCCGCGATATATGTATGCACATGCGTCTGTACCGCGATCTGCTCATAAACGAAAACTGACGCAGTTCCAGTGAAACGCGGTACGGCTGCGTGGAGCCGATCGTCTCCTGGCTAGCTGCGTGCAGCGCGTCGCCTTCTCGGCTCACGCCGTCACTTCCAGGCCGCTTGCTGTACCGCACGCGCGCATTTGTCGTGGGAGTGTTCTTTGTACCCCCTTCGCTCCAGACTGTGCACAGATGCGGCGAGTAGCTTGTAACGCGGCGATGACGAACTTCCTGCAAGCGATGCGCACTCCGCGACGCTGTAGCGGTCCTGGCAGCGGACGGCAGCGCGTTTGGGTGGTCGCCCAATAAAAGCGTGCAGTATGGTTACAACAGTGCGACGCTTGCTGTACCGTACGTGTGCGTTTAACGTGATAGCGTCAATGCAAAGAGGTTTCTCGTCGCCCGCGACCAACAACGTTCAACTCCGCAACAGCGAGCTGCTTTCTTTTCTACGAAGCGGCGCGCGCTTGAACACGACCCCGCGCAACGAGGCGGCAGCGATCGGCGGCCCAGCGCGTTCAGGTTGTCGCCTATTAAAAGCGTGCAGTAGGCTTAAAGTGGTGCTGCGCCGCACGCGTGCCCGAGCAGATATCTGAAGATACTTATTGTGATAAGGTTGTCGGCGATAAGTCATGTTGGCGCGTTTGTCGGTGGCCGCCGCCTCACCTTCGTTCTTTCCCGCTTGCCCGCAAAGGCATCGCCGCAATCGCGCGGAAGTCGGAATCAGTGATCGACCGATCTACGCACTTCTCGAAAAGACTGAAAACCTTTGGCGGCACATTGTGGCGTCGGGAAGTTCAGCGGCGCAGTAAAATTTTATGGCACAAAACGTTATCGCGGTACGCAGGGTACGCACTAACCGGTAGGCGTAGGACGAAGTACTACGGCTTAAGCGGTCAGCGAATGCATTGGGCTCTATGAGACTCGGTCGGGGATTCGTCGCAACTACGTTTTAACCGTTAGTACGCTTAAAGCGGGTACGTATTAACGAGGTTTGACTGTATAACCAAAACAACCTTCTTCAAAGGCTGCACTTGCGCAAAACGTGTTGAGCATGTAGCCTCGTGTGTCCGATAATCGACATAGCGATTTGGGGTGCTTACAACCACTTAAATCTCCGAATGTTCAAAAATTAACTGCCAAAGACCCGCATTGCCAACGAAATGAAACACGGGGGAAAAAAGCAAACAAAACAAAGTGCCATCGTGGAAATTCGCCGATTACGTTTCAGGCCACCTCAAGGTATGCGCATTACACAGAAACCATGTCGAATCGCGACCGAACTTTCACATGCTGAGCGGTACCGATCGTTCGATTTCACGGGCGCACACTCAATGTCCAAGACATTGCAATCTAATCCGGAACCACCATTTGAGAGTTGCATGTGCCAACCATGCCCTCGTTTTCATTAACGATATGATTCCCTTCCCTTCAAGTGCAGCCATCGCAAAAAGTTTCGTTGATTCCGCACCAAATCGCAACTTTTATCGCCCGCGACCGCTACCGAAAAGAAAACCAACACTGATTAGGCCTAGCCTGCGGTTCAGCATGTTGTCGCGGGAAGTTTGTCCAAGACAACATGAAGATCGGACTTCGAAAAGATCGCACTCAAGCACTAACCCAAGAACAGCGCGCGTGATACGAAGTTTGTGTTCGCGGCCGGGAGATCAACGGCGACAAAGCCCGCCAAGCTCGTTTAAGTCCGCGCACTGGCAGAAAAGGCGAAAGCTCGCATCATGAAGCTGCAAAACTTTTCAATTTGCGGACGAGGTAGCAAACGCGATAACTGTAGCAAGTGTGATAACGACAATGCTTTTCCCGACAGGAAACTTACTTTCAAGCACACTTGATGAGGACTCGATCGTATGTTCCACGCGGAACGCGCTGCCGGCAAGCGGCCGCGGAGCCTTGCCGCCGCCGGTGCAAAGGCTACTCCGTCGCCTATATATATGCAACCACCATCCTTTCCCACTCGGCGAACCCGCACAGTGCTGCCACGGTCTTTTTCCTCCCTCCGCCCCTCGTTTGTTCACTGTGCGTGCCCTCGCCCTTCGTAACGACCTCGTCGCTCCCTCCCCAGCGGCGTACCTCCTTTGAGAAGCGCACTCGCTACCGCGTTTGTCAGAAATATTTTCCCGCAACCGCATTATAAACGGTCCTGCACTATATGCGGTTACGTTATAAGTGGTCTGCACTGTACCAGGTGAAAGTCGTCACTCAAATGTTTCCATAGCTGGTACACAACAGCAATGAACATCGCCTGAGGGCAGCCACCTGAATGTGTCTGCTCAAGGTTTTGCTTTTCTGAACAAAAAATGGCTCCCTTGATCAAGAGTAAGCATGAAGTGGCTACTGGCAAAGTAGATTAATTGGAGATAATACTAGGTGGCATCTGCGCCATGAAAATGTTGCCTCCACAATTGGCTCCAGCTGTGTGCAACCCCTGTCGTTTTAAAGAGCAAGTATATGGTTCCCTTTATCTGCCTTTGGAACATCGCTACTGGAAGGTGCAAGTGAAATTTTTCAGTGATAGAGAGAACAAATACTGAGAAAAACTTGGAAGCAATTTGTTTGGGTCATAGCTAGCATATGTAATGTCGTCCTCTACGAAGGGTTAGTGGCCAGAGACAATTTTTTTTTTTTTAACTTTTGACCGAGTGCCTGAATGTCTCGTTTGAGTGAGGCACTGTGTTTTGGCTCACGGTCACTTGAATGCTGCTAACGAGAGCAAAAAGCATTTCATGCTTGAAAATGTCTGGAATGCATCAAGCTGCAGAAATGAGAAGCAAAAACTTCCTGCATGCCTAGAACCAGTTACGAACTCCTCAAATGGCTGGCCTTGAACGGCATCAAAATAACTGTGTGGTACTGTGCCAGGTAACACAGTTGCCTTTTGATGACATGTCCGGTGCCAGTTCAACCTAGGCTCAACCTAGAAAGTTTTGAAATCTTGGGCGAAAATGGCCCATACACAAGAACAAGAACTGAAATTTGATGTCACATGTTTGACGAAAAGTTCATTTCCATCAATTAGTACTGCCAATAAAATGCTTCTTACATAATAAATAAAACAGTTCTAGAAGTATCCTCTTCACTGGTTTCAAGTGGACCACAGAAGACAATCCAATTATGGCTCCTCCTCTCCCTCCAGTTTCATACATCCAAATGCACCCACACTTTTTCCTACCAGTAAAGCCATAATATAGGCCAAATAAAAAAAAGAAAAACTATTAAAAGTCTACGACCGTCTTATATACTGGTCAGCAAAAAACTATTGAGAGTCTGGCAACATAACGCAACTGAAGTCAATCATCAGCATTGTCTTCGTTTGGTGCCCCAGCTTTGTGCCCTGGCCCATCCTGAACACCCATGGAAAGATGAACCACTTGATGCGAACAATGCCCTCTGTTTATCTGTACAACCTTCAAGACACGATGGACATGGGAAGCCGAGGTGAGACGATAAGGAGTGACGCTGCCTCCACAGCCCCATGAGGAAGGGACCAAACAGGTCCCGAAACATTGGGTCCAAACTGTAGGCTGGAGCCATTTCCTCGTCTCTAACCCAGTCAGACAGATCTCTGTCAAGATTTTTACATTTTTAGAAAGTTCCAAACACTTAGCGACCTGCAGAAAGCTTGTCAAAAGCCAAAAGTGTAGCCTCACCTTCCAGCCTCACCACCAGAGGCACGGTGAGGTTGATTGAGCGGCATGCACTTGTGATTCCGTTCGCAATGGTGGCACAGTTGACGATGCCTCCAAAGATGTTCACAAGGACTGCTTTGACCTGCAATGATACATACATGTACTGCCTGCACCCTGTTCTCCAAAGTAAGCAAAGTCCACGAATAAAATGACAGTAGCACACCTGAAGGAGTGACGCACACTATAGAATGCAACGAGCACTTTTCATCCCAAACATCTTTTTCGTTCCAAGCTTCATCTAGACATCTTTTTCATTGCCCAAGTTGTTTATTTATATATTTATTTCACACAGCTGTGGGTCCTTTTCGGGCTGTTACAGGGTGATGAAAATGCATAACGAATAGGAATGGGCGAGTGTTCGAGCTCTTCAAATATTCGAACGAATATTTCAGTATTCCAATTCGCTTCGGCATGAATTTAAATTATTCAAAATTTCTAAGTATTCGAAATGAACGAATAGACATATACAGTCGAACCCGTTTATAACGAACTCGAAAGTGTCGCGAAAAGTGGTCGTTATATCAGTAGTTCGTTGTATATAGACTCGCCCTTAAAAACGTGCGCTTAGCGGCCAAGCCGTATTTTTATTTTTTTTTGTGCACTTTTGTTAAAGTGCTAACAACCCCTTCGGTGACAAGCTAAGCCTTTTCGCGTCATGAAGCGACGCCCGCTGCGTGCTCACGAGTGAACTAACCGCCTTTGCAATGAGCCGACACCGTTTCACCGAAGCACGGTACCGCGACGTGGAGCCGATCATCCCTGGCTAGTTGCGTGCAGCGCGTCGCCTACTCGGGTCGCAGAGTCGCTGCCGGGCCGCTTGCTGTATGCCGTATGCGCGCGTTTGTACGTTCTTCGTGCTTGCTTCACTCCGGACCGTGCACGGGTGCGGCGATTAGCCTCTTCGTTCAACGCGGCGAAAACAAGTATTTTCCAAGCAACGCGCACTCTACGTCTCCGCGATGCTCTCGCAACCCTGCACGACGATGCGCGGCGCACTTGAGTTGTCACCTAGTCAAACACGCAGTATACGCTCGCTGTCAGTGCATCGACGTTTCTCGGTGCCCGCGCCGCTCAACAACAGCGAGCTAATTTCGTTTCTACAAAGCGACGTGCACTTTAAAGCGGTCTCGCACGACGCGGCGGCGGCAAACTTGCGAACGGCAGCATGGCTAAGCATGGCGCGCTCGTACCGCCGTCAGTCCGCAGTGTACGGCGTAGTACGCCACACGCGCAGCCGAGCAGATATCTACAGATGACTGTGATAAGGTTGTCGGCTATAAGGCATAAGGGCACGTTCATCGACGGCCGCCACCTCGCCTTCGCTCTTTTCTGGTGCTTATCCGCGAAGGCATCGCCGCAATCGCGCGGAAATCGTTATCACCGATCGACCAGTCTCTGCCGTTACCGGAAAGACGGACGACTTTTCGCGGCACATTGTGGCGTCGACGAGTTTAGGGACGCAGTGAACCTTTTTGCGATGGAAAGTTATTGCGGTTATCACTTCAATTGCATTTTATGCCTTCTTGCGTTCCAAGGCATTGTTTGGTTCATCGCAGGCGGTCGTAGCTGCAGAGAATGGCGTCAGGAAAGGTTACTGTGCGAAAGCTGACCGCAAGGCTTCATGATGCCTACTATTTTTTCCCCCCACTGCCATTCTACCACTGAAGAAACGCCTGAAAAGTGAGCGACCTCGCTCGCAGCGTCCGAAATCTGCGTGCGGTGCTCGCCGATCTGGGATATCTTAGTCGCGAGTAAACTGGAGCGGGGCACGCGCGAGCGCGCGCCCCTGTCACGCTTTAGAAGGCATATTTTAACTTTTTTTCGCTTCGTATGCACCATATTTTTACCGCGACCGTGTCTGAAGTGTTCGTTGTAAAAGTAGGAGGCTTTGAAAAATGTTCGCTATATCTGAACGCAGCTTCAATGGTTAGCATAGGAAAATCGTAAGTGCACCCAAATATGGTCGTTATAACCGATAGATCGTTATATGTGGGATCGTTATAAGTGGGTTCGACTGTATTTGACTGCATGTGATGCACCTGATGAGGTGGTTTCACTGCAGTGTCAGGCTGCTATACTGTGAAACCACCTATTCACTATCCAGGGGATATCTGCACTGCCGCGAAGCCACACTTCAAGGTTAAATGTAGACGGGTCCACTGTTAAAGAGAACACTTGCATTTCAGGTATGTCCGGATATTGCTCTCCTACAAAAGCATAATGGCTTAAATTTGCATAACACTACTGGTGGTTGACAGTTCCGAACCCTTATGATAGACTAGTAACATGCACGAACAATCTTTCCGTTAGGGGGCCGTTAGGGGGCCAAAAAAAATGAAATTTGCTCATTCGAGTGTTCCCTTCAACAGTGGAACGTACTGTACATATCACCTGCACCTCGATTCATTATTTTTGAAAGTTTAAAAGCGTTTCATGCAGGCTTATATGTGCTTATAAAAGCAAATTTTGAAGAGTAATATATATTATAGCTTATAAATTGCACCCTATTAATATTCAAATCCTGCCACTATTTGAATTTGCTTCCACTTTGAACCAAAAAGTGACATTCGCACACCTAGTTCCAATTATTAAAAATATTGTGGAAGTGAGCTGGGTCATGACTAAAATGCTCATTTTTCTTTACAATATGTGATCTTCACTATTCGAACCATTCAATTAGAAATTATTCGACAAAATCACTATTCGCTTTGAACCTTACATTTACTATTTGCCCGTCCCTGGTAACGAAGTAATTACACAAAGCGTTCAGAATTTCATAACACTGGCCAACAGGCACATTATTCCACAAGTATACCTGTTAGATAAGCAGCAGTATAAGATTTCTTTCAATACAGGCAACATAATCTGCACTCGCACGCAAACAAATGTGGGTCAAGATTGTTCCAGTATGCAAATGTTTTAACAAGGAAGGAATATTTAAACATGTGTGCTACAAGGTCTCAAACTGCTTTATTTTTACTAAAACAGTAAAAAAAAAGTGGCAGCCAGTGCCCAGATCCTTTGAGCACCAAACTGATCTGAAGTCACCATAGAAAGGTTTGCCTTTAAAAATATTTCTGCCACTTTGTCGCACCTGTGTACTGGTGGCTTGTGGCACCAACAGGGTTTAATCATGGCCAACCCACATCCAGCCATGTCAACGCGAGAGTTGGCAACCTTGTGAGGCCTTGTTCTTCACCGCAACTGATCACAATGGTAACATGCAAATTTTATTCGGTCAGCCATGGGTTGCGAGCTCTACAGCAAAGCAACAGCTCAATGCTATATCCTCAGTTTTTTTACAACGCAAGCGTCATCGCTGTCTCTGATAAGAGTCATGGATGGTTGCCGTACCTTGGGGTCATCGGTAATTATCTTGAAGGCTTGTGTGACTTGGTCTTCTTTTACTGAGCCACCAACATCCAAGAAGTTGGCCGGTGTACCACCGTGCAGCTGGATAATGTCCATGGTGGCCATGGCCAGGCCTGCTCCATTCACTGCCGCAGAGAGGTATTATCATCTAGGTATGTATTTAGCCGCTGCAGCCATAAAATGGACATGTGCAGTGACATATACATTTACAGGGAAAAGCCATATAACCTGCACTAATTTAATGAGAAGTAATCAAACTACCATAATTGACAACAAAATATTAAAAATAATAGATGAGCATGCCTCTAGCGTGAAATTCTGAGCAAGTGCACCCTCTCATTTCACTCCTAATTTCAAGTTTCCATGCCATTCTGGAATAGCCCATCTCCTCACCCACCTTCCGTTCTGCACCCTGATCACGCAATGTGCCCAGGCAACACTGAGGGCCTGCTTGAATCCAATCCAAGCCTGCTTAGCAGCTCGATTTCTAAGTACCTGCGCCTGAAATTTGTCGTCAAAATTTCATTTTCTTTTTTTCCTGCATAATGACTGCACACACAACTTGGCACACGACACCCATGACGACTTTCAGGCTCCCACGAGCGAAAGCATGGCCTTCGAGATCTGCACTATCTGTAATTCAGAGATGTGGTACCTATGATATCACGTAGTTAGCATAAGTAAGGCCTTCGAGATCTTTATTTTTTGCACAAAGCTGTTGCGTTGGCATGGGCTCATCATCGGAGGTGCTTTCATGGCATGCTTCCCACGGTCTGATTGTGTTGGCTTTGCTTTTCTTGTGTGTGTGAGTTGTGATACGACGTGCCACGAACGAGAGCCAGAAGACTTCTGAAAAAGTCCATGCACAGTCAGTTTGTTTTCTGGTGGTAAAACATTGCCACTCACCATCTTGAATTTTGGGGCCATTCCGAGAAAGTGCGCCCTCCCTCCACTTTGCCGGTAATTTCAACTTGCTGGGGGGAGCTGTTTGCTCGGTATTTTATGGTAAACATGTTCGACAGTGACTGACCCCTGACGTATTACTGCCACTGGCAACTTTGTTATTTCTGCCTGGATGCCTGCTGCGATAATAAGCTGCTGGCAAATGAAACCATGATGTTTCAAATAATAATTTTGCCAGTAACTGAAACATGCGCCTGTCCATCAATCACCAGGCTGTAGATGCTAGATTAGATATGTCACAAATGTGCAGAGATGTGGCCTTCTCACTGTTCCCGAAAACCCTTGTAAAGACACAAATGGCCAGTGCTTCGAGTAAAGGAATGGTGGCACTACACCATTCTCTTTAAAACCTTTTGCATGTTCTTTTAAGCTTATGCCATAAAAAATTTGCACGAGCATTTAAAGCACCAAGCAACATGGGTGGATAAAGCCATCACACATTTACCTAAGCAGGCAATATTTCCATCCATGCCAATGTAGTTGAGGTGGTGCTTGGCTGCAAGCACTTCTCGGGGATCGCTCTCGGACGTGTCTTCCTGAGCAAAAATGTCTTGCTGTCTGAAGGCTGCATTGTCGTCAAAGTTGATCTTCGCATCAAAGCACACCACTGGAGGCCATGCAAAGAAGAAAGTACATAAGAAGCCAGCTTAAGGAAATTAATACACATGCTCTTGCAAAGCATATGCTTTAAGTGAACAACATGACCTCATATCATAATGCAACTGAAGAAGTTTGCAAGTATTCTGGCCCGGTATGCCATTACTAGTACTCCGTTTTATCACTATGAGACAAATTCAGAGGCATCATTTACAGGTTAAAAGCCTTATTATGCCCAATTATTAGGTGAATTCATCCTATACGCTGTGGAAGACAACAGTCCCAGCCGCAGCCAGTTCAGGGCGGCCACGCCCAGGAGCACCCGGCAGCGTCTGGCCGAGTCCCGACCACAGAATGCACGTTTTGCCATACACGATCTTCGTTATCGTCGCCTACTTTTTCCATCTGCAGCATCCCTTTGGCGGCATTCCCATAACATATATGCAGTACATTGCTAGAATGAACCTAATGTAAACAAACTTCATATTTCGGTCAGAACACTGATTTATTTTGTGTGCTTCCCTTAAATACACAGCTGCAACGGCTATGACCACTGAAAATGTTCTTCTTTTGTTTTGTTTCTTACCACACTGAGCTTTTATACTGCCTGTGACAAGCATAATTGTAATCCCTGAGCTTGTTAGTTGGCCATTAACATATTTCAGTTTTTTGTGCTAGTAATGTCTGCTGCTTTGAATTCAAGGACTGAACTTATGTTAAATATTATACATACTATATGCAATAATCTGTATGGTCTAAAAAAACTTAATTCACACAAGTCCCCAAGTATGAAACACCAACGTACCCAAGCTGCAATCCTTCCAACGAAATTAAACTTGTGTGTGTACGTGTGCATGCACTTTGCTTAGGTACAGACGACCAAGGCGCGAAATACATTTCTTGAAAAAGGGAGAAGCAGAAGAGAAGACAGAGTGGCCCTTCTCTGTCTTCTCTTCTGCTTCTCCCTTTTTCAAGAAATGTATTTCACGCCTCGGTCATCTGTACCTAAGCTATGTATGCACCAACTAGCCCAGAAACAAGTCCTTTTGTACATGCACACATATGTCCTTTGTATGATAATTTCTATCTAATTATTGCCCCATGTAATCGAGCCTCTGCTGCCACTGACTACATTTTGCTCCTTTAGCATCCATTCCATTACACTTATATACTAGTACCTGTTATTTGGTCCGCCCATTACATGACATATCCAAATAAAATATGAGCTATTATTTTTTACCCCATACTGCAATCTACCAACTGTCTAATGCTAAGTCTGTTTTATGTTCCTTCAATGCACAGTCCTTTGTTTTCAGGTGTTTATTGTCTAACCTTTGGCTCCAGATTTAGTACTGCTATCATACACTCCAAAGAAAGATTTATACCATTTGGGGTTTATCTTCCCTTCTAACAAAAACCGGGTCTCTTATGCATTTGCCAGGATGACTCAAAGGCCTTAGTGCCTTTACTTTGTTTGCATTAAAGACATATGCAGAACATACTGCGACCTTCCACCCCAATGTCAATGCCTAATTAACTGTCACTAATTACCATTCACTGATAACTAATGGCTTTTTCATGACTGTATCAATCAGTAGGATCATGATTATGTATGTCTATCATGCTTTGGTCCACTTTGCATAGCTCTTGCTCATCTGAGAGCTCACCTAATATTTTTGGGACTGTTGCGTGTTGTCGCTGTGGTTTTCCTTCAAGGCCACACCCACACCAGACATATCAGGCTTTTGCCTTAATAATCTTAATTGACATTGCACGCTTTTCCTTTCGTTTAAACACCCGGTGCTTCCGTGTCATGAAAGGCACGTGCAAAATCAACAGTATGCAAGAGGGATGACAACTACCATTTGGGAGCAAGATGCGTCTCAAAAGGTGCAAATTCTTGGAGAGTAAAATGCTTTGAGCTGCTACAATTTGTACATAGCCGTAATGCACGGGGAAAACTGCACAAGAACTTCCACTAAAACAAGTGTGAGCCCTCCTCTTGCAATAACACTGCTGTCTACAAAATATTCAAGAGGCACTGACCTCTTCCATCTGGTGTTTCTCCAAAGGGGTTCACTTCAACCTGAGTGGCATCGACTTTGAGAAATAAGTTGTACAACCTTTCTATCTGTTCAGCTGCCTGCCAGCAAATAGAATACACATAGAATAAGCAGTGTAATAACGGTCACACAATTTTCTTTTTTATTCACATGCTTCT